>NC_136545.1:11751786-12211786 GCF_910591455.1 Pholis gunnellus
TGCTGCAGGATTGCACACTCGTGTACATTTGCAGCAGCGAGTCATAAAGGCAAATCTCCAGTGGTCCAACAAAACGAAACCAACCGCTGAATCACACCAAGTCTAATTTTCTGTCTGTTTCATTTTCTGACTGAACTTTGTAATTCTGTGAAAGAACTGTTTATTGTAAATGAGCCATGAAACCCTTTTTAAAGTGACTTTACTGTGACCTTACATATTTTCTGTATGTGAACCGAGTCTATTCATGTCCCTGAGCATGTTGTGATGTTTGTTTGAAGATTAAACAAATGCTGTAGAATTGCATATTAAAAAAAAGTTAATAATAAATGAATAATTAACAAAATTATCTAAAAAAAACACACGCGTATTTGAACACCACTAACATGTTATTTTGTATTTTCTCCTGATTTTTTACGTCAAAATGCTTTGTATAATAATTACACATTTTTACAACTATTAACTGTGAATATCCGTGTTGTCACAATAAAAGATACATTCCAAACAAAGACGAGTTACCGCGTGTCTGACGTACTTTTCAACCACAAACCCCGAACCGTGTTTGAGCTCGTACTTTGTTCAACCCAAAAACTTTCAATATGCTTTTCACTGCAAACCACAGCTATTAAAACATTTATCTTTTATTGTCATTGTATGATAGGCAATAATCTGCTACATGTTTTCCTGTTTGCCTTGTTTCAAAGCAGCACTTTTGCTCTGAGACAAAGGAAGCAGTAATGAGATACATTTCAGGAGAGACGTATGAATTAGTAATGATTGCTTAAGTGGATTCTGCTCCGTTTTCCTTTGAGGCAGTAGATGTGAGTTATGAGAAGATGCAAATTTTAGCCTGTGTGAAGCACCACTGTCTTTGTTGTATGACAAATGAGTTAATCTGGAGAAGTTATGACTTGATATGACCCTCTTTGTATGATTCACAGCCATTTAAAGCATCATTTTACACTATGCAGAAAATGTTCTTTCACTCAAAGCAGCAGCAGCTAAATAATCCAGCGATGACTCATGACTTTCACTGTTCGCACACTTTACGCCACAAAGCCCCTTGATGAAGCAAATTATCGCAACAGTTACTTATTTTATGTTATTATAGACGCATATGTGTTCCTCATTATTTTGTAAGCGTCATAATGCCATTTATGGCAGCGGGTCGAATTAAGACATAGACTGATATACACAGATTTTTTAATAACTAAAGGGTAAATACATATTCTGAGTTGCATAACTCTGAAGTTCATTATAACTATGTGGAAGTAAGATTGTGCTTAATTGGGCCTTAAAGGGAAATTCTAGTGTGACTTGCTCATTTCTGCGCTCTTCATCTAAATAATTGTAACCACACCTGGTAACGCAACTGAAGATATATTCATATACATTTTGCAGGACGGATTGGTGGACTTCAGGGCTAAAACACATAGCATGCAATATTGATGTAGTCATTTGATACAGTCTTTCATCCTCCTCTCTCCCCAAATTTCCTGTCACTCTATGCTGTGAATAAAGGCCAGAACACTTGAGACACCTGAATATGACTGGATGTTACAAGTCAGCTAGAAGCCACACAGCTGATGGCTGAGTCATTATGATTAATGCTTTAATTGACTCCAGTGCTGATGGCTGAGTCATTATGATTAATGCTTTAATTGACTCCAGTGCTCCGCCTGAACAAATGCTTTGATCGAGTCATGGCTCCATAAGAAACACAACAAAAGGAAAAGGAATTTCCCACAAATGTTCTTTTTTTCATGTTTGCAGCTGTATGGCTTTGTACGACAACTATGTACGACATTCATAGTCCCAGAGGATGAATCCTACTGACTTTGGTGATCCCAGTGTTTTTATTTAGCGTCACTTTGTCCAATACTTTAGTTTATGACCAAATAAACTGACTGCCTCAGCTGTGCTTTGTGTTTAGTGCCAATATGGCAAAAGTTATCATGCTAAACTGAACAAAAAACACAATAGCAGTTGAGCATCAGCATGTTAACATCTTCTCCGTGAGCATTTTATCTGCTGACATCAGCATATAGCACAGAGCTATGCCTACATAATACATACTCACAGAGCTAATAGCATGGCTGTAAACTCTCAGTAACTCTTATTAACCATTAGCTTGCTGTTGGTGCTTGGTAGCTTTGTGAGGACCCCACGTCTGTCAAGTAAAATTAATGATATTAAAGCCTGAGAACCAAGAACCGTGAGGCTTTTATACAGTGGGTATGTTTTAATAATTAATAATTACAGTATCTGCATTTCAAGTGAAAATCTAGAAATAGAAAACATCTACAATATCTACATCAATTTGATAAAAACAAAACATTAAAATGACAAAATAAATGATCTATTCACACCAAGATTATCCTTCATTTGTTTTTAAATAAATATATGTGTTGTTTAACCACTTAATATTATAACATATGAACCAGTCATTTGTAGCAAAAAGTTGATAAAGGCAGAAGCATTTTACACTTTTATGCATGTCAGTAATTATGTAACACATTTACATTCCAGCTGAGAAAAGAAGAGCCCTGAATCCCAGCGGTGACAGTGAGCAGCAACAGCTGCAATGTTATTATGGGGTCATTACAGGCCGTTGCACTCTGGGTTGTGGGAAATTACTTTAGTCATTAAGTAAGAAGGTTTATCAGCCCCTGAGGTGTGATAGTCCTTGATCTTAACAGCAGCTTATGCCTGCTCTCCCTGTGTTTGACATCATCCCATATGAACAGTTCTGGGGAAATTTGTTAACGTTTTAAATGACTAAAAACTAATTTGAGGTCTGTTACTTTGGGTTGATTTTCTGTGGATATATCCTTAATGAGGAGTTCAGATTTTTGTAATTGCTCACATCACATCTTTAATGGACAATAACTACGGGAAACGGCTTTATGCTGCTAATGATTTACAAAAGTGCTTCATCAATAGTTAGGAAATGTACATATTTATGACCGATAGTGTGAACAAAACACTGATGGTAAAGCTATCCTTTAAAATGACATCCAATAGCTTGTGCATTTCTTAATTACATGAAATGATGAAGTGACAAAGAAATGCATTAGACATGAGTGTCAATATTCAGAAGTGATTTCAGACTGAGGCACTTTTCTTTGGTCATCAACGAGCAAAACGTCAATCTGTTATCAGTTGCCTTGTTATGCAGCACATGAACGTTAGTCTAACTGAATGAGAGACCGAATGGTGCCCAAGACCGCTGACATTCCTAGTTCTTTATGAAGTCTTTAATCTCTCAGCTCCTACCTCTGGGGTCAAGGTTCACGTGGATAAAGTCTCTCTGCACAGTGAGAGGTGTGTTTATGACCTCAGTACCCTGCGGCGTACGCCCACTTGCGAGGATCTGACTGAGCGTGGAGTCCGTCTTCATAGCGAACCACCGCCTGCACCACAGCTCCTGCTGATTTGAGGAACTTTGTCTCGTGGTTCTTTAATGCCAAACCATCCAGGACACTCTGCAAACAGGAGCATATATGAAGACTCCATGCAAACCAAGGAAAACTGAATAGGTGCATGTACGATCTGTTTATCACACAGCAGGGTTCAATAACGCTGTGTTTCCAAAGTTCATCAGGTTCTTCCTGTTTGATAAAAGCGGAACGACGCCCTTTTTGAGCATTCATGTTGCGTTACGTCTGTGAAAACAACTTTATAAGCAGAAAATCTGAAAACACTGAACTTGTGATGCGCTGCCTGCCACACATTACAATTCAGATTCTATTACATTCATACACTGTAGGCACATCTACGGGAGCAATTTAATTATTTTATTTAATTTAATTGTCTTGCTCAAAGACACATCGACATGCGACTAACAGAGCCGGAGCCGGGGATCGATTCGCCAACCCTCTGATTGAAGCACTTAGCCACAGTCGCCCACCACATCAGTGGGATGTTAAAATCACATTAAATTGAACTTTACATCTCAGTGAAATAATTAAATCAAAAGGTAAGTTCTCCAGCTTCTATTCTTCTATTCATTTCTGACCACAAACTAGACTTTTACCATACCAGTGCTGAAACATCTTTCTCCTTGTGCTCCACATCCCTGAAGGTAAATATAATGAACAGTGTCCGGGGGTGCCGGTCACGACTAAGGTACCCTATCACTTTTCAGTGGTAGCCGGGCTTCTGGTTGAGGGATTGTCTCCGTACACACCACACCACCCTGCCTTTAGTCACATACATCAGTATTGTTTGTGGATTGTGACACTCACTTTGTCAAAGCCAGGCTCTGCTACAGTGGCGTTGGGACTCAGCTGGTTGTGGAGCCTTGGATCTGACACAGCTTTATTCAGGTTGTAGTCGAAGAACAGTGCATTCAGAATCACCTACAAAACAGCAAACATGTCCGCCAATGACAACTTCACAGCCGAGGAGTAAATACCTATCATAGTACACTTCATTAGTTTCAATGTTTAAATGCATGTGAGGTGGCTTGTGTCTTACCTGAGCGACTGAGGTGGTGATTTTTGTTCCTCCTGAGCCTCCGACCACCATCTTAACTTTGTTGTTTTTGTCAAAGAGGATGGTTGGACACATAGAAGACATTGGCCTTTTTCCTTTTAACATAATTTAAAGGTAATGTAAGTTAACAAAGTAGTCAAATGAATCAAGTGTATGACCTTTGCAATGTATTATTAATCACTTTATAGAGGCCTGTTATATTTTGATGTTAAAAGGTCTTTTTTTCTGTTGATCAGTGTCAAAGAATCCACATTAAATTGACTTTGATTCAATGTTTTACAACATAGTGAAAACATTTGATCCACACTATGTTTTTTTGTATAAATGCACAAAAAAATCATTATTCAAAAGCCAAAATAACATAGTGTCAGAGGACAGGTCAACCTTTGAATCAGCCCACTGCTGAATAGACAATCTATACAATTTAACTGGTTTATGTGTGTGTGTGTGTGTGTGTGTGTGTGTGTGTGTGTGTGTGTGTGTGTGTGTGTGTGTGTGTGTGTGTGGTCCCCTCTTTGATAGGTAGACATCACTCAAAGATGCAAGTCCCCTCTTGGCAATTTCTTTAAAAAAAAATTAAATTAAATTTGCTATTCCATTTAAGTATTTTTAAAATGACCAGAAACACAAGTTCCCTCTTGGCTAGAGTAGCTCGACAGTGCACTGTTGGCTAGGTAGGCGTGTAATGGTGTGTGTGTGTGTGTGTGTGTGTGTGTGTGTGTGTCATCATCTCACCTGGCCTGATGAAGTTGTTGGGTGAAGGAGGCACTTCGAAGCCGTTTGTGATAAGCGGAGAGCTGAAGTCGTCCATCTCATTGTTGAGAAGTATCCCCGTTGATCTTGACATGACTTTAGAGCCCAAACTGCAGGAAAACAATAACAGTTAAGATATCGGGGGAGTTACAGGCCCGAGACCAATTAACTAAGTAAGTTAAAAGATATTGGTGAAGGTCAAGTAGTAGGTCATACAATTGGTTGATGGTGCTGGTGGCAGCCACAGCGCTTCCATCTTCTGCTACTACAGAGAGGTGTGAGGTCCCGTGGTTTTCAGGCAGGTAAAACTCAGGCTCGTAATAGTTCATGTGATGTGTGGAGTCATCTGTGATCTTTTCACGGAGGTCATCGGCATAGGAATTTGAAGTCATATTTTGGATGAGCTTTGGAAGACAAACACAGACACAGAAATAATTCATATGCTATCTTGTTCCTACAAATCCAAGAAAGGCAGAGTGCAGGCTTTTAAATATGTCTCAAGTTTGTGATAAAACATTTAATTTAATGTAATTTAATTTAATTTAATGTGTATTATGTGTTTATTCGAGGATGCTTTATTTGTGGTAGTACACTGCACTACACTCAAGCAGAACCAGTGACCTTACATCTGTAATGTTGAGAAACTTCGGATCTCCAAGTAAGGTCCTCTTTGCATAAGCAAAACGAAAAGCCTCTACGATGCGATGGTAGGTCAGGATCTTTTTCTCTGTGGTTGCCATACTATCTGAGGTGAAGTTGTACCCTGTAGAAAATGTAACAATCATCAGTAACTCGATTTAAACTACAGCTTCACTCACCTGTCTTCATTCAGATGGCTGTTCAGGTTGGAAAGAAGACAGTTGAAATGGACTTGACCCGGCCTGTTCCTGTGTTTTTACTTAGTCTAAAAGCTGCCGTGACCAGACCATGGGTATTAGCCTGAGCTGACAGCCACTGGGGGAAACGAGAGGAGCGGCTGAGGGAACCGGAGAGTTTTGGTTTGATGGGTTTCAGCTGTCAGACAGAGGCAGGAGTCACGGTAAATCAGCAGGACGAAAGTTTTGGGCAGTCACTGAAATGTGTGCATGAGGCCTCGACCACTCGACTGTGTCCAATTAGAGGTAAATTGGTGAGATTAGTGTTAGCGTGGGAGACAGGGGGCCGCAGTGAGTGGGTGGCCAGTCAGAGGAAAGGAAAGGTTCAGAGAGATTAATTACTTTGGAAGGAAGTTTCTCATCTAATCCTCAAAGGCAGACACTGTCACTGTACTGAAAAGCAGCACAGAGACGGCGCGAACATTTTCTGCAATGACCAGCCAACATAGGAGAAAGTTGAATCAGGCAGATTATGATATACACAGATATGTTATATGCATAACAAAAATAATGATGGACCAAGGTAGCAATAATTTGATTAGCAACATATTAATGAACTTTACTGATCAGACTCTGAGCCTCTCAGATGTGAAGACACAGACTGCAATTATCTTTGGATCTTAATAACTTCAATCAAACAAAAGCCCTCCTGTCAGGGTTACAGAGTCATTCCCTCAGGTGTTTTAACTGCATCCTCTAAATTGTTTCAGTAGCTTATTGCTTTATGTACTTTGGAGGCAGCATCTGTTGCTGCATCAATAGTTCAAGTCCTAATACGTAAAAAACAAAATGGGCCTTTTGCCAGTGTCTTCTTCCAAGAGTAATTCATACATATGTATGAGGCTGTCTGATCTGTCACATCTATGTTAAAACATTGAATTTCAATTTGGGAAATACGCTTATTCAAGTGTAAAAGTGACAATTCACAGGTGATTTGCTGGATTCTTCTTGGCCACAAGATCCAACATGTTAATTTATGAGCTTTAGGTGCTTTAAAAAAAACTTGAGACATCTTGAGATGGGATCACAACAGCTGCAATGGTAAATTGGGCCAGTGGCGTTAGCTGAGGGGGCCAATCATCCCTTCCGCACTTCTTAACCTCCTACTTCTGGCGCCATTACTGTGACTATACCCATCTTCACACTCTGCCGCCGTTTTGATCTCAACTACACACCTGTAAAGGGTCGTGACTGTATCTTGCACGGTTGTGGCGCTTTCACAATGACAAAATCTGTCCACAGACAGAAATATAAACACTCACACACAGACTGACAAGGTTAAAACATTAACAGCGTTGCTGTCGCAGCTGGTGAAGATAGAACCACAACCAGCCTGTTTCGCCTTTACTCTAGTCTTCATGCTAAGCTAAGTCAGCTGGCTGTCAGCAGTAGCTTACTTGGCGTAAAGACATTTGAAGTTAATTGTATCAATCTTTTCATTTAAAGGCGTCGAAAATTATTCCTTCTTAGGTCAATGCGATTCTTTTAAACCACAGCATTACAGTTACACTCAGTTACATTTTTTAGCAAAAGTTCATGTTAAAAGAAACTAACATTGACTGTTAGATGGGTGATTGTACGGCAAAACGCCACACATGCTCTGCCTTTGGTTCTTAAGAAGAAGTCTTGTGTCATTTGGATCTGGGTTTCTTTACATCCTAAAAGATATCTGTTGCAGTCTTACATGTCATATAATGTATAACTTATTATATAGTAGTGCATGTTACTACTTTGTAAAACAGTTCTACTTTACAAATGTGGGTCTAGGTTTTACAAAGTAGATCAAGATTATGTTAGGTAACTAAGTCAACAAAGCGTTTAGAGTAGATTTACTGTGCAGTAGATCAACATGCTGCTCACAGTGGAGTCTGAGAGAGTGACTGGCAAAAGGAAGGCAGCTCACTTGAAAGCACTCCCACTCGGGACGTTTTTGGACAAAGTATCAAGGCTTACCATTCAAGATGTTTAATATCAGCGCGAGCACAGGGCCGCTAGCGGGGGCATTGGGAACAGCCATGGTGTACTCCCCCACATTCACCCTTAAAGGCTTCTCATCCAAGACAGGCACATAATCCTTCAGATCCTCCATTGTGATGATACCGCCTAAACACAGATTGACACACACACTGTGAATGCACACTTGGACAGAACTGGAAAAAATAAATCCTCCTCAAAATTAGCTATGCAAAGCCTAAACAGAATCACAAAGTTATAGCTATTTTATAAATTAATATTTTTTCTTAAATACACTACATATTACTAAATATTTTTCACATTGTCTTATTTTCTCATTGCACAGCTACTGTCTTCCTCAGATGCTAAGTAGTAAGTGGTAAGAAGAGAGGCCGAGGCCTGCAGACTCACAAGTGAATCCCTTTGCAGTTTAAGTGACTGTGGACGATATTGTTGATTGTCATAGTGTTCATTCAATCAGATCTTTAGTTTGACATGTTGGGCGTATTCTTTGATGTGCCAGAGCCTGCTGGCTGGCCTATAAGCACGTCAGCATTACGTGCAGCTCAGTTTTCAGGATCAGCTCTGCAGTGAGGTGCAGCATGTGCTGTGATTGGTTAGTGGGCAAGCACGTATTTATTTTTTTACCTAGCTTTGCTTTTTAACACTCAATGGCTGAAATTGGAGGAGAAACGGATTTGTGAGTTGGGATTTAACTGGGATGTAACTCTTTGTCAACAAAGAAAGGAGGATGTGATCAGCATTTGGTAAGTCAACTGGTTCGTTTTTTTACATCTAATATCTGAATGGCCCTTGAGTGTGTAGCAGAATGCATGTTGTTGCTGTTGTTTTCCAATGAAGCTAGTTAGCGTAGCTTCCCAGAATACTTGCGGAGCATCAGCTGTTTTTTGTTGTCACACAGTCCGCTGTCTCCTAGTGAGCGCAGAAAACATTATATTTCCTACAATTTAAGCTTCTGCATTTTCCAAATGCACTAGTATTATTCAAACGTATTGTTCGGTTTGTAAACCTCGTATCGAACGGTTTAATACGAATACGTATATAGTTACAGCCCGAGAAACGAATAATAACCCTAGCTTTAGCGCCATCATGAGGTTATAAGGTGGTAGGACAGCAGTGAAGGCCCAGGTATAAAATGCACGACCCTGGTTTTATTATACGCCTGAAGTGTTTTTCAGCAAATCACTTTTAGTGCTAACAGAAGTGGCAATGATGATAATGATAATGTCCTTGTGTGAGAGATGAATTTGATGGTACAGAAAGATGATCTAATCTGCAGAAACAGCAGTTTGGATTGTAAAATAAAGTAAAATGATGACTCAATTTGTGAGAAAGACGCAACTTTTTTACTATAATTGTGGAAACTTGAATTTGCTAATAATTATAACAGACTTTTTCATCCAACAAAGAAAATAAGCTTTTCAAGAAACTATACTATTTGATTTTAGACAGTAAATACAAAAAAATTAAAAACATACCTGCTGCCTGAATATCTGTCACAAGGTTCTGAGCCAGTTGTCCCTGGTAGAAAGCATCAGGACCGTCTTCTGCTATTTTCTTATAACTTTCTGCAAGCTTGGTAAATTTGATGGTGTCATTTTCTTTCAGGACGTCGCCATCTTTCCCACAAAACACTTCACTGAAATAAGGGAAATTATCTTAAAGTGGGAATGAAACATTCCTATAATCTGAAATGATCACACACTGATCTTAAATTGCTTCGGGTCGATGCCTCTCACCACAGGGCTTCGTCTTTGATGATGGTTTTATTGTGTCTGGACAAAGCTGTGGCAAGTGCCCTGCCCAAAGGAAAACCTTTTTCTGCAAGATCAATGCTTGGCTGGAACAAGTCTTTCCAAGGCAGTTTGCCGTGTCGTTTGTGTGCCATCTCATAACCTCGAATCTCCCCCGGTACAGCAATAGACAACCCTCCTACCAACCATAGAAGCAAAGGAAACAAAGACTTAGATTATTGCCTCACAACATACACACATACTGCTTCTAAGACCCACACTTTCTTTCTTTTTTTATTCCTGAGTTTAAGAGTCTGTCAAAGCTCTCAAAAAATATACACTCTCTTTTATCTGTCACTATCACAAGGTCATCCTGTTTCATAATAGTGTTAACTGCAGCTTCCGTCAGCTCATTTCCATGTCTGATAGCGCTGGTTAAACATTACCTTTTTGGGATAGATCTGTGCTGTTCCCAAACATGTTCTCTGTTGCATTGCGTGGTGCCGTCTCCCTGGCATCAATGGTCTCAACCATCCCTGTGTACAGGTCACAAACCAGGAAATGCATTTATGATCGAGATAACCAGGAAGTCATGTGAACTTGTTGCGACAGTAGAAAGTAAACAGAGGACTTTGTGGTGGCAACGTATGTGAAAGTACCAGTTTTGGCGTCGTAAATGGTGAAGAAAAGTCCTCCTCCGATGCCCATACTGTGAGCATTCATAAGTCCAACACACAGTAATGCAGCTATAGAGGCATCTACTGCAGACCCCCCTTTCTTCAGAATGTCTCTTCAGTAAAATGTATTAAAACACAGGGAGAGAAGGGGTGTACGGTTAGTTTTATTATGTTCATGCTTCTATCTTTATGGATGTACGAGTCTGAGCAACGTGTCTGTCCTGATGGATGTTTCAGTCTGTAAGCTCTCACCTGCCGACCTCTGAACACGGCCCAGCATCTGCCGCCACAGCTGCCTTCAAGTACACCTGCTCACTCGGTTGCTTCCTTCTCTCGACACCAAAGAAGACACCCACGAATGTGGCGACTGATGCTAACAGCAGCAGCGTCAGTGCCGCAATTATCGTCTTCTTTACCATATTTATAGCGCAGGAACAATAAATGCTTTATTTAATGCCTGTCAAGAGAAAAAACATTTCCATTTGTGTACATTTTAAATGTATGGAATAGCAGTTGCAAAGAGCTGCACTATCAAAATCAGAAACAAGCAAACAGAAATTACACATCAGATAGATGTGTATAGATACTGCAATACCAGCAGTATCAATACATATCCAGACATTTGGAGCAATATAACACAAGAAAAATGTAAACCCACGTATTGAAATATCAATAACATAAAAATATAATACATGTCAATAACTCTTTAGAGGTAACTTGATACAACAACAATACACACAACCTACAGCATATTTCTTATGGGAATAAAACATACAGCAGCTGGTTAACAAATGCTGCCGTCTTGATAGTCACAAAAAAAGAGGACAAATATAAGTGTTTTCATTACTGTCTGGCATAAACACTTTTTAAAATTCAGATTCTTAGCAGGACTGAAGTTTAAGATTAGCTCATTAACCGAGAGATGCATCTGTGTTCTGTTGCAGCATGTGCCAACTGGTGAATCAAAATGTAAGTAACCAAGTAACTACGATAGTTAACAGATAAGTGAGGCAGAAGTTAGTGTTGGACTAATTAGCTCACACGCTCTCACGGGTGCTGCTCGCCTTTTACGACTGCGAAAGAGAATGACAAGTGAAATGATGGTGGCGCTGGACCTATTGAGCCTTAATGCCACCTCTTTTTGAAAATGTACCTCATGTACCTCGTTTTCAGAAGGACTCACTTTAGTCAAAACGTATTAAAAAAGTACGACATTAATTAAGCCTTGAACTCCTACAACACAACCAAAAAAAGGATAAAAGCTGATGCAGCAGAACCTAAAATATCGTCGTTTTTATTCCATGCATTTTTCCTTGTCATAATCTGGTGCCTACATTACCCACAATACAACGTGACAGCTGACAGTTTAACATAGATTCGGTGTGTTATAGTAGTATTCCCCAAGAAAATGTAAATGGGCATTGATTGATTGATTGATTGATTGAATTGAATAGTGGATTGGATGAAACAGACTTTACGTAGTTAAGTACTGTCAAACACCTATGTTGAAATGTACACATAATGTAACCTACATAAATAACAGAGGGATTTGGTGCTGCCAGCCAATAAACCTCCTAATTGTTGTGTTTAAGTAAAGTCGTCCAAATCAAAGAGTTTTGTGTATCTGAGGCGATCTGACTGTGAGGCTTTGTGTCCTCCTGGCTGTACTTTCAGCAGCCAATAAAGAGAGAGTCATTTAGCTTAAAAACACCCCCATTCGCTCCAAACCCTAAGAAATGAAACCAGATTACACAACATTGAATTGGTTCGGTCGCACAGCACAATCATTTTGGTTGAAACCTGTACACAAATCATTTATACAAAATTTGTCTCCTGCCTTGACGTCTCAAAGAACAAAGTTGCTTTAGCAATTAAAAGCTTAAAAGAAACGTTGTGAGGTCAAACAACTATGTAGATTTTGATTCAACATTGTACCACCTGGATTATAGAGCTAAACCTTCCCAGACATGTATAACGATTTTCTATCTTACCTGGTTTTTCTCTCGGGCCCTGAGCAACAGGCTGTTCACTGTGAGCGTGTGCCACAGTCTGCAGCAGTTGATGGGTAATAGACTTACTCTGCTTCTCAATGTGTAACTATTCATTAAACTTTAACCCACCCCACCATAAAGCACCTATCTTGTCTTAGGAATGGGAGAAGGGGACGGACACAGACGTAACAACTTGAGACGACACTCAAGTTATCGCTCAAATAATTAGTCATCTGTACTCAATTTTCACATAACTTTGCAAAATATCACGGCGCAATTGCAGGACCCTGAACCTGAGAGGAATCAACGATTTGCTGGAAGAGTAGTTATTTATCTGCGGCAAAGATTAACAGTGGTTTGCTGGTGGTTCATCTCGAATAGATGACATATGACTCTAGGTAGTCAACACTTTCACAAAATGACAGCAGGGATCCGTTTCACCGCTCTGACGCAACGGCTCACAAAACCTTTGATATGTAAGTTTTAAATAAAGTGCCTCCTCACCAGGAAAATGAAGGCTTTCAGGGCTGCGAGGGAGAAGATCACATCTGCCACGAGGGGAGGAAAGAACACTAAGAACAAACTGCAGGGGAACAGTGTGAAGGGGTGCAGAGCTGGAGGAGAAGGGTCAGTTAAAAAAGCAGCCAGGCCAATAGGTGGAGGCCAACAGGGACAGGAAAGATGACTCAACTTTGACACCAGGATCCCAGGAACAGCTTACCCAGGTTATCCCAGAATACCGATAAAAGCCCCCTTAGAATTGACCCTCCAAGGTTGTGATGGAACTCCTAGACTGCACCATAAAATGGTTCACAGAGGAAATTGGCGGACAATCTAATTAGTTTAAGCTTCAGATGGCCTGAAGGCACTCAAGGAGGTGCTTATACTGTATGTCATTTGAGAAAAAGCCCTGACAGCCGGCCTTGAATTTGATTCCCAATCAAATAGCTATGATTAAGTTATAAGTTACTCAGGTTAGTATATATATTTTTTAAAGAAGGAAGCAATGGCGCAGCAAGAACATTTTCTACTTAAGGAAAAATCTTTCATCAAATGTGTGTTATCGAGCAGTTTTATCTTTCAATATAAAAATTCTTACAGCAACATCCAAGGAGTCTCCTTGAATGCAGTCTATTTTTCACTCATTTGGTCCGTGAGTTGGACTTTTAGTTACAGCTGTGATAACAGCAACACTTGTTGTTTGTGTTTTCACAGCTGTAGCCCATCAACTGTACTAAATATCCAAAGTTGGTTACATAGCTCCATTTCAAACAGAAACTTATAGACAGGCATGCTATGTAGGAAAACACCGGACTTATCTGGGCACTTACAAGCTGACAAAACACGGTTAACCATCCTGGAATACTGTTTTACTTAAATGACAAGTCGATGGCTCATTTTTTTCTTTGATTTCACTACACTGAGACTTTTGACAATGAGCAGGCCAACGCAGCTTTACAATTAACCTTTATTAAAAGGTTTCAATCTAATACTATAACTATAAACAGGTTTTAATAGAGAATATAGTATCTATATGGATATGCTGATTATAGGCCTATTTAGAAAATGAAAGCAACACCTTTAAGTGGACCATATCTGCTGAGCAGCTGCACTGCTCCATTTTCCTGATTTCCTCCTTTTATTCAGTGAACGCAAAACAAAAAAACATTCAATGTTGTTGTTTTTCATTCTTCTGTTTGCATTCTGTTACCACTGGCAAAGCAGCTTTCATGATATGCGCTGCCAAGTTTGCCCCTTTCTTCTTCTTCAATTTTTTCGGATAAAGAATGCATGTCAGAGCCTGATCATATAACACACATCTGTGCTGTGCTACGAAAATCAACAGGCTGTGAAGCAATTCTTATGCTGGATGCATGTAAGCCGAGCCACGAAACACCTCCACGGAGATATACGAGTCCCACTTTTGGCTTGACACCGGCTGCTGAAGGACACCACCACCATGAAGAGTAGGAGACAACATCGGTTATTCTCACAGGATTCACCTTGAATATAAAATGGTTGTAGGCACATAAACCACAGTGACACTGGTGTACCTCATGCAGCGAGAAGCAAAATGAGCAGCTTCTGAGATGATACTAAATATGGTGAAACATTCCTTTCCAACATACTGTACATCTGCTCCTGGAGTGCTCTTCTGGCTGCCAACTCTGTCACCTCCTGCACCATAAACATCCCGGAGTTTGCTGCATCCGTCTGGAGACACAAGATAAAAGGTCAAGTTTACAGTAAACAGTGACAGCTGGCAGAGAGTTGCTTTAAACTTCTCAAATGTCCTCTAGTGTGACGTTTTACGAGACGGCCTTTCAGCTGGACGGCATCATTTGGAAGCGTCTTCCGAAAACTTTTAAGAAATAATACAGTTTTCTGATCTGACAATGCTGTGGTTATAGGAAGAGATCATGGTTTGTGTTCAAATGACTACTTTAAAGTGGAGGAATGTGATAACCTCACCTGTTGCCACGTAGCTGATTTAAAAGTCAGTTTTCTTTTATAGTTTACACTTAATAGTTAATTTTCTCTTCATTGAGTTGGCTGCCCTTTTGACCTTATGCACATAGATCAGCAAACAGATAAATGATTGACATTGCTTTTGTTTCAGACATCATGCTTCATTTAGCATTGTTGGCAGTCCGTTAGTGTATTTTTGTAGGGGCACATTTAGTTAATTTCTGTAAGGTCACACGGCTTAGTTTGTCTTCAGTTAACTTTGCCTACATTCGTTGTAATTCACATTTCTTTGAGTTACCAGTGCCGAGGGTGGTTGCTGGTGCTAAAGGAACAATCTTGTCAAGCCTGAGCGAAAGATGCACCCCTTAAAGCAGAGCTCTTACATACAGGAAGTGTCCAATCAGAATGTACCAAGTGCTGGCCACATCATGGGGGGGGATTGGATTTCCAGTTTAGAGATTTTGTTTATTTCTTTAGAGCATATTAGTTTGTTGGTTTTGGTTTATTGCTTAAATGTTTATACTAAAATGTTCCTGTTTGTTTTTTTTGTTCAGTTTAGTTTTTGTCTGCTCAGCCATGTTCCCCTTTGTGTACAGCACATAGTTTAGGTAAATAAAACCCTCTTTTTTTTATATCCACGTGTGGCTTTTCATGCCTGCCAGCTCGGTCTCTCACTGGGAAGGATCATACTCCCGCCCATGAGGTGCTTGACTCCATACAACCCAAAAAGAAACACAGTAAATTGGTACAAACCTTGTTTTGCGGAGAATGCTGTTTTTTCCTGAGACTCTGGCAAAAGGAGAATCTGCTACCGGCTCAAATCCAGTGTCAACAAAAAAATACGAACCTTGACAATCCGGGAGTTCATCGACCCTGAGAATGAGGTGTTCGGTGAAATCCTGTAATCCAGACAGAGCCTGTGAGAGCCATTAGACTTTAGTACCATGCATGATTGTGATGCATCACTACTGTTTCCATGGCTTTGCCTTTAGGCTGGGAGGTGGTACGACTTATTGCACTCAACCCCACCAGGGGTTGTTTGGTGGTGTAAGAGCTTATGCTGTTATATCAGACAGGGCTGACAGTGAAAGCTCGGGCCCCAACTCATCTCTCATATACTCACTGACCACAGAGACACAGATTCACCCCATGCTTTTATTTGGTTAACAAGATGCATCTGTGTCAATCACAGTGAATGCAGTTTAGAGGTTGAATTAAATAGCGATGCAAGTCTCACTCTGTAAATTGTCTCACTTAGCCCCCCCCTCCCCCTGATGTCAGCGTTCCTGTGCCCAGAGCAACCATCACAGAGCATTTATTTTCCAATTAGTGTTGGTTTCATGAATGAACAAAAAACAAAGACACGAAGGTTCCGTTAAGTCATGGTGGAAGATGTAGTGTTGAAGAGTAACTCGATTAAAAGCAGTACTTCACCTTGTTGAGAGTTGTAAAGCCTGTTGCACCTCTAACCACACCCAACAGTGATGTCACAATGTACTGATGCATCGTGTAGTACACTCATACATCACTGCAGCGAAGTGAATTGTATGATTTGCAGCCAATGTTAAGTTGCTCTTAAAGTCCAACTGAAATTTCTTTTATTGTCCACTATAGTGTTCTCATCTGCTCTTTAAAAAACCTAATGTTTCATATCTTTTGGTTTCATGATGATTGAACACAGACACTGACTTTTTTTCCTTCCTTTTAGCAATACAAAACCATTAATGATAACTATTTAAAAAAAAACACTTTGACTCTTGCTCTTAATGAGCATTACCACAAATTAATTTATCTTAAATGGTTAAAGCTTTTCTGCATCTACAACTTACCGTTCATGTTGCTCAGTAACAACATCTGTCTGGGATTTATCAATACTCTTCCTTATTTAATGAATACCCAAAAGTTTAGCTCAAGCGTCTGCATAGCTGATGGGTGCAGTGACTATTTATGCAAGGGGAGTTTTAATGTTATTATTCAGCATCTATCTATTTATATCCATCACATTTCTATAATACTAGATAAGATATCGTTACATAAGATACAGCAGGCTATAATAACATGGAGTAAACCGGTCAACTCTGTCTGATTGACTCAGGTTCCAATACACATTATGTGCGTTGCGCGCACGTCCTGTGTAACTAAGCTGAGATCAGTTTCCGACATGACTCTCGCGCTCAGTCTGTGCGAAGAATCACGATCTGATTGGCTGAGGAGCGCACTCAGCTCTGAGTAACGCGAAGGATGCCAGAGAGCTCAGGCAGTGCATGGACGGATGCAGACAGGGGGACGACGGCGAGAGACCGGGCACACACACGCACACACACAGAGACGTTGTTGTTTTAGGATACTGCTACTTTAAACTTTAAAGTGCTATTTCACTGCGCGGGCGCGAGTAAAGTGTGATGTTTTGGCTGCGCGTTGTAAAATCCCTCTCGCCACCACCGACGCATCCTCTCAGGAGTGATGGGTTCTAAGTTGACCAGACGGAGAAGTCTCGATCTGGAAACAAAAGTGTCCAAGAGGAGACGCCAGAGGAATGACAACCAGGGAGAGAGCGAGAGAAGTGGCGGCAGAGACTTCTTGTTTACCTCCTTGATGCTCAAGTCCGACAAGCTCCCGGGGATGCTGCGGAAAAACAACCACAGCCCATATGTCGGACGGGTGGCGTGGATCCGGGAAATCCAGAGGCTGCTCCGGGACCAGAGGATGGAGCAAGCGGCCGAAGTGCTCAAACTGCTGAGAAAGGTAAAGGGCTGACATTATATTTGGACCATGATCATGCGCCGAGTCTGTCCGTTTGTATAGCCTCTTATGTTGTTGTTAAAGCTAGAAACGTGGCTTAATTGACGATGTAAGTGGGTATTGATGAGCACGTGGGCAAAAAGTGAAACGAGCTAAGAGGCAAGATATTGACTTTTATATTTACTCAGAAACGAGTAAATGTAAGATGCTTGTATTTAATATCACATCAGTTTATTCAGTTGTTGTGTCCTTATTTCAATAAACCTGACATATTGCCTACACAGATATACTGGAAGTGTCTGCTGTAGTTTAATACACAAAGCTCAGCTGTCACTCATTGGAGAAAATGCACTTTTCAGGGAGCAGGTGTGTCTGCAGGTGTCAGTGTGTTAATGTTTAAAAAAAAGTTGAAGTCCTTTAATCATCTACTCTTAGCAAGTTCTCATAACTTTATTGACATAAACGCTTTGGCTTCTTTTGATATTCCCGTGGGAAAAAGAAGCACTCATAATGAGACGCTGTTTTTAATCAACCACCTGTGTAGTCTGAAAGGGAATGGGTCCGCCAGCTAGTTCAGTCTCTGAATATTCAATCAGCTCCGCACGACACAGAACACTGAGGATAGTATATGTTAGCCCGGCACCAAAACATATTTTGTATGTGATCAACTTTATGACCTTAAGTAAATGTTTGGCATATTTCTTTTTCTAACATATACCAGCAAGGTCTTTTAGGTAAAAGAAAATATTAAGTAAATAAATGAATGGCAAGCCATACATGCTGTCTTTTTCAGCCAGTTCCCTGTGTAAAGGAGGTTTAAGAGGGATTCAAAATATATTATAAATATTTAAATCCACATAAGAAGCACAAACACAGTTGATACTTTAATGTGGTGTTGTTAAATGCTTTACTCTGTCCCCTGTTGCACGGCATTGTTCAAACACTCCTTTGTTGTCAGCGTCATATTCCGCAGCTATAAGGTATGTTTATTTCATGCATTTAAGCCTTTTCCCATGTAACACCTCCCCTGCTCTAATCCTCACTTCCTGAGGATTTATCCAAACTTAAAGAGGAGTTTTTAGAGCTCAGCTTGAGCTTTCCACTGCCTTCTGGTAGCATTGATCAAAGGAGAGCAGTTTTGAAGTTCAGACAAAAGCAGTTCTGATCAAGAGGGCCCCCTGTCATGCAAACTCCCTCCCCCCATCTGTACGGTGCCGTAGAATAAATTACATGTGCAGGTTTAAAGCAGGAAACAATGCTGAGGAGAAGCTACGGGTGTCTGAGAAGTCGGAATTGAAGACAGATTTGTAGATATCTCTTATAGTGCATGTAATAGGTGTGGGGTGAATTTAAACGTCATCGTATCGAGGTTCACATTTGTGTGAAGCAGGAGGGAAATGACTCAGGCATGTCTTCCTGTAAGACTTCAATGTTGCTGTACCTGTTTGTTAAAGCGGTCCTGCGGTCCGTCATACTGAAAAGGATCGTAAAGATCAACATGTCAGTGGAGAGCAGGGACTGCTTTCTCCATTGCTCTGCATTGAAACTGCTCACGAAGCACAAACACGCTCTCCATCACTCAGCGAGGTGAAGGCAGAGCGCTGCTACTGTTGTATGTCGTTGGGGCCCGAAGCCAAGCGTCTGACTAACAATACTTCCAAGACAGGGGGGGGGGGGAAAACTAGCAGTAGATCTCCTGTTGTGGTTCTCCTGCAGAGAAGCAGCTTTTCCTCTCAGAGACAGATGGATTTGGAGATAATCACCTTGAGATGATGGAAGCTGGAACATGTTTCTTTCACATTAAGGAAATGATTACAAAGAGGAGCCAATAGCATCGGCCCCTACGCTGCATCTCCATGGCATTAAGTTAATTAGTTTGTGATATTTTACATTAATAAATAAAGAATCAGCATATACACATATAAATTCCACTCTACAGCATGCACACTGAGTAACCAATGTGCAGCGATGGAGAAGACACTAATTAAGGGGCTCTCTGTAGTGTATGAAGTCTGAGGTTAGAGCTGTCACAACACACAGATTTTATTTATTTATTTTATTCAACTTAAAATGCATCAACACAAAACCTGTGGTGCCTCTGTGATTATATTATTATTCATCTAATAGGTTTAGGGTTGTAGTTAGGTTTAAAAACTAAATACTTTTTGTTTTACCTCCTTCTCTTTGCCTGTCTGCCTCTCTGTATGCTATCAAAGGCAAACTTCCATGAAAATGAATAAATGAATACAAGTTACACGACCCACATTAATGAAGTAGTTCGATATTTTTGGCAAACACACTTATTCACTTTCTTGCTGGGAGTTAGATGAACAGATTGATACCTGTCTCATGTCTGTAGGGTAAATATAAAGCGACAGTCAGCAGCAGGTTAGCGTAGCTTAGCATAAAGACTGAAGCAAAATCCACCTCCCAGCTTTTCTAAAAGCTCACTTATTATTATGTTTTAAACTGTTTGTTTCAAACATGTAACAACGATGTACTTGTGGTTAATGTGTCAGACTATTTCTTGGCCATACAGTGAACGCTGCCAACCTCACAGTGACAACAGGACACCAGGAAGTTGTTGTTTTACAGAGTGAATGAACAAGATATATTGTTTGTTTGTGAACGTTAGAGACTAGTAGTTTCCAGTCTTTGTGCTAAGCTAAGCTAAGCTAAGACAACCTTTTGGCTAAAGTATTGTACTTGCCAGATGGTTAATCTTTTTATCTAACCTTAAGCAAGAAAGTGATTATCAGCATATTTCCCAAAATGTCAAACGAGCTTCTGGTACACTTCCCACAAATTAAGATAATATGAAAAAAGTCTAGTTTTGGTCACTTTGCTAATGAGTGAACATTGGAGACTCACTTTGTAAATAGCGAACGATTTTTCAATAAAATGCGGATTTATTTAAATTGGAAAATTGGATAGAAGTACAATGTGTACAGAAAGTTCCCCTTTATTTAAGGGACAGATTGCTAATGTGACTGTGGTAAGCTAAATTCATTATCAAGTATAGCACTCACAGTGTTCATATTTAAGTGTACAAGAAGACAATATTCCTTATATGTCTTGTCACATTTGACTAAGCTGACATATTGACCTCGTCCTGCTTGTCAGATATAATTGCCAAAAGATAGTTGCTGCTGGCCAGGCATTTGTGTCCTTGAATCTTCAGCTTTTCAGTCCTTATTCACAAGAAAGTCATGCAGTGCTGACTTCTTGCCTTTAATTTGATATGATTGCTTGAAAGGTCACAACATTTCGTCAAAACCTGTAAAAAAAAACATCTAATGCTAAAAAAGCGAGTAAACAGAACTGGACACCTGACAGCTGCCACAGGTTTCCTAAACTGAAGCAGAAGAGTGTGGGACTGGATTTGTCACACTGCAATATATTTAATTGGATTCTAATGAACTGCATGTGTGGGATGATGTTCTGCGGGTTCGGAGCGCGTCGCTTTATTCAGAGTTTTTGTGACGAGACATATGCAGCTTTCACGAGGACATTTGCAGTGGGATCTGAGGGCACACAGGCACGCACACAGACATCCTGTCAGTGACAAATAGGAAAACATTTCATTAGGAATCAGCCAAATGAATCCACAGGATCAGATCTCTGTGTGTATTTTAGAAATGGGCTTCGTTTCAGCTATAAACCCCACTCACATCCGATGCTGCAGCTGCACTACATATAACACACATCATCATTACAATATAATCTTCAGAATCCTCTGCGCCTCCATTTTTGGGCACATGTGGTGCCCTCAGTCTGTGCTAAATGAGGTTTATTGAAGGGAGAGGGGTCTGGAGGATAGTCCAGCGTCAGGGAATCCCGCAGAGCTCCGCTGTAATAAATCAACTCAAAAGCTGGAGGAGGAGAAAATGCTGATGGGAGTTTTCCTCTTTGCCTCGACTGTGCCCCTAAGTGTTAGGCCTGTCAGAGCGTATATAGCATGTTTTACACTGCTTCCACCTCCAGCCTGCTATTTGAAAAGCTTTTCAGTTCAGATCTGAAAGTATTCACTCCTCAGCTTCACAGCTTCTAGTTGTACAGTGTCACAAGAGGACGATGGTCCACAAACATGTGTGTTCACCAGTAGCAGCAGTCATGTCACTGATATAACAGCATGTATGAGCAGAGGAAATAATCTTTGAACGGCTTAATGCCTAAAAAGAAGAGATTTCCTTGTACTGTCTTACTCGCAAACCTTTTGTTTTCTGTTCTTTGTTTCATTTGCTCAGTTTCACGTCTTCCCTGCTGTTGTTCTTTTGTTGTGGTCCTGTGTGTGTGCGTGTGTGTGTGTTGGTATCTTTCCCCGCATGCTGGTGAGGATTATACATCAGCTGTTAACGACACCTCAGCACTCAAAGTTCTACCTGAAGATGCAACATATTTACATTGTCATTGCAAACAGAAACAACCTGAAGATGATTAAAGTATAATCAACAACCGGGCGTGTGTGTCCTTCACATCACACAATCTTTATCTTATGAATGCTGAAGATTGAAGATAGAAAGTGGAAGTGCATTAATCAGAACGTTTTAGAGACGTGTTTTGTGAAAATGATAAAAAGTCCCTCGGGCCAAAACTACAACTGAAACCTGTTAATGAGATAAGAGGAACCAGAAGGAGTCACTGAAGAGTAGTAACTGTGATATTTGAAGAAAGACCACACTACTTTTATCTTAGCTTACTGAAACTTTACTCCCAGCATCCCACACACACACACACACACACACACACACACACAGACACCCTCCTCTCATCAGCTGCTCAAGACTCTGATAGCAGATTGCCTCGCAGCGTGATAAGAGGGCAAGATGAAAGGGGATGATGAACAAAAGCTCATAAACGTTGACTCTATTTTCATTAAACTATCCATGAAATGCCACTTGAATATTAAATCAAGCATAGCTCAGACACGGATGCTTTAATCAAATTAATTTCTGACCGTCTACACTGTTAGTTTTGGTAAAAGTTAACACAAGGCTCTCTCTCTTCTTTTCTCTCAGGATTTGGGACTCCAGGGAACGTCACTCAATGAAATTTTGTACAAGAACGCAGCTTTTCTCAACCTGGTGGACCCCATTTCTCATGAGCTGCTGCTCAGTCTCGCCCGGGACCTGCAGTGTCCAAAAAGGGTGAGAATCCACAACGATCCACTGTGTTTCAACTGTTACATTAATGAATTATGAAACCTACAGACCTCACATTAATTGACTGTGCAAGGACCACAATTGTAAACAGAGGAGAGGCAAGCTGCAACATGTCCACATTTATTAGCCAAGCCTAAGGGCGTGTGTCATATCGGTAGTCATGCTATTGTGAAAAGAAATGAACTGTCAGTTCTGAACAAAACGCAACTGCAGAAGCTAGGCAGTAAATTACACTTTAGGTGTTAACCATTAGCATAATGGATTACTAAGCACGTCTTGGAGTCTCTAAAAGTAGTTCGATATAAGCTGACATATTAACTTTTATTACGTATGCAGCATCACAGATGCTAGAAGTAGCTGGCTCATGTCTTACAAGGGAAATGTGAGTGGCTGAGTACATTTAAAGTCAAGTTGAGTTTTATTTATTTAGCCCTAAATCACAAAAAGATCTTTACAATGTGCACAATGTGACTTTATATCCATAGCTACCATAGTTAAACCTGCTATCTTCTTTGACATTACCCACAGAGTCCAGCAAGATACTAATGTAAATATCACGTTCATGATTCACTGCAATAAGATATTCAAACTGATTAAATTGTTTTGCATTATCACAATAATTGCTTACATTCGAACATGTCTTAAGGGGTAGGTTTTCAGCCTTGTGCAGCCACAGTTCACATTGCATTCTGGGAAGAATGTTTATTTTTTTGAGTGTGCATGTGAAAAAGCTGCACTTGGAAGACAATCTGGAGGTCAAAGGAGAGCTGCCACTCATTCCCAGCTACAAAGGTGACGCCTGCGTGCTAAAAGGTGGGTAGAGAGCTATGGGATCAATGGTAGGGCTGAACGGAGGCGCCGGATCAGGGTTTGGCTCTGCAATGGCACCATGCGGTCTGTCTTTCCTGCTGCTCATGTGCTCTTTCGACGCATTGGCAAATGGTAGCAGCTGTGCTCCAGGACCTGCAGGTGTGTGAGAGTACCTGCCTACCGGAACGCGTGGGCAGGTGCCCGGTTGTCATCATTCTGAGATCAACAGGACTGGCAGCCGCGGTCAATAGCACCGAGGCTTTTGGGTCAGCATGGCTTTGGCACTACTAATGAGAGCACTTTGAGGGCTCTGAGAGGAGGCAGGTGGCCAGTGGGATCAAACCGGAGCCTGCTGAGTGTCTGATCTGATGTGTCCCACAGACTGTTTGTAAGGGACTATACACAAATTATTAGGAGGGGAAATAGGGTCAAACAAGGTGGAGGGTATTTTAATTTTTGCTGTAGTTGTTATTTTTTTCCTGTTTGAAATGTATCTTAAAATGATCTTATTTCAAGCTTCCTGTGCATTATACAGCGTAATGTTAATGTGTACATTAGTGGTGCATGTTAGATGTTTTGTTAAGATATTAATGTTTAAATTTGGGCTTTTGAATAAACAACTTCTCTGTTACAACTCTAATTGGTTTACAGATATTACTGATATGACTAAACCTTTCACAGCATGAACACATTAATCATTTATATGCAGTTGTCTAACATTAGTCTTATCTGTAAATCAATTTGACAAGCTCTTTAATTATGCATATGAAATATGTTCAGATGTGTGTGGTCAATAAAATAAATGACTGGCCCTTTAAGACATAAATCCTGATTTATCCAGACTGGGAGCCGGCTCATCCACTTGTAGCACGGCATACAAATCCGAGATATTAAATTTCAAATTACATTTCGAACTCTGGTATGAGGGTGAAGACAGTACAGAAGCAGCTCAGAGCGGCTGTAAAACACAGACCCCGGCAGCCATTACAGTTATCTCAGGTCTGCAGTTATCTCTTTTAGGAAAAGATGGGTTGACTTGAGATAAAGTCACTGTAGGTCTAGTTTTTACTTACCGAGACAGATGATAATCACCTGTGAGAAACTCTAATCTCATCGCCGTTTGCTTTGGTGGGGAAAGCCCAGGAGGACTGCAGGGAAAGTGAGGAGCTGGCAGCGTCCTCCTGACTGGCTGGCGACCCGTGGCAGGATACTGTGTCAGACGTGACGAGGGTGTAGAGAGGCAATGTGCTGGATTTAATGCCTGGCAGCTGCCTCTGTGCCCAGTACATTCCACCAACACTGATATGTATTTAGATTATATATTCAAGGACATATTGAGGACTAAAAGATGCGTCTATGTGAGTGTTCTGAAGCTCATGGTCATCAGTTTCAGACAGCTGATTTAATCTGGACGCACTGAGCTTTACAGCCCCGTGGTTAACGTCTAGGAATGCTTATAGAGTTTTCAGACTGTCCATCCTTCCACTCCGCAGATTCACAATTTCAAAGAATAATTTCACATTGTAAAATCAGTATGCGCAGCGTTCATGTTGTGTTCAGTCATCCAACTGGCTGAAACAGCAGCACTGATTGTTTTGAAGTATGAGGCATGTTTTTTTTTTTTCTTTGTCGACCAAGGCAGTGGGAATGGTTAATCGCCTTAAGGTAAATTAGCCCCGTCTTTGTTCCCTCTCGCCACATTGCCTTTTTTCTTGTTGTTGTGCTGTACGACTAATTAGATTTACCCTGCTCGGCACAACCCATTCCATTTAAAGTCTTTGACGGAGGTGGGAGAGAGAAAAGAGAAGGCAGGGGGGAGCAGGGGGAGGAGAGGCATGGAGAAAGAGCGACGCAAAAGGGAAAATACATTAATGTATGTTCAATGTAGAAGATGTTTGAAGCAGCTGTATTTGAAGTACAAGAAAAAAACACTCTGTGACTGTGTGCAAAGCAGTACATCTGTAGTTTGCAGGAAGAAAGAAAGGATCAGACATCTATATAAATATAGACATCAAATAGACTTTAACCCCCTAACGGCTCCGTTTTACTTTGTCATATGCAAAATATACAGTTTTATAAGTATTGGTTTCTTTCAGTGATTCCCCTTAAATATGTGATGTGTTAGTTGCATTTATTCACAACCGGTTTGATTTGTTGTAAGAACTAGATTTACATTTGCTGTCCATCATTCGTCCTTTGTGTTGTAGGAGACCGACGCATTCAAGTCCACTAACAAGATCTGCCGCCAGCTGATTTACCACCTGACCCCTCACTCCAAGTGGACGAGACAGAGCGTGCCCAGGAGGAAGTCTCAGGCCTGGTGAGTGTGTCCTCTTGGCTGCTGCCTGACGCTGTGCCATCACTCTGAAGGACAGTCCCTGTGACAGTAAACACATCCTCAGCATAAGCATCAACGCAACTCATCGCACAGCCTCTCTGAAATACTAGTCGGACATTGAGGAAGTTTGGGAGAAGTCCTCTAACAGTTATTTTTGCAGGATTTTCAATTTGTTTTAAAAACAGAATTGTTGATCATTTATCACAAAAAGAAGTTTATTGTCATTTGTTTGTGTTCATTTGATGTTTTAGTAGTATTCCTCTTTATTTACAGTATCTTTGAGGTGCAAAACAACACACTACCTCTTTTTTTAACATGTTCTACATCTGAGTGGTTATAATCGAATGCTGAAATTGAGCGACTGTTGAACCATCTGCATAGTTCACATTTACAATTTTTGCGCTCAACTTTGTTGATTTAATCTAAAACATGTTTAGTCGCACGGCTGAACTGTAAAATGTAATTGTATGTTTGAAAAGTAATTGGAAGAACCTACAGCAGATGAAAAGTTGACCCAGTTATATTACTGCAGCAACGTTAATTTGAGGTCAGACTACGACCGTTGCAGAGGTGCCTTAATGAGGTCGGAAGCGGGCATCATTGCTTCATTTGTGCATTTTATTTTTCTATTTAAATGTAGAGATACCAAACTGTAATCAGTTTATAATTTAGGGTAATCAAATCGTCAACTTGTGTTACAGTGTCTAGGATGATCGGTCCATTTTCACACTTGCCCCTCAGCAGCAAATACAGTTTCCCGCCTCACACCATCTTAAACACCGGCCATCACAAGTGTGATGTGTCATTAGAGATTCTAATATGTTTTTCTACGCCTACAAAGTGTCTCTAAGAATTATCTGGAGCAAACAAGAAACTAATACAGAAACTAAGATGAGGTGCGTAACTGAGCCGTCTGGGCCAGATTCGAACTTGGATTAACTTCCACCAAACTGCAAGCTGTCAGATATTGGTCCGTGCTTGAGTGACACAAAGAAAGAGCAACAGAAAGATGCTGATTGCAGCGACTGTAGATATACTGTGCAGGCAAACAAGAATGCTCTTCAACTCGAATGAAGTAACAGGTACATTTGTGGAGACGTTGTGAAAAGAAGATCTCTAATAATGATCATGAGGTTCAGTCTCCCTGAGCAATTAACCCAGATTGAAAGATTCTTTGACAGCTCGACTTAACTTCCCGCCCCAGTCTCTTGGTTGCAGTATTTCGAAATAACACTCAACAGAACAACAAGGCAGACTCTCCCAGTGTGCTCATTAGCGAGCGCTGTCTCTCTCCCAGCATCTACTGCAACAATCCAGTAGCAGTAACTTACGGTTTCTTTTCTCAGTGAATATAATAACAAATGAATATCTTAGGATCAAATGAAGCATTAGGACACAGTTGACGTGGTTTCACGTGTTTCTCTGATATTGATCTTTTCATTAAAGCTCTCTCTCTACCCCCCCCCCCACCTTTCAGCTCCCCCTTCCCTCCCCATCCCTTCCATTTCTCCCATTTTTAAATCCCTTCCTCGCATTGATTTTCTTCCTCTCCTCTTTTCCTGTGGGATTTTTTTTTCTTTCCTTCTTGTGAGAGTCCATTTTGCTCAACAGTTGCCACACAGAGCGGTTCTGCAGTTTGAGTTCCAGGCTCTGGGGAAACGCTCTGTCAGACGGAGAGAGGAAGAAAAAAAAAGGGGGGGGGGGGGTGGAATCACTGCAAGGTTGCCAATTAGAAGTCACGCATTTCCCTATTTCTTTACGCTTCGAATCAATCGTGAATTTGATCTCGTCATATTTAGGAATGCAAAAGCTATCATATAGCCGTTATTGCATTCTTAAATTCCTATTTTCTTCAAGTGATATTGAAAAGTCTATTTGATCAATCTAGGAATGAGCTGCAGCCTGCTCTCCACCCAGAGCTCTAATTGAATAGTTTTCATGGAATATATGCTTGGTTGCAAATATTCAAGAGATAACACATTAAGCATGTTTCAAGCTTTATTACTCCAGCCTGAGTTGCTTTTATAACACTAACTGCAAAATTGTGTCACACGTTATATATTATCCAGGCAATTTCATTTGTTTCCCTCTGCAGCCATGTGCCAGGTTTCTAAGAAGCACAGTATTGCAGAGTCCCCAGTAGAGTTTTTAATGTTATTGTAATTGGTAGCGAATTTCAGATTAATCAAGCTCATATTTTTTTTTATGATGATACAAATTGCCCCTGCCGCACTTTTGGATGAGATTGGACTCCGATTGCAGATACTATTTCATTGCTTGTCTTTACTGCAAGGCGTGATATTGATGTGAGGCTCTTACAGCAGCTATTACAGACGTCTTCAGTACATTTAAAGAAATGACTGTGGTTCAAGGAGACGACTGAATTCTTGTATTCAGAGTACTGAGGGAAATCCAATTGCATCTGGCATTGTTTTGTTTTAATTGAGTTAGCAGAGAATATGCCGTTAAGCAGAATAGCTGGCAGGATTTAGTTAGTTGCTAATATTTAGTCGTGCAGGTCGTGCCGACTGATGAGAGTGAAGCGAGGCAGCTGTTTGAGCAGATGTAACCAGCTGTGGATGAGCTTTGATAGTCTGTCTGAGTCCTGATATTTGACCCAGACCTAAAGTGCCTTTCCTCCCACAGCTGTCCAAAAGACAATGCAATGCTTTGATTTATCTGGATATAAAGCGTAATACTTATTGAAACAGGGCTATTGGAGTTGGAGCAAACAGTACATTGCCAGCTTGATTTGAAGAGTTGAGCACAATGAAATAATAACACGTCTCTTAGATAAGAGGCAGAGGCTAAAACAGTCGCTGCTCTGCTGATCTCAACATCTGGTAACATTTAATGTTTGAAAACGCATTATATTTAATGTTGCACATTTCAAACATGGTGAAATACAACGCCAACATTCCCCAATAAGATGAACCACATGGCCTCTTGTGCTGAAATTCTAACATAAGAATGAAAAGCAAGAAGACAAGAAAGCCATCAAACAGAAATGGCTGCAGCCAAACCCTCCGACAACAGACAACTGGACTGCAATTATCAACAGGATTTGAAGAAATTTACCTTTAATCTTTACATTCTTCACACAACTACTTCCACCACTTTTCATATTTACAGCCGAGTGCAACGTCATGAATCTTGACGCCTAGAATCCTGATAAGACAGCAGACAACGTTGCAGCCCAAACCTGCAGATTTGCACTCAACATGCATCAGATCCCTCTCTTCACTCGGGATTCATGCTCCTCTCATTGTTTAAGTTTAGAGGAATAATTACACCCAATATAATCTAATACATCTCTGAGAACACAGTTTTACTTATCCTCCCCACTTCAACAAGATAAACCAACTTATTTCCGCAAGAGGCACCTTACACCGTAATCCTGAATCACACCCCAGCAAGCATTAGCCAGTGAAAAGCCATCTTTGCTTCAACTATATTTGGTTGAGCAGTGAAACTTTTTTTTAGACGTCTGTGTAGTAGTCAGGATGCTTGTGACCACTTTCACAACTGCATTTCAACAATATTTCTAGCCCAGATGCCTAGACGGCTTTTCACAGGCTAATCACCAGAGAATCGCTCGCTGGGATTCTCTCTCCAGTCTCTCCCTGCTGCCGCTAATTTGCTCTAATCTTTGAAGAAATCCCCTCTACCTCGCTTCCTCGCTGTTATTTTGAGCCCTTCTCCATAACAGGATCCTTCCGGAGCCAAAGCAACATAAACGCGCTACACCTTCCACCTTTGAATTCAAGCTTACTCTGCTGCCCAATCCTTTGAGGCCATGACTACATTGATGTACTTTAAATCCTGACCGTTTGTTTTTATGACCATATTTTTGCTGCTTGTTCTAGAGTAGAGGAAAATACTCCCTCAATTTCATAAATAAAGCATTTTAGATGAAGATGAAAGTGTTGCGAGTCATTGATGAGGTAAAATGTACAGTTATAACAATAACATACAATACATACATTTAAATAGAGGTACAACTTCTTAAGATTCTCCACTGTACAACAAACAAGCAACACTTGATGGCATAGCTGTTGTTTGAAGTTGCCTAAATATTGTATGAACAAGAGAGGAAAATGAGCTTTTTTTATCATGTGGGAGAGATTTCTAGAAGGCTCTGTGGATGGCAGGGTCGGCGTGTCGGCTGGTCTAGACTGAAATATCTCAACAACTAGTTGATGGATTGCATTGGAATTTTGCACAGACATTCATGGTTTCCAGACAATGCATCTCACCTATTTTCAGAACTTGAATGCCAGTCTGAGGTTTGCAGCTCAGGGTGAAATACCGACATCTATTGAATAGATTGCTAAGGAGAAGGTATGCCCGTTGCGAATTTCATGGCAGGGTTTGGAAGAAATACCTTGCTCCAGTCTACCACTGTTCTTACCTCGAGGTGATGCCCCCACAATAATAATAATAATAATGATGATAAAATAATAATAAGCCGTCGTCTACAACTTGATTCAACCCGTCTTTCACTCAGCTGCTGTGCTTTATCTGGAACAAATAACCAGATAATTATTTCTTGATGCATTTACTGTACATGTGGCATCTGTACCCTGAGCTATGTGTCATATGCCTTTGACACGTGTATGACCTATTTCTGGGGCAGAGTGAACCCCCCGAGGTGGGCACCGGAAGGCCAAACAGACTGACTCAGCAGGCCTGACCTCTCACCTACAAGGTCGAATCCTAAGGCAAGGGCCAAAATCTGACAACACGGGGAAAGAATATTTGGGTGTTTGCATTTTTTAGTACACAATCCCAGATGATTGATTTCTCTGCTTATATTTCCATTCAGAGACTAAGTATTCCACTTGACTGCCAGCTGCACTCAGTCTCCTCAATCTGCTTTCTAGTTGACCTCCACTTTTAATAGACTTAAAGATCCAGCCACCATCCTCGTCTATGAATAATTGAGGGATTCCGGCGGTACAGACAGAGATCCTGGAGGATGAGGGGGAGGAGGAAGAGCTGCTCAGTATCCATCGCTCCAATCTTCAGCTATAGGGCACGGGGCCATAATGAAATAATTACAGTGATTAGATGTGTTGATTGGTAAACACAAGGTTGAAGGTGTTATTCATTTAACAGACGTTTTAAAACAGCTTTATATAAGAGCATTTCAAGACTTCTTTTTTTATCCTGGGATTGAATCTCTCTTAACCTCTCATTGATTGTATTCTAACTGTAAATCTGAGATAAGGCTGCTGCTGCTCGAGCACAACATGAAACAAGGATTTTTGTGCTTCAGATGATCTGTGGGTCTCATTCCTTTAAGGCTGATACAGATCAGTCCCCAGTGATTAAGCCCCTCGATCTGCGTTTGGAGCCCTGCATTTTAATGCGGATTTCATAACTGTGCCTTGACATAGTATGGCAGAAACAAGCGTACTCCTCCATGCTACACAGTTATGTAATGCAAACTGTTTTCTGTGTTCTGTCGCAGTATTCTTTTCTCCTAAGCATCCAGTTTGTCACATCGAATCAATCATGGGGGAATTTATAGCTCAGCCGTGGAGTACATTTTGCATTTTCCACGCTGCGCATTTGCATTATGGTACATTCTGTACCAAGAGGTTTTATAATCATTACATATACATCAGCGCAAATATGCTTTTCTCTTTGGATGGATGTCACATATTATAAGAAGTAATTCATGTCACATCCATGTTGAGGAGCAGTAACGTAAGTGAGATATACAAAAGAAATAAGGACATCTTTCCTTTTCTCTCTTTTTGCAGTGTACTTTCTCTCACTTTTTTTGTATTTACAAAAAAATCTTGCTTCTTTATACATCTTCAAGGATTAGTTGACGCAGCCGTTTGTAAATTGAGGATTTGGACCAAGATTTTAATCTGTCAAATTTCCACTATATAAATATTTTTCATCTCTCTTTTTGAGGGCACATGTGCTGTTCACTGCTGTCAGTTCACTCCTTGTTGACGTCAACATTACTGCTTTCCCCAAGACTTCTAATTTAGAGTTTCAAAGAATCAAGGGACTGATTTGCGATGTCAGAACACTGCACAGCCCGGAGCTGCTGCATTGACGACGTACAATAGAGGAAGCCTTTATCAGCCTATCCGCTAAATGTTTCACTGAAATTTAATCCAAATCCAAATGAGCTTTGGGGCTATTTTTTCCCCTCACAGAAAATGTGCCATTATCCCCATGAAACTGGAGGACACCGGATGGAGAATGCAATCATCACTTTCATGTTTCTACATTTTCTGCAGAAGTAATATCAGTGACAGTTGCTTAAAGTTGAGGCAATTTTTGGGCTCAGACTGTAAAGTATTCTAATTAAAACGGGCAAAACTGGACTAAAGGCACTCATATATTTGACGCTAAAACTGAGTTGTGTTAAACAAACCGGTTCAGCACTGTAGCTCGCAGTCACATTCCTGAAGGCACATTCAGATAACACAAAAGTACAGAAATAAACGAGCAGTTCTTTACTAGCTCACTTTTCAAGGATGAGTTTTTACATTAGACCCTTGCAGGCTCACACTGCTAAGACAGACTACCGCGAATGTATTATACACATGCCCGGAGGCGAAACAGCTTTGATCGATCCAAGGAATAAACAGGTCAAGACCAAAGCGTTGATGAAGCAGACATTGATCTGACCAATCCCACGGGTCCCTGGAACAGCATCCACATCCAATGTTTCTCAAGTGCTTTTATTTCCTTCCCCTGAAATAAATCAAGTGTTTCTCTGCATGCTCAGCGGAAAGACAATTTTGAATTTGTATTAGAGTTTGTCCTCCCAGCTGAGATACTATTGGATATATCTCTGAACTGATCAGGGACACACTGACACACTTTGGCCAGATTGTTGCCGTTTTTAACATATGGGACACAGATTTCACAACCAGGCCATCAAGAAAAATCCATATCACTAAAATATTCATACAAATTATATTAATATTTTCTCACCCATACCAAGCTTGAGTTTATATGTTGTAAATTATGTATTAATGATTAATAATCATTTTAAAATTCAATGAAAATCCCTGAATTACCATCTTTTGTGTATCCAGATTGGCGTAACTTTGCTAACTTTATCTTCATGCTAGGCTAAGTGAACCTGCTGATACTACCTTCATTTTTAACACACATCTTTATGCTAAGCTAAGCGAACCACCTGCCGACACAAGCTTAATATTCAACATACACATTTATGCTAAGCTAACCTTACCACCTACTGGTACTAGCTGCATATTTAACATACAGCTTTATGCTAAGCTAGGCTGAGCTAACCACCTGCTGGCGCTAGCTTCATATTTAACTTACATACATGCGAGTGGTAATGCACTTCTCATTTAACGCTCCTCAAGAAAGCGAGTAAGAGTATTTCCCAAAATACTTCAACTTTTGACTTCAAGCTAATTGGCTCATTATTCATCTAGAAAGCATAATTCTGCGATTTATTATTGTTATTAATGCCATTAGTTACAAACCATTTTTGAAGTGTCTCATTAAATGGGTACCAAATCATCCAACTATCCCAGAAAATGTATTTTACCAAACCAGACTCTTACAACACACACATCACCTTTGTTATATTAAATGCCACAGTAAGTGAACATGAGGAAAAAATATGCCCCATAACACTCCCCCTGTCTCTTGATATATTACTGATTCATGAGAGTAAATGAAGGGGAACATGTATTCTATGTGGGCGGACAGATTACAAGTTTCTCCTGCCATTTCCTTTTAACTCTCACCGTGGTGGCAGAATATTGAAGGGTTGTACAATTCTCCTTGTAAAGATGTCGATGTATCTTAACCTAGAAGGGTGTACATGTTGGTTCGGCCCTCTCAGCCCTTTTTAAGACGTTCACCTCTCCAACCCTCTCTCTCTGTACGGGTAGAGGACGTGTTTGGTTGCATTCGAGTGGAAATTGATTAGCAGAATGGTGAAGTAGGAAAGCTTCAGACTTACACTTATGATGAGCACTTAACGTTTGTAACATCGGGAGAGACAACTAGACAGAGTGGAGACTAACCTGACACCGAGTGGCACCAGACGAGGGTTACAAAATGAATGAATACAGAAATCAATGGATCTGCCCTGACCTTTAATGGAGAAGCTTTCATCTCGTCAGGGGATGCATAGCACAAAGGGATGAAGATGAAACACTACATCATCATTATTACTTTAGGTTTTAGTAGATATTTTTAGGAAATCCTATAAGTAGCTATGAATGTTTTCTGTTTCAAGACCCTGACAGGAAATGAGTAACTTCTTTTAGTTTTAGATTGGGGTGCTGCTTGAAGAGTTTTGTTACAAGTTCTGAGGTTGTTTGCAATTACATTTGGGCATAAAAGCTCACAGAAATATATTGGAGCCAGAAATGTATCATTAAAGTCTACCGAGTTAAATGACTCAAATGAAATGAAGTTGAAGGATGTCAGTCTGACAGGGATTTCACAGCAACAAAGAGTTGCATGTCAACAGCATAGCAATGAAAATAATCATTATGGTTGTGTATTATTGAAGTGGAAGCATGTAGATAAGAAATAGAAGTGGATCTAGGACAGAACCTGTCGGTACTCAACATGTTCATAAGCTCAGTACATACATTGAAATGAACAGGTGTAACTGTACATTGGCTGTTTGAGAGGAAGGAGATGAAACATTTGAGAGCGGTGTCTGCAAGTCCTGCAAATTCAGATAGCATCAGCAGTGATGAAGAGATCATTGGTCACACTAAGGGCAGTCTCTGACAAACCTTTCTAAAGACCTTTAACAAGTGAAGATTTCAAAATGTGTTCTATGCAATATACTACATTGTATTTAATGTGGTAAATATTTGGCCAAAGTAACAGTTCACAAATGATCTGAGATTAGCGTTTGTACATTTTAAAACATATTTTCACTGAGGCTGTGGAAAGAGACCACTGGAGCACAAGTGTTTTGTCGAGGCTGTCTGAGTAAATCTCTGTAGCAACGCAGATCAAGCCGCTGTAGATCTGTTATTCAAATATCACTATGAACTATATCCACTGCAGTTTGAATACAGATTTTATCACCGATTCTTTAACAATGTATCTCAAAACACTTTCATTGAAACGATTCATTAAAAGACACATCCTCAGGTTTTTTTCCGACCTTCTGTAAGCTTGGTCTGTTTGCCTGCACTCCATTTAAACATCACAAAGCCAAGATGTTTTATTTCCTACCTCTGGGGTTTACATAACTATGGAACAGCAAGGGCCCTTGTTCAGTGTGTGAACGTTAACAACATCCCTGAGGAAAGACAATCTATGAAAAACAATTAGATAGTCTGCCTGAACCCACATTTAAGCAGCCGATAGCTTGACATACGAGAGTCTGCTCCCATTACATTCCTGGATCGTTGTATCGGTTTCTCCGGAGATGTCAATAAATAGACTTCCCTCAGTTGTTTGCTTTTAAATGAGTCCCGATGCAGGGGATGCTCTTGTTTCGAGTCATGTTTATGGGAGTACACTATCCTTTGAAGTCGTTTGTGCTCGAACTGGTCCAAGAGGATATGCACCTCTGCCTACGAGAATGGCAGCCACATCAGAGGGAGCGAGATGAGACATTTTGTTGTTTATGTCGTTATCGTTTCATGGTAATTGACTACATTGTACACTGTGGCGTTAGAAACGCTAGCTGTGCCCCTGGGCCTGCGGCCAGCTGAGCAGCCTGTGGGTGGAAATCTGCCCACGGAGTCAGGAGGCAGAGGATTTGGAAGGAAGTCTGAAGTCGTCTTTACTCTGTCTCATTAAAAGCACATTAAAGGCCCCCTCCCTCCCTCCCCCTGCACCACCCACTCAGCCACAGTGCCACCGACTACCCGGCCTGACTTGGTCTCATGGATCAGCTCTTCTGACACAAACACAGGCACCCAGGTGAGAGAGGAGGGCACAAGTAGGAAAACCCTCCTATAAATACGTCCAAGACAACAAACGTCGATACCCATAATCAGATCCATTACAGTAAAGTGCAGCAGCTGCACAGGGGTACAATAAACCCTCTGAAATCACGGGAGTGGGCCAAGAAGCTGCAGATGCACTCACTTTCCTTTCAGACGCTACAGTCAAAGTCAATAATGTCTGAGGGCTGACATGGTTAGTCAAATAATTCATTAGTCGAACTGACAAAATGAATCATCAATTTAAAAAAAATCTATTATTTAAGGAATGGTTCAAGCATTATGAATTGTAATAAGTTTGGGGATTCCTTAGCGCTTCATTAAGAGCCAACAACAGTATGTTAGCTTTTTTTACTGTTAGCACACGTGTCTCAAGATGGTTTGACCAAAACAAGTGTCACTCAGAAAGGAAACATCGTCACTCGTAACACACCGACTTAAAAAACATGAACAGGGAGCATCACATACATCATTAACTTTCATCTTTGAAGTTTTAATGACTTCATTTTAATACATCAGTATTTCATTATAGAAGAGGAATAACACCTTTTCACTTTATTGACTGTACTAAATTATGCATAACAAGAATGAATCATAAATGCAGCAATTTGCTTCAATGTCCTTTATTTTTCCTATAACCTTGCATATAACTCAAAACTAATGCCTGAAATTCCAAATCTCTCAAAGAGAGGTCGTGGTTTACAAAATGGTCAATAATTGAGGCCATTATCTCAACAGAGACCGCCATTGTTGGTCTTCCTCTCTCTTTGTCGTCCGCACGGTCTCCCTCTCGCTGCCGCTCTACTTCCCCCTCAGCCGTCTTCTGTGATCCACGTTCTCAAACTAAATCATGCTGAAGCCGTTTTGTGTGAAACCACTGAAAAATTATTCAAAGTTTGGTCCACTGTGTGAAGAGTTTTGACCAATGCATGTCAGCAATTGAAAAAAAAAAGAAAAAAACACTAATCATCTCACAACCCTCAGATGCAACATGGGAACCATTGGAATAAACAATGAAATTATTGGTCGAAACAGATGAATGTATAATGAAAACAATCGTTATTAACAGCCTTATAATGTTGAATAAATAGCTGAGGAGAACACATACAGGCAGCATTTTCACATCATAAATATTTTAAACTGTAATAAATTCGTAGAGGCTCAGGTTGCTACGATCATTTTAATAAACTTACAAATACAGTAAACCATTCAAAAGAGAAAAATAAAAGAGGGCACAAGGGCTTCAGAAGATCAAATTTAGAACAAGACAGACAGTGAAATGATAAAAGGGAGAAAATAGGCCAAGAGCAAGAAAGTGAAAGGCAGTGAGCAATATAGTGAGCATATGAAGGTGGGAGAGAAGAATTATAGCCTACTCCTGGAATCAATATCTTGCGAATCACCGTCCCGGTGTGCTACAGATCTTTTTCTTTCCTTTAACCGAGCACAAAGGGTGACAGATGTAAAGCGCACAGCCACAGCCTGACGATTTCTACGGCTCCCAGACAAACCAGAGAGCAGAGAGATACGAGGATAATCCTCACCGTGCCTGAGGAGGCAGAGGGACGAGTGCAGGCAGACAGGACTAAGACAAAGAGACGATAAACCGTTAAACAGAAAGTTTTTCTCCCGTTTCTGTAATTTTCTTTAAACAAAGTCTCCCAAGCTTCCACCTTATTGTCATTTGTATGGCAGATGTCTAAATACCAGTGAAAATAGGAGTCTAATGCTCTGCAGCTTACTCTCTAGTGCTACTGTTGTGACATGCATGCAGCTTCCTTATAGCTCTCCTATGCATATTTAACCACTCCGTGGTATAGCGAGACATTTTCTTTCAGATTGCAGAGTGCTATCAGAGGCCGGGGGGAATACAATGTTCCAACCTGACAGGTGAGGGTAGTAGTATGGGTGCATTGTGGGTAATGTAGGTGCCAGTGTTTTGACAAGGAAAAATAATGCATGGGGAAAAAGGCAATATCTCCCTTTCTTCTGTATCACTATTGATCCTCTTTTTTTTTAATTAAACTGTCCATCATGAGTCTGAAGATGTTACAGGATCTGATACTGACTGCAACATTAGAGAAGGGCAGTGGTGTGTACTGGCTATCTGGCATACCGGGACAAATCTTGCTGGGCCGCTGCATTGGTGGTCCGGTGGACCGTCAAAAAGACCATAAACTTTAACCGGCCGTCCGGCCCTCTCCGTCTCTTTACCGGCCCTCGCTGTGTGCCTGTCATTCGGGGGGTGACTCGCTGCCTGCTGCGTGCATGGTCCGGGACTGGGTTCACTGGCCAATCACAACCAAGTTCTTCTAACTTGTGCTCACATCCTTGGCTCCAGGGCTGAATTTCTTTCCCATTGCACCCCTACAGAAGGAGATCACACCAGTGAGTTCTCATGTTTGTTTGTTTTTTTACTCGCTCATCAGCTCAATTGGCTTATTCGTGTGTCACCCACAATACCTCAGACACATGCCCAGCTCAAAACAAGTTGACATATCCGTTACTAATTGGCCCTGACCGAAGAGCAAAACATTATTTTTTGCCTCGTTCACTCTGTTTTCTAATCATTTATTTATATATTTATGGTCTTTGATGGTTGTTTCATACTCACAGACTTAGAGAGCTGGCTTAGAGATGGCTTTACAGGGAAGAAGTGACACCCGAAACTGAAAACAGCTGGTGCTCTTCAGTAAATGACATTTAGCCCAGGAGACAGAATTGGTTGCTTGAGGGACCGGGATACATTTAAATGCAAATTCTCTTCTTTACATTATTGAATGCTACTCTCTCCACTCTCTGCTGGTGGATGCGGTTATTTTTTTTTTTTGCGTACTTTGCAGTTCTCCTGTACTTGTGGGACATTGTGGCACCCCGTTACAGAACCTTTTAAAATCAATAGCCCCAGTATCATTAAGTAAAGATTGTTTGTTTTGACACACTTTTGGAAAACTAACTGCTAGTGCTGAATAATTAGCATGCCATTTTGTGCCTCAGAGACCCAACTTGTAAACAAAGTGATAGAAATTTGTTTTCATCTCCTCTTTTTCGAACAGTCTGAAGACCACCCTGAAGAAGAAACTGTCCGGTGATGTCGTCAACCTGTCGGGCATCCCGCTGTCTGGCCGAGACGTCCACCGCGTGGCCTTCTACCTCCAGAGTAGCAGTGACGCCGTGTCGGCTGTGGACCTGAGCTTCACCGGGCTGCAGGACGAGAGCTTGCGGCTGCTGCTGCCCTACCTCGGCTGCCTGCCCAAACTGACCATACTAGCCCTCAATGGCAACCGTCTGACGATGGCCATCCTGAAAGACCTGACGGATGCGGTGAAGGATCCTAAGAAGTTCCCCAGCCTGGCCTGGGTCGACCTGGGCAACAATGTGGATATCTTCACCGTGCCGCAGCCGCTGCTTGTGGCCCTGCGGCGTCGCTTTGGCTTACGCAGCAGCCTCCCCACCATTTATGAGTACAGGGAGGCGCAGGCGTTCAGGGGCTACAACCCAAACATGGAGACGTCTGTGGAGGAGCCCAGTCTGTACGAGGAGGGAGACGGAGAGAAAGATGAGAAAGAGGAGGAGGAGGAGGACAGGCTGGAGCTTCGGGCCTGGGGCTGTGGAGAAGAAAACGCGTCAAAAAATGTGCCACTGCACTTCTGTGGGAGGTGATCGCCCAGAGCTGCTTTCTTTTACACCGGCTGCCCCTTATATCCCCCAGTATCACCTTAAAATAACTTCCAAATAAGTAACCGTGTTGTATGTCCCTCTGGATACTCCGCCTTCTGAAACTCAGCAACGCGATGCAGGCCGCTCCGTGGTTGCACAGAAACTCAGAAGTTATCCGAGGATGAGTTAACCTTCACTTATCCAGGAGAAGTTGAACTGAACGTGTTTGCCGTTTCCCAGTGCTTTATGTTCCGAACGTTTTGTGCTCTCACACCTTCATGCTTCCCATTATTTGCTATTTTCCACTGGGGGTTAAGTGCCTTGCACAAGGGCACCTCAGCAGAATCGCTCGAGGAAGGGGGGGGGGGGGGGGGGGGGGGGGCGTTATTAATTCACATTCCCCGAGCACATTTATCCAGCTGGTCCCTCCGACAACGTCACCCCTCCTGCCCCATTTCTGTGGCTGTCAGAATAAGTCAAAGTAACTAAATATCCTACTTAAGAAACAAGAGACATTTTCGTTATGATGCATAGGTTTTTTTAGTCAGATCTCAACTGCAGTGAGATTATGTTCACATTTTTCTGTCGGGACACAGTATCTATTCAGGAATTATCGTCAAATAAATGTTGGCTAAGTAAATGCCACATGCTGAATCAATTTTAATTTAAACTTCCAGCGTTGATGCTTCAGTAAGTGTTGCTATAAGTGCTGCAGCTGTGTAGAGAAAAACCTCAGGCAGATACACACATGCTAGACAACACACAGTGTTTGGGCAGGAGCTGCCGATGAACTGATTACTGCCTCTCATCAGGTCTTGTTAGGCCCCTTTAGTCACAGATGGTGAGCAGAGGATCTATTTTTTCCTCAGCAAATAGGACTAGCCCCAGATTATATAGTCCACCCTTGGCTTGTGTATGATTCTATTTATGAATCAGACCACGAGTCTCGAGAAAGATGCCCACACGTTTTTTTTAAAAGGCGCACGCAGACAATGAAACGATTACAAACGGATCTGCTTTTATCTTTTCTTCTGTGGTGCTACAGCGTGCACATGAGTCTTTGTTGTGGCATGAGTAAACTGCAACAGTTCTGTTTTTTTTTAAATTATAGATGTATAGCTCTCATCCTTTTGTATTATTTTAGAACAATGGGCATGACTGTTTACTGTAGCGCAACATAACAGACAGAGAGCATGTTTACACGTACATTAATGTTTCATTCAATTTGGGATTATTTTTGTGGGGATTCGAGAAACATCTGCTGCATGTGAACACAACTGCCCACTTTATCCTGCCTACAGATGTTAATGTGGTCTGTCCCCTTTCCATGCTATTATTCAGGAAATTCTGTTTGTTTACAGGGATATTAATGAGCAGGTTGGCGTGTGTGTGTGTGTGTGTGTGTGTGTGTATTGTGGATATGCAGAGTAAATTACAACCTTTGATCGTAGAAATTAAATATTTACTCATTTGCACTTTAAGGAAAAATCAGTCCCTGAATGTTGTTGTTTGTTGATACTCACTGAGTCACCCTCATCCTAAAATAAACTTTTTCATTTGATAAGACAAACCATTGACCTTCATACAAATCGCTTTCAGGATAAAATCAGGTGTAAATGTACTTAATTTTGATTTTGTCTCATTAAATTATGGCTCGCTTTGAAAGTAAAAGTTGTGTTTTCCTGCTGTTGCTTAAAAAAATAAAACACAGTTTGACTAACATTTGCGTTTTGTGGAGTTTTTGTAATTGACAAGTCTGAAAGCAAAAATATTTTACTAAAAGTTTGCTCAAATGTAAAGGTTAAGCTTGATAAACGCCTACAGGGGCACGCTTCAATAATATCCACTAGAACATGCGTCACTTTATTACTTGGTGAGTTGGGCTCATTGAAGGTCTTTGGTCTGTGTTGACACACGAGGGAGTGAGTGAGTGAATGAGTGGAGTGCGCGTGCAATGTGCAGTGCGTTACGCTTGTAACAAAATAAAGAAACTACAGTTCGACGCATGCATCAAAGTATTCAAAAAGCGCACGACATGGAAAAACGAAAACAAACTTGGTCTTTTTAAATATATCTTTCTTGCGAGCGGTTGACAAACTATTTATTCTCGACGTCCTCAAATCACACACCTGTGAACAATAGCTAAGTGATGAAGGGCGCGCGGTGATTGCGTCATTTAAAACTCAAACTGCGACGCCTTGTGGTTCTTAGTTTTTCAACAACAAACAAAATGACTCCCGCAGACATTGTCAAATAGTTGCAAACAGCAGATTGTAATACCCGTTATGTATTTTACTGCTTCACATGATAAAACAACAAGCAAACTATAAATATGAGTGGATATAAGGCCAAATCTTTGGGAAATATGTTCGCAACTAAACAGTTGAGGGGCGAAAAACCCAAACAATGACCTGAAAGAGCTCCATAGAGCTGAGGGGAGAATGAGTGTCTGTTGTTTAACAGCTTTCACATTACACAGTCATGTAATACATTGTTATTATAAATATATGGATTATTGCAACTTTAAAAAAATCAAGGCAACATGAATAGTAAACGTTTAATTCTGGAGATTGCTATAAAACTAACCTTTATTTTGGGTCATGATGAAATCTTCATATTTAACATCAACCCTTCTTAAGCCCTTATTTGAAGGTTTTGCTGTGCATTGAACAACAGGCCCTTTTTTTTTTTTTTTAATAACCACCATGACTGAAAAGATGAGTCTAATCTTTACATATTGTACATGTTAATATGCCTTAGCTAAGCAAAGAATGTTATGTTTACGTTTACAAATATGCTCCTGTATACATCCATCACACATAGATTGAACAATATATAAAGCTCTGAAAGTTAGTAGTTGCTCTCATTCCTCAGGGACACATTAGAGATAGTCTGGTGACTCTGGGTTTTCTTTCAGCAGCTGGTATCCATGTCAGCATTTCTAATATAGTGTGTGGATGAGAGCGGGGCCCTGTGTGAACCTGTCGGGGGCAGAATAGTATCAACATCCTGCTGACTTGTAGCCGCTCTGCTAGCGAGGCATTTTCATGTTTACAGGGAGGGGAGACCGAGGCCATCCATCTTCGATCCCCGTTTGTCCCTCAGAGGAGTGTCGGATAACAGAGGATCCTCTTCTGGTTTGTAGCCAACACTAAAACACCCTATCGACATTTAGCAGTTTAAGTACCTGGTGTCTGCGCTGCTCCTCAGACATAAACAATGGCTCATGTGCAGCAGTGGGGAGTAACAAAGCATATGTCCGACTGTAATATAATCACAGTAAGTACAGCTCAGGGGTAACACAAACTACAGCCTCCAAAATGAACATAAAGGTGATTCAACACCTCATGAAAACAGACGTTCTTGTCCTTTAAATCAGCAGTTGAGAAATCTATCTCATCACAAGGTCCATTTAGTAGCTGTCCCAGAGCTTTCAGTCACACTTCTATCAGATAGTCTGTATCATCAGCAGACGGCGTTTGCCAACCTGGACGAGAAGTCAGAAACGAACTGATGAAGATCATGTGATATGATCAAAAGCTCCAGAACATATATGTGTAATACATTTCAGACGTGTCAGACTTCTCAGAGAACGTAATTCTTCAACTGAACAGATTTGCATACAAAAAGTGACATATCACCTGCACCAACAACAACGTCACAATGTTGCTCACATGTTCCATCAATATTTTAACACCATCTTTGAAATGGATCTTTTGAATGCACAACTCTTACTGTAGTGTTTGTTATCGTGACACGGCGTCATAGTGCTTCTTTGTCCACTTCTCCCCCAGGCTCGATCATCTCAGACAGATATTTCAAAAGGATTTCAGTCCTTTGTTTACTAAACCAAACCGTCCATCCAGGTCATTATTCGCTGACACGGGATGTGCGCATGTAACAGGCCACAGGTTAGTACACTTAGTGATGAAAGAATGTTTTCATTCATTTGCCCTTCTGTTTCCTCCTTCCTGTGGTTTGACCCCGGCACAAACTCTCTCACATCTTCCTTTTTATGACAGGATCTGTAGTAGGTCAAAAAGATCAGAACTCAGACTCACATTGTTTACTTGAGTGAAAGAACCACAATGTAAAAATACATTGGAGCTAGTTTTACTTTATATACAGTTAAGTAGTTCAGTACAGCGAGTCTCAACCTGGGGGTCAGGCCCCTCTAAAGGGTCTCAAGATAAATCTGAGGGGTCATGAGATGATACAAGAAGAAAGAAAAAACAAAAACATCATTGTACTTTTTTTTTATCTTTTTGTGAAGAATTGGATTATTTGACCTATTTTGGGCCTCGAGCAGTTATTTTTAAGGAAACCGTCTGACAAGTTTGCAAACAACTCAAATCTGAAACGTGACAAGGGGCCCCAACCCCCCTTTTGTTTTGTTTTGTTTTTTGTAAATGGCCACAAGCCAAAAAGTCTGTGAACAAGCCGTTTTATCTTGAACAATGTATTTTATAAGTTTATCATGTGTTTTTATGTAAAAGATTAATCAGTGAGTTACTAGTTACAATACGTATTCAGATTAAAATATGATCTATGATGACGTATTTTTGTAGATTAAGATAAAATGACTTTATTGATACGTGGGGTGAAAATCCACAAGCTACCCGGCAGTATATAAAGTAATCAAATTAAGTCAACTTTTACATCTGCATAATAAAAGTGATGTACACATGCATGAATAGTGCATGAATAGTGTAATCCAATCAAATGATAAACAGTGATGTACCTTTATTTAAGTAAATCTTTGAATATGTGACTTTTACAATATTTCTACATTGTGGTAGTACTACTTTTATTTAGACAACATATCCGAGTACTTCTTCCATCGCTGATATCATCTCAGTTTTCATTCCTATTCTTATTTTCCATATTTAAATTTACTCAGTAGTTTGCAGATGTGCCAGTAATGGCAAATTGTTTAACTTCTTCAAGCAACCACACACTTGAGCCGCGGATTGCTCTCTTTTTGAAAGCATACACGCTCCATCTAGTGGCGCTCGTCGGCAGCACAGAGCAGCTGCCGGATGTCGGCTCCAAGTGGGGACTGTCAGGACAAGAAGCAGCCGAATGTTTTTAGAAACTGCAATTAAATCATTTAATCTGCAATGACCGAATCAGTCCTCAGTAGGAGCACAAAGGAATAATTATGCAATTGTTTGGAAGAAATGATATTACTGTGTAAGCTGGAAATCCTGAGAAACATGACCTGCAGGTTCACTTTGCATAACAACACAGGAGGGGGGGTCCTTTCAACTCAGTGTTTTTTATTGCCCATGTTTCGCAATCGCGGAGTCAGATGTTTGTTGGACTCTCTCCCAGTAAAGTCAGTGTTTAAACTTGTCATCTGTTTCTCATCCAATGGTTAGTTTGTATCGTCACTGACCGTAAATCACCCCAAGAAGTGCACGGGATCCAAAATCAGCCCCATAAAAGGTGGTAGTCAGGTTTTAGTTTCGCTTTCCCATTTGTCCCCCCCCCCCCAGGGAGAACACATTTTCCAGTAAATGTGTGAATTTTGAAATGTAATTTCCATGAAATGGTTGCCTTTGTGAGAAACTGCTCAACTTGAAGCAGAACAAATGAATGGGTGATTTAGATTGTTTTCCAGATGTGCAATAGGGTGAACATGGATTGCAGCTGTGATAACGAAGCACAGATGCTAGATGTGAGACAGTGAGGGGAAAAATGAATATTCAAGAGAGCATGTTCACTCAATGTGCCAAAAAAATCTCAGGCATGTCTGCAGCTGAAACACTTCGGTGGTCCATTAATCAGAAAATGAATCAATAACAACTTTGATAATTATGTGTCTAAATAACTGAGAAAGCAAAACTGCCAAAGATTCTCTGGTTCAAGCTTCACTGCACAGACACTGAGAATGGACTTTTCAGGGAAGAAGGAGACACCTTGTGTCCAGTTGTCAAATGAATATATTTATATATTATGGATTTCCCAATGATGGAGAAGATATATATACAGGGAGAGCCCTTTATATGGCTTTACATGTCTGGATTAGATTTTTATCAATTTTCTTTTAATAAAAAAAAGATTTCTTGTGACTAATCAAGAATACAGTTGTTAATTGAAGCTTTTCTGTATCAGTTGATGCTCTTTAACATTTCTTTCAGCTAAAAAAAAAAAACAGTCACTTTTGTCACAAAAAAAAAAGTTGTGGAAGAATGTTACACTTTCTGTGAGGCCTGAGAGGAAACTGAAACTCAAACATCAAAATGTGCAGGAAAAATGAAGGAACAGGGTCGACACAAACAAAACTCCCATGTGGTAGGTCAAGGCTGGACAGGAAACAGACTGTGAGAGACTGAGAGGAGACATTAACAACATGGTGTTATTTCTATTTAGTATGACAGATGTTTATCCTCGCTGTTTATATTTGGGTAAAGCCGGATAGCGTCTCTTTTTCAAGGTAACAAGTCAAAGTGGACTTCATTTGAACAAGCAGGAGAGGATACTTTAGCCGGCTGGAACAGAGTCGGAGGTTCAGAGAGCAGAGCAGGATGAGCTGGGCCAGGGACTGGGATGCAGGTTGACGAGGAACTGGGTGAGGCAGGCAGGCACAGCTCTCAGGCAGGGAATGGACCCGAGGCCGAGGAAGGAAACACAGAGTTCATGTAAAACAAGGAAACTTTTACTAGAGTCCAGGCTGGCAGTGGTTGGCGAACTGAATGATCTACCGGTAGATATGCTCCAGAAGCTTGATTGGATGAGTCTCAGGTGTTCTGATTAATGGCAGCAGGAGGGAGATTGAGTGCCACACACAGAGAGAGAGAGAATAAACAGGGGACCAAACAAGAAACACAAAGAAGGGGTAACTCTCTTCTTTAGTGGTTGAAGTGTCCACAGAATAAATGTTAGTCAATGCCATGATCCCAAAGAGTAAAAAAACAAAACAGCATCTGTGTGTGAGTAAACCATAATTGTCCCACACTTTACTTTACTGGCATCCTCACAAATTAACTACCAACAGCTGGAGAGAACAACTTAGTCATATTCTGTATTTGTCAATAAAAAGTCCAATACTGATCACACAAGTTTCCTAAAACGAGACTATGTTTCTCCATAAGGTCCCGTCTGGCATACTGTATATAGATATTCAGAGTCATATAGTCGATCTTTGCTTGGTTAAATGGAAGGAAAGAAGTTAAGGGGGTTTCATGTGGTGTTCAAAGCTTCAAGGTATCTTTTGAAAAACAGTGTCCCAGTTACTACAGATTAATCGCTGACAGTTTTCATTGGATCTACTTTCTACTGAAGACATCGTCTCTATGAAAACTGTTGGCATTGAGCTCAGTGGATTATCCAGAGAAATTAAGGACACTGTTTCTGAGGATATCGCAGTTGATTTTTTTTCAATGCTTAGCAACACAAACATAATTTGAATTGCTGTCACTGTATTTGACAGAGAAGTCACAGATGGAGATGTATATCCATCTTACTGATAATCTGTCTGCATTTTTTTTTAAATGGTAGAAAGAGTTTGCACACTTCCATCATCCAATACAACTTTGATGTTTGAACACTGTGGAAGAAAATTCAGGCCAAGTCTAAAGCTCCAAAGTGTGTCACTGGTGGCCCGAGGGCCTCCACAGATCTTTTAATGTGGTTCTGTGAAATAAAATCAACATAGTAGGGTCACTGTTTGATGTACTGGAAATGGCAGAAACTTTAAAGAGACTCATGCTGCAGCAGGATACTCTGATTGCATCATTATCACACCTTAAATGTATTGTGTGTGTCCTACTCTAATGTTGCAACAGCTGCATACCCTATCATTTCAGCTGTATTATAATACAGTAAGAACATAATGAACAGCATGAGCAGCCTTCCTCCCCCTGAGGCTCAGTTATGTCTGAATGATAATAATGATGTGGCTGCGCTATCTGCTGCCCCCTGCGGGCTCACAGCGGTACCGGCCATGTGATGGAAGAACCCCCCCCCCTCTAATCTCTTTACTGCAGACAGCAGCCCTGTGTGTGTGCACACGCGTCACAGACATGCACACATGCACACACACACACACACACACACACACACACACACATCAAATGCAGCGGTAAATAAGATTGTAGACGCATTTACTTTTGGAACCAAACAGAAATAACACAGCATGTGTTGGTGCAGAGGGTAATCTCGGGTTATGGCCTCCTCAGGTGATTGAAGTAAGAACATCGGGGGGTAAGAAAATCCTCAAATTCATGAAACAAAAACATTTTTGCAACAAAATCAATAGTGCAGAATCTTTTTTTGTGAAATAAAATTAAAAAAAGAATCCCTTGATTGCAAAATTGTGTCATGTCTGATGCAGCGAGCAACTTATTTTATTATAAGAAACAAGTGTTTCTGTGTCCAAAAAAAATTCTCTAGAATAAACCGAAGCTGGGAAAATAGCATGATGCGTCTGTCGCGCTCACACATGCGTCTGTACGCACGGCACTGAACGCCCACTCCGGTGACGCGTCGAGGCGGATTGGCTGCTAAAGATACCAGCGCCCGTGTGCGCTCTGTGGTTGGCTGCGGCTCCCTGTGCCATTACGTTATGCTTACTCCACACACACAGGCAGCTGGAGAGAGGGAAGACGTAATGGTTTGATTCCCTGTGCATTTGCAATGGTCGTCGTCCTGACATTACTCGGCAAATTCCTCAAACGGGAGGTGCAATGAAGGTACGTGATCAATTTGCAGGTCGTTTACGGCTCTGGATTCGCTTACGATGCAGATTTCTGTGAGATTTCCGCACGACGCTGCACCGAGAGGCAGGGAATACCTCCATCCTAATCTCAATGCACTGTGTTTGCGCGCACCAATATGTAATTACACCAACCGGCTTTCGTTTAAATGCAACATCCACCGGTTCATTTTAACTTGTCAACCAGACATCTTCTCGCTGCTGCTCTTAAAAATATGTTGTTGTTTCTTTGGGGGGGCTTTTTTTATTTTCCCGGCGAGCTGGTTAAGCCTGGGAATGCTTTTCCTGCATAATCTCCGGTCGTCCTGATAAACAGGTACAGCGTGTAGCCTTTTATGTGCCTGCTTTGACCCCAGTGTGATAGTTCAGTGGACTAAATGCGATGGAGCGACGTCCATTCATCGCCGGGCTTTTAATCCGGTCTAATGAGATAGAGACTGCGGTCAGCGAGGGAGTGAGTGCGGGGATGTTGAAGAGAGATTCACCTCTCAGGTCCGAGCTGTGTCAGGAGTCTCCTTCCTTCCACCTCTCTCCTTGTGGAGTGTGTGTCTGTCTATGTATGTGTCTGTGGATGTACGAGTGTGCGCGCGCGCTGTAGCTGCAGCACAGGGAGGAAAAAGGTGATGATGCTGTCTGGCAGCTCGCGCTCAGGACGGATAACGATGAGGATGATGGCGATGATGTCATTGGTGCTCTGGTGGCGGCAGGTTTGTGGTGACAGTCGCGGTGAGAGGTGAGGTGGAAGCAGGACTGCCATAGCTGCCACAACCATCATCATCACCATCATCATCTTGATTGAGTGACCTACTGTGTACACACACGTGATGAAGAATAGGCTATAATCACTTATTGAAGTCTTACTGTAGCTGATTGGGTGCTTCTTATAGATGCATCACTCATTGCATTAAAAGGTGCATGTCTCCATTTCGCAAATATAAATCACAGTTGCAAAGTCACTAAATGCATTCACGTCCAAATACTTAACTTAAGCATTGTTTTGAATGTAGAACTATTTATACTGTGAGAACTTTCACTCCGCTACATTACTATTGTGATTTGTGTGGCAGGCTTGAGGGTTTCCCCAAACAGCTGCTGCAAGCTTAAAGCCAGCGACTCAGCACTGGCTTGTCAGGTAGGCTTTTTTTTTTGTATATCTAAATATCACACAGTATATGAAGTTAATGGAGGAGAACGTTTATCCAGGCCTGTGAAAGTGATGTTTTTATTTTGTTCCAATAAGTTACTTCCAACCAACTCCCCTTTTCAAATACGCTGCATGTTTTGGAGCGATGCTACCCCTCCGTGTGTGTTTACATTCAGTATTGGGCATTGCAGGGTGGAAGTACTGTTATTTAGTGTATCGGCTTTCGTAAACACGTATTCAAGCTTTGCGTGTTACTTCGAAATTACTAGAAAAAAAAACATACAATCTGGCTGTACTCACTCGCAAACTCCCTCCACAACACTGCATGAACAAATTGAATATATATCTACAGCTGCAGTTACTGATTCATTTGAACGTACAGGGTTTTACATATAAAACCTACAGTGATCTCATAAACTTGATGCAGTGAAGATAATAAACATGCCAGCAGTATTTGAAGCCTTTAAAGTCACAACAATGTTTTGTCTGTTACGACTTTCTGCTGCTTAAACTAAACAAAAAGTATCTTTGAGCAACAATCATTAAACACTGAACAGACACATTCTTCACAATGAATAATTCATGTTTGATTGTAAGGAATATTGTTTTAGCATCACACTTGTGTCAAATGTTGTGTGCAGTAAGTCAAGCACTTACCGTTTGTCACATGGAAAACAGGAGTAGGTGCTTCACTCCTGCTGGACAGCGTAGCATCACTCCCTGTGTCGCGGGAAAACAAAATGGACGTGATGTTTTATTGACTAATCTGGTTTAAATTGAAAAGCAGCTTTTCTGCCCCTGTGGCACCGACGGTGTTAGCTGAATTTTGTCAGCATACATCTCAAAACGGGACAGGCTGCGGTACAGTATGTGCTATTGCTGCCACTTCAATCAGGGATGACTTGGTCTATGACATATACTGTGTCTTCAAAATCCTCTTACCGTTTAATTTCCATTCCATCGTGGATGCAAATGCTCAACAAATCTCTGATGGAATGGTAAGATGCAGCACTGATGTAGCACAGCGGATCATGATTATTCCAAATGAGACTAAACTCACTCGGGGCAGTCTTTTAAAGTCGGCGAAGAAGTCGGAAGCTGTCCAGAGGGCACAGCAGAACTCTGGCTGTGGTTGTGAAATAGTCCAGTCATGGTTTGTTATTGCAGGACAATCTCCGCAGCAGTCTATTTCTGTTTGTATTTCTGCACCAAGAGTGTTCTCCAGGCTGAATCCTCCCCTCGCCCCCCTGCCTTTGGAGTAAACCGTATAAATCTGTTATTTTGCAGATAAAAAAATCCGAACTTTGCTGGTAGCAGAGTGAGCTTTCTCTGCATATCTCTGAACATCAACTTGAGTATGCCTCAGTTGGATGAAATATAGCATTTCTTCTCATCATTTTTTTTAGACAAACAACGAAAGGAGAGTTATGAGTTTATATTTTCAGTAGCGACGTCACACTCAAGTCTCAACAGTTAGGGAGCTGAATTCACTTTTCACGGTGGAAAAAAAAGTAGCTGGGGGAGATTCAGCAGAGAGAAAGAGGAAATGAAATGCGAGAGAGAGACAGTGGATGATGGAAAGATTGTGAGTGATGAACCCATGCATCTATAAAATGTTTGATGATGCACACTGCACAGTTGTTTACACTGAAAACCATTGACTGTTCGGTATGTATCTGTATTGTGATGCCTATAAGTAAATACATGGACTAGGGACAATATGTACCATGAGTTGATCAGATATTTTGTCATACAGATGTAATTATCCACTCAACCTCCAGCATAACATGGATACTGTTTCAAGTCAGTGAGTAGAACTACTTTATGGCAATATTGGATCCACGTCATTTTGTTTGCATTAATGTGATGAGGTGACCTGACTTTTAGTCTCTAGTATGAGCACAACACTGGATCCCTACATTTCCCATAATGCAACTGAACAGCATTTTTCATTAGAAACTCCTGCCTTTTAAATGCATATTGTCTGTCAAAGCCTGCACCTCCAGTTTATAATGCAGGATTATGAAATGACCTTAATGACGTCATCCGAGTTATTTCACCAGAACCACAAAAAAACAGTTTTCACAGGCTGTGTAGTACTTTTTCCGATGAGTAAACTGAACTTCATGTGTAAAATTGTTCTCCTTTTAAATTTAAAATGAAGTAGCTGGACAGAAGTCACTCGATGTTTTCTCTTTCGGTGTCAGACTGATTTTCAGTTCCAGTTAAACACTCCAGCCTCCACATGACCTATTTAGGCTCCATCGAGGCTCCCATATGGTTTCACTCGTCTGTGCTCATGCAATTTTTGCGATTTTGATCCTCAAAAACTAATTTAATGAGGTCAGATCACTGCGCCATACAAGGCCTGAACATGGCTGATTTGCCTCCCTTTTCTGTTGTTTCTATTTAAATCTGTGTGCTGCTTTCCCCTATCAGTCTTTGTTTGTGTGCACATACTGGGGCTAGATTGTTTGCTGACCCAATGTTGGGAATCCAGCAGCAGTGTGAGAAATATCTCAATTATTTGGTCTAGACCTGACACTCAAAAGTGTGCAAAGTATAGTGTGTATATATATATATAAAGTATGAAATATTGTTCCCAGAGGTATATCTTCCAGCTGTAGAGGAAAATATAAATGATACAAGAAAAAACAAAACAATGAACCACATGTGACGTTTACTCTTGTCACTTCTTTGTTCGGGACTCCCTGCCGCAGAGCTTACAGTGTGCTAATTGAAGTGACAGAGGGAACGCGTGCTGCTGGCTCAGAGCCAGTTAAGACTGATTTCATGGCCAGACTGCAGCGGCTCCTCACATGGAGAATGCAGTAAGCGTACCTTCACTCTCGAATGAGGGAGGCTGTATCTGAGTTGGGAGACTTTTTAGCAGCTGAACATCGGGTCAAGCTCACGCCACGGGCAAATAATTCAAGTTGGTATGCATCGTGGTTTTACTGTGCACATAAAGCTGGAGGCGTGTCGTGATAAAGTGAGCTGCTTGTGGTAGATTCAACCAAGGACGAGATGCATGATGATGATGATGGAAAACATTAACTGCTTCCTGCTTCTCAAATTGGAGGATTTGCTAATTGTCCGTTTTTATATCACTGTAATATATTTTCAGGTTTTGGACTGTTAGACAAAACAAGCTTATTAAAAGATACCACCTTGGGCTGTAATGGTTATGACCCATCCAACAAACCATTCTGTATTTAATGATAGATTTAACCTTTAAAAAAAAATCCATCCTGACCGTCTCTCTGCAGCAGGGGCTTCCTCCCCCTTAACGTGACTCCACATATAGAGCCTCGTTCTTAAGGTTGCGTAACGAATCCCTAAGCAGATGGGTGAGGTCAGATCACAGGGCGTTTGTGACAAGTCGGAGCTGAGCGCTGCTTTAAGAAGAGATGTGGCAGGACCCTGTGAATTGTTTTCCGCATAGAGCCGGGAACCACAGAGGGCTTGCATTATGCTCATGTCAGCTATTGATTCTGCAGGCTGGGGAACAACAGAAGACATATTCTCTCCTCGCCGTCCTCCCCCTCCCTCCTCCTCCCTCCCTCCTCTCATCAGTATGCTCCAAGGAGCCGTGGCTCCCATCACGCCATCTTTGCTCCCCGTGTCTGGCCCGTCACACATCCAACACACTTTTACTTTACTTTACTGGTGCACCAACTGTACGCTATATAGTTTGCATGTTTCCACAGCACGTAGGGAGGCTACATAGCATCCACGTCTTCACATTTGACCCTCACAAGATGTGTGTTGTGTGGCTGAGACTCCCAACACATCCTCTGTGTGGATTATTTGTTTATCAAATTGTTCAAAATAATGCAGTGAGTGAGAAATTTAATTTGCAGCGCTCTTTGGAGATCGTCATTAATAGCAGCTTTTAGAGTCTGCTTCTGTCTAGTTATCGCTAACCTCAAAGACTATTACAGAGCACTCTCAATGGTGTGCAGCCCAGTGTCTCTCCCCCTCCTCTCTTTTCCTCTCTTTACCCAAGACCAAGTGAGTCTATCTCCTTACACAGTTTAAGTATTATTGAGCAAAGGACTGGATGAAATGGCTCACAGGGTCATATTATTACAGGTGACCAGTTAAAGAAATAATTAGAATTAAATACTTGCATACAGCGCACACTGAATGTTTTATCAGTACGAAAATGGTGTGATGCCGTGGCCTTTACGGGCAGTAGATCTCAATTGAATTAAGGTTTTCTTTTGGAAGAATGGTGTCTGTATCTCCACATATTCCAATTGTGGAGGAATGAATTTTGGGGAAATGTGTAGAAAATAATGCACATAAATAGATATAACACATCACATGTTTAAACACTGGTGCCAACAGACAATGGACTCAAAAGCAAGACTCTGAACACAGGGCAGACGAAATAAAAATAGTCTTTACCAGAAAACAGGGTTCGGTACACTTCAGGTCAGTCCAAACCCAGGCGACAGTATTCAAAAACAGCAGGCGAAGGGCTGAGTGTGAATATAATGAAGCAAGGTCTAAACCACACTAGGAAGTCATGGGGAATAAAACGCTGGAACATAAACTATGAATAGCTAAGTTGAAATGGCACAGACAAAGGGGAGCACACAGATATATACCCAATGAAAGGAGGGTGATAACGAGGGACAGGTGACAGAAGGAAGTGAAGTATCTGAAACGAGAGAGGTGTACACCAAAATAAGACAGGAAATAATAACTGGAAACATAAAACTAAACTAAAAGTCATCTAGATAGTTTGAAATGTGTGTCCTTGTGTGTGTGTGTGTGTACTACGCAGGCAGGGGCATCGTCCATGTGGGCGTCATGCTGTGGACTGCTGAACGAGGTGATGGGCACGGGCACGGTGCGGGCGCAGCAGCCAGGGTTCGGAGCAGGGGCGGGGCCCTTCCGCTTCGCCCCCAGTGCCGGGTACTCCACCTACCCCCCCACCAGCTCAGGGAGCGCCGGACAGCTGTGCAAGGCCTGCGGACTGGCCTTCTCGGTCTTCAGACGCAAGGTGAGCAAGAGTCGTGGGAGTGAAAGTGATGATGAGTTTGATAGTAGATGATTAAAGGAAACTATATGTTTGGACTGCATGGTTTCACGGTAATAAAATCAACTTGCAGACTGGAAACCTGCTTTAGTAATCCTTCAGAGTCAACATTTAGTCAGCTTTTTTTTTTCAGAATTATGTAATCCTTGCGTGCAGTTAGAGCAGGGACTCTTCCGCATGGTGCATTCAAGGAAACACTGACATTCATAATTATTGAGTCACTTGCTGAAGATCTCTTTAACAGCAAACAAACCTCTGAAATAACAACGCAGTGTTTCACAGGGAAATACAAGAAGTATATTTGACATTATCACTTTCAGGGTTAAATCATTGTAATAGCTCATTTATTCAACCTTTCATTTATACAGGGTTGGTTGGCTGAGCAACAGTTAACAGAAATTAAATAGCAAGAAGAGACGGCCGTTAATAGAGCAGAATAACAGCCAGTAAACGAGACAAAGGCTCAGATAAGGCAGGTACAAGATTCTAACAATATCATATATATTAATGTATCAGCCATATGGGCCTTTTTAAGTACATTTTGTTCATAATACACGAAAAAGAGTATTTTTTTAGTCTTGTACTGGTACTTTAAAATAAGCAAATAATCCTCTTCCACCACTGCTTTAAGTTGTTAGTTGACCTAAAAGCTTGTGCTGGTTTGTTTTTGAAAATGGTCGTCCACATCTGGAGGTAAATCAGACGCAGAGAAAAAAAAAGCAAATTCCCTGGCATGCTCCTTTGAAAACATGCACCATTCATATTCATGCTGGCATTTGAAGGGTCTCTGCACAGCCGAACATGTCAGAGTTTAAAGGCAGAGTGTCTCCGTCTGCCAGTCAGACGCGCTGAGACACTGATGAAAAAGCTTCCTCTCTGCTCGCTGCCTCAGATCTCTCTATCGCCATCCACACACCAGTTGCCCTTCTGACAGCAGCGTGATTTCCCCGGACACACACACACACACACACACACACACATTTGTGTGTCAGCGCGATATTTTCATTGTATGAAAAAATAACGCGCCGGGGGATTAACTGCACATGACTGAAGAAAAGTATCTTTTGCCGTGCAAATGTGCTCTGGTTGGTCCGCCATAAGCACATTTGTGCACAAGTGATAAGAACATGTTCACAGCCATGGCTGACCTGCTTTCCTGCCCATTTGAAGTGTCAATCTACTCCGCTGCTCTGTATCAGGAGACAGCGTTACGCCAGTAAAATGTCAAACATCACCGGGAGCTTCACAGATAGATTATTTACCTTACTTTACTCGTCCCCAGAAAATAACTGAGCACCCAGGATGTGAGCCGATGTTTCAGATGGAACTTGGTGTTGCTGGTTTATAGGTTTTCTCTTTGTCAAAGCAGCAGCCTCTAGGAAATACATCAATGTCAATATGGTTGTTAGGTTGAAATATGAATCTGATTAGTTTGTTGATAACGATTACCATGATTTCAGATTATTATTTTCACTATCAATAAATCTGTCAATTACGTTTTCAATTAATCGATTAATCTGCATTCTCTCTTTGAGTGTAAAGAAAAATGACATCATCATTTCCCAAAGTATAATTGCTTATTTTATCTAAAAAGCAGCAAATCCTCCCATTTGAGAAGCCGTAGCATGCAAATGTTTGGCATTTTTGCATCCTAAACTACTTCAATAATTAAACATTGACTGGGCTAATTGATTAATCGACTAATTGTTTCAGCGCTAACATTAATATATGTCACTATATAGAAAAGGCTAAATTAAATATAAAGTAATCAAACCGATAATAAGTTCCATCTTTTCCCATCTGACAAAACTCTTCACATGCAAGCCTCAGTAATTCATATATCATGTCATGATCCCACTGAATCCTACCTCATCTTGAACAAGCTCCACAACTATATCCTGCAAGTAAAAGCATGTGCTGATGGCTCATTGTGCTGCAAATTAACCCAATGTTACTATCAATAGCACAAACGGCAGCTTCAGTGACTTCAGTTTCATCATTTGGCCCATTTTTCAAAGCTGAAATCGGTTCAACCCTTTTCAGTAGATGGTTAATTTATTCATGGGGAATAAATAGTTGAATATGCTAACAGTCAGACATCATGGCCTGCTCAGAAAGGATGAAATATACAGTTTCCTTAATTCTGTTGTTGAAAAGAAGCCAAAAGCACACCTGATCACATGACGTCTGTCTTTGACTCTCTTCTCCCTCCAACAGCACATCTGCTGTGATTGTAAGAAGAGCTTCTGCGCCCTGTGCTCGGTGCTTCAGGAGAACCTGCGCTGCTGTATGACCTGCCACCTGCTGCGCGGCACGGCCTTCCAGAGGCCTCGGCTCATGCAGCTCCGAGTGAAAGAGCTGCGCCAGTACCTGCTGCTGCGCAACATCTCCACCGACACGTGCAGGGAGAAACAGGACCTGGTGGACCTGGTGCTCTGTCATCAGGGGACGAGGGAATCCCCGAGACCGGTGGCGGAGGTCGAGGACGAGGAGGAAGAGGACGAGGAGGAGGAGGACGAAGAGGACACGCATGAGGAGGAGGAAGAGGAGGAGGAGGAGGAGGAAGAAGATGAAGGGGGAGACGACACAGACAGCCTGCACTCGCTCCCCCACTCGCGCGCCGCCTCGCCCCCCTCGGCCACGCGCTCCGCCTCCGAACAGTCGGTGATCTCCGCCACTCAGGGAGACGTGCTCAGCCCAAGTGACAGCTCAGGAACCAGCAGCCAGGTGAGACGCACGGCCGGTGTTCACCGTGTGTGTCCGCACGCACCGCCAACGCCGAGTACTGCGCGGCCACACACAGTCCTCTGATTTCCATACGCCATACTTACTCCCCAAATCTGTCCTCATTCTATCCAAGATAATTAATTTCAAAGGAGACGTGAGCTCGTTTACAAGTGTCAGTGTGGCTGTTTCAAGTCAGGAGAAGACTTCCTGCCTTCAAGTCCCTGACAAACATCTTTAGATGTTATTTCTTTCATAGTAATTCAGTGCTTTATTCTTCCCTTCGTGCTGTCTTCTGTGTTTTTTTATGGTCTCGTGGTGCTTTGCTCTGAATGAATTGTTTCTCCTTGAAAATCTACTACATTTCGGTGAATTATGTTCCCCTCGTTGGTATTATAAAAGCTCAGATTGTCAGTGCAGGTCCATTGTTCAGCAGAATGTATACGTGACAGCAGGAAACAGCTGTGTGAGCAGAGCCCTCGGACCAGCCAGCGATGCAGCTTAAGCCCTTTGCCTTTTCTAGGTCTGTTACATATAGGCTGAGTCTGTTATGTAACAGAAACACCACAGTACATCCCTCCTCTCCCCCCTCCATAGATGATCTCTGGACCATGTCTTAGTTTGTGGCACATAAAGGCTTTCAGATTCTTGTGGGTTAATTCATTTTCCAACCAAAGGCTTTCAAAAAACAGCAGAATATTTGTAACAAATGACCTGTATTTATTGAAACATAAAAATCAGTCAAAATGACGTCCAACTAGATTTACTATGTATTATATTCTAATGTAAATTGACAAGATTACTGGATAAGAAGAAATGTGATGAAATCATCCTGAAATGAGATATTGTAACGTTATTGAATCGTCATTTCTGCAGTATATCGGACACATTTTAATGCAAAACCCAGGAGGTTGAGTTAACTTTTTGTTTTTCTCAATGCAATGAAAGGAAAAGTGACCCAGGACTGTCTATCACCAAGTATATTATGATGAACATTTCTTCACATTTTCTATGCTTAGGATATCAAACTTACCAGCTCGTACAGATGTACGCACTCTCTGAGCGCTTTCTAGTACTTTCACAATCTAACATCAAGTCAAAGAAACGTTATGCTCCAGAGAGGTTTGGCACTGTTTGCATGTGTCGGGGACGGCTGCTCGTGTTTTTGTCTAGCCTGAGTTAAAGCATGACGTCTGGTTGAGGGCAGGCATCCAGCACCGCGACGCCGACGGATGCATTATTAACACATCTGCCTTCCAGGGAGATGATTGGTCTGCTGGAATATGCCGAAGCAGAGAGACAGAGAGAGAGAGAGAGAGAGAGAGAGAGAGACACAGAGGTTTTTAGGTACAGAAACAGACAGTGCACTCCAGCATGATATCACACAGTTACAGCTCATTTCAGCCCTTCACTCGCTCCCTTTTGTCAAGCAGATAAAAGAATAAAGAGACGATACCCTCTCTTCAAAGTGCGTAAATGGCTGAGATAACATTGAGCTATACACTCAAACCAAATTGAGTCTGCACTATTCTCTGCCTCCATTTACTCCCTTTTCATCCAGCAAATTCAAGACTTCCACCTTCAAAGAGAATAAGAACCGCTGGGTAAAGAGCAGCTGAGTCGGTGTTTAAGCATCTCCATTCTTTCATTAGCTCTCTGAACAGTTGTACTTTAAAGACTTAGATCGCAGAGAGATATGCAGTTGTTTTTTTATGGATAGTCATATGGAGCTAGTAGAAACTATGAATTGTAATCAGGCACAGTCTGTCTTGTGATAGTGTCAGGGAATGTAGGTGGTGATCATCTTGTTAACAAAACAAACAAATATTGGTAAATTCTGTATTTTCTCAGTTCAGCTGCCCCAAAACATGAAATCAGGAGGTTCTGATAAACTGTAAACTACAGAATTCAAGGTTGTATTTTACACATCGCTCGACTTTGATGCTGCACGCGTTTTGTTCAAACGTCACAAGCTTTAGTTGGAGTGATTTGATATCAGGTGATTAAACATTAAAAGCATCAGTGAGTGAAAATGCTGTTATGAGAATCTAAACCAACGTCAATTAACCTCAGCGTGTTGATTCCTACTCAAACAGGAGCAGGAGGATACTCCAACGGCGTCTCTCTTGAACCTGGAGCCCACTGACAATTTGATAGAGGTACAATACTTGTGTTTTGCAGATTTGCAGTACTAAGTAGTGTTTATAGTCGAAGAACAAAGATCATTATAGACTGACAAGGCTTTCAGGGAATGCAGACTGTGTTATTGACCGCAGCTCTGTTTCCTGTGTGGATTGCAGGTCAGTCCGGCGACACAGAGGAGGATCAGGGCCTCGCTGTCTGATCTGGACAATGAAGAGGCGATAGAAAACCTCTCCGTCCGCCAGCTGAAAGAGATTCTCGCCAGGAACTTTGTCAATTACTCCGGCTGCTGTGAGAAGTGGGAGCTGCTGGAGAGAGTTCATCGACTCTACAGAGAGAATGAGCAGAACAGGAAGTCCAGTGAGAATGTTTTCCTTTTTCTATCTAAATTTCACATTTTGACCTTCCATGTTCTGTACCTTTTGTAATAAGACAATGACGACCTTGTTTTCTTCTTTTCTTTCAGTGGAAAATGTGAGCATAACTGCAGGTAATTATTGTTTGATTATCATATTTCACAGGTTAAAAACGATTGCCATTGCCTTTTAATGAGAACACTAATATTAACACGTGTAATCGACATGCACTTCGCTCCCTCCTGTGATGTGATCTCAATGTTGAAAAGCAACAGTGCTTCAACATTGTTCTACATTTACTCTCCTGAACTAATGTACTTTCTTTATTACTGCCCATTCTTATCTATAAAGTGGTTGCGTATCCTCCACCTCTCAGCAAAAGTGGAGTTGGAGGTAAGATGTTTTTATTAAAGGCCACTTCACCGCCCCTTTGCCATCTCCTCCATCACCACATTCTGTCCATCGCACCAATCATTTGATATTTGTAAAGCCATGCTGCAGTTATTTGTACCCACTTGATCCTTTATATCATCCTGCATATTATCACATTATCATTATCTCCTGCCTGGTTCAGTGTCTCCACATTCTGTCACTCGTGTTTCGTCTCCAGCGGGCAGCATCATCTCATCTCATTGTGAAGGACGGACCCTCGTCCTCTCATTAATGCACTCGCTCTAAGAGCTTTTACCTCTTAATGAGCCATCATATTACTTCAGTAGCAGCGTGTCTCCATCAGGTGTAATTACATTGTCGGCCGTCCTAGAGGCTCTCTTGTTGACATAAAGGGCTTGAGGATCATATTAGCCCACTTAATAGTCAGACGTGTAGGGACAGCAGCCAGGCTGCTGCAGCGCGACTGGCTTTTTACCCGTCACACGAGATGTGAGCAGCAGGAGCCAGATTTAGGCCCGTTTAGCTATCAGCCAGCAATCAGACATTCAAGTCCTATAAACCTGCGCTTCATTTGCTGTTGTGATTGTTTGCTTTGGTTTATATTGTAGCACCTAATTATAAGTAACAGATCAGTTATTGTGAACATTTAACATAGTTGCAAATGTCCAATCTACCTCATTGGAAGACAATTATCTCAATATTTTAACAATTATTGTTTTAGACCATCTCTTTTCTTCCTCTAACTGCTCTAATCTAAAAACTAAACCCGGAGTATTTCACTAACTTTAGTTTTCGTCAGTTTATCACTGCTCATAGGGTTAAATTGATACATGTTTTTATTTTTTCTCCATGTTTGAGTTGAAAATGAATATTAGAAATATGAATTATCTTTTTTAAACCACCACAGTCCCACAATGGGCCTTACTGCACTTACCTTAGGCTTGATTTCAGTCAAAGGGGAATGAGCCAGTTTCCAACATAACTACCTTAATGGTGTTACCACTAACTTATCACCACTTGGAATGGAAACAGTGTTTTAGGTTATTTAAAAGTGACACCTCACATGTGCAAGGTGTGCACAAGGTGAGGTGAGGTGAGGAATTTAAAGTAGGGAGATAGAAGAGAGGATCCACTGCAAGTGAGCAAACGGTGGGGACTGATGCCGTTATGTTGATCGTTCTCAGACTGCAGCAGCTTCAGTTGGACTGTACAACATCTGTACAACATCAGTGAACTTCACAGTTTAACGATCCTGAAGGGAAGCATTGCAACAGAAAAATAACACTTTTTCTCCCATTCCACAGATGGTGTCAAGGCTCAGCTGGCGGCTGATGAAAACCTGTGTCGCATCTGCATGGACGCCATCATCGACTGCGTGCTGCTGGAATGTGGTCACATGGTAACCTGCACCAAATGTGGAAAGAGGATGAGCGAGTGCCCCATCTGCAGGCAGTACGTAGTGCGGGCCGTGCACGTCTTCAAGTCTTAAAACTGTGCTCGTCAGAGCGGCCCTCGGGGCGCACTTGTGGCCAGAGCCCTGAATTTATCACTGAGGATGAACTACTGTGCATGACGTCTCGCAGGGCCTAATGCTGCAGCAGGTCCGAGCAACTTCCCGGTCTTTGAAACCAGACTGTTGCCTCTGGACTACCCCCCCTCCACCCCCATCCTCCCTTACTAACTCATGTCCCGGCCCCACTTCTCCTCCCTGTTGGACCGTCATCAGCTGCACCGGGACACTCACTCTCTCTCTCTTTGGTCTGTTAAACACAGAGCAGAAAGCTATGCCATCGCGTTCTGCTCTCCATCCTCTGTTTAGTTTGTACTCACAGGAGAGGAGAGGAAGTGGTCCCATGGATACTTGAAGAGGATCGGGTTGTTCTGTACGGTGAAGAGAAGCAGAAGAATATCAGATCCCAGGGTTAGAGTCAATAGGGTTTACACAGTCATGCCACATGACGCCGTGTTATCTCCCTCAGTGTTCTTTTAGGATGTGCAATATTTAAAAGAAGAGACTTACATGTGTTTTTATTAAATGTCTATTTGTTAATCCGAACACCACAAGCACCGGGTCATCTCGTCTCGCACACAGGAGGGTGCAAGGTGCCAAACCTCATGCCTTTTGATCGATATTTGGTTCAGATTTCTTGGTGTATTCGTCTCATAACCAGCAAGCTTGGTGTGATAGTTTACTCTTTTTTTTTTTTTTTTTTTTCTCCAATGTACTTTAGGAAATAGGTGTGAAACATTTGAACACTTGCTGCGTAAAGGATGTGATTGTTTCCTCATCGAAAAATGAAGTGCACAGTTATGATTTCTGCCGAAGACACGAACGGTAACGAACGCCGAGCTGTTGAGCGTGAAGGTTCATTCGTCACCTTTGAAACAGCAGTTTTAGGGAAAAAAAAAATAAAAAATCTGAACTCAAGGCCCACTTACTAGCTTCTTCCTGGGCTTTCAAATTTCACAAACTTCATCAGAAAGATGAAGTTTGCTCGATTGTCACGGAGACGGGTCAGCCTCCGTGACCTAAGGTGGTCGTGTATGACGGAGAGATCAATCAAATGGTCTCATCCTTCTCCCGAGGAAGACCACGAGACAAGAAAAAGCTAATAAGGGGACCTTGAGTGAAGATTTCTTTTGAATCTTCTTTTTAAAGACTCGTCCTCCTTTCATTTGAAAGAACTGCCACCAAGCAATTCCATTTAGTCTCCAAGTCTACCAAGTGTCTTTCTCTGATTGTGTTGTCCGTTGATGTGTCGATGATCTTAGGTAGGTGACCGGTGCTACTTTCTCTTTTCTGAGTGTAACATCAACATCCCTTTTGACATGTTGTCGAGGCCTCCTTCCAAATGTCCATCGCAGAGTGAGAGGCAGAGAAAGCCTGGTTTACTTTAACCTGTTATGCAAATGAAACACTTTGTTTTCTTGTCATGAGATCCGGTAAACTCAGATGTCACTACAATATGTGTGTACAGTATGCCTGTGTTACTTTAAAAAAAAAAAAAAGAAGCTGAATTGCAGTTAAGTGAATCGCATAGATAGCTTATATTGTTGTTTACTTATAAGTCATTAAATGTATATTTTTCCATTTACTTGGGAGGCGACATGATTTAAAATTATAATAACATAAAATATACCGTTTTTCAGAATGTATCTCTGCTGATTTTGGTCAGACGAGTTCCTCAGTCCTCTGATCGCGTCACTCTCTCACCATTAAAGTTGCGTCAGTCATGGTCTCGCTTTTCTAGCACTTTTTTGTCGCCGCCTGCTTCAGATCCAAAACCGACACTGACACCATGCACTGTAACAAACACTGTAACTCTGTACGTCTGTTTGTCGATGCTGCCGTTTCTCAAAGATGTCATTCATTGGGCAGCTACAGTATTATCAGAGTAGGAGGTTATCATGAGCACTCATAATCCTGGATCTTTACATTTTGGAATGTTGAACCTTTTTATTTTGGTAAACAAGAGAAAATAAATGATTTATTAGATTCAATAAAATGCAGTACTACAAACCAGAAAGTAAAACCTGCTCTTCATTTTGTAATCGGCTTGATTTTGTTGTCCTACAGCCAACGTAGTGGTTGTCATACAGTTAATGTTCACTCATAAATAATACTAATGTGATGACAGCAATATATAATAACCACACACACAGCTCAGTATTTAAAATGAATTTAATATCTCAAAGGTTGACTTAACTTTTCCTAGAGGCTTTACATGTACATAATGTACAGACTGAACATTTACAGTAATGTACTAAAATATTTCATGAGGACATGTTGCTTTAATACAAAACAAACAAATAGAATGTAAATGTAAACCCATCCACTGAACCGTATCAAGTGCTAGTCAAAAAGACTTTGTCTTTAAAAAAGTTTAGTTTTCAAGAAAAATGTAAACCTATCAAATAATTTAACTGTCGAGTCCGACCTTTGTTAGACTAAGTTCCAATAGCAAAATGAGCAACTTTTATATAACTTTAAATATTAGGATGATGAATGAATGTGTAAGAAACAACACTTGTGAAAATGCTACTAAACTGATGCCCTAGGTTGACAAGTACTTTATCTTCAGACCTTTAACTCAAAAAAAACTTTAAAGAAATGATTTTAAAGAAAACAATCGGTGTTAACAAATATATATTTCAGTGGAGTCTCTGACTAAGAAAAAAAAGAACAAACAAAATCACATTTGCACAAACCTTTCAGGGAAGATGTGTTTTTCAGTGACAGGATTGTGATCCGATTTCATACTCTGGTAAAAACTCGACTTGATTGGTTTACTGTTACTGGCTTTATATCTTTTAAATAAAATATATCCATCTCTGCCCTTGGAAACAGAATACTATACTGCTCCCTTACTATAATCACATTTCTGGGGTCATGAGAATTTTGAAATATACAGAATTATTTTCTTTCAGCCTCTTGGTCTGTTTGACTGAGTTAATCACGTCACTTCTGTCAAATGGCACAAAAAAACTGCCTCATCCAAAAGATGTATGCAAATGTCAAATCTCATTCTGTTGATTGTTGCTTCTTTCTTTTTTTTTTTTTTGCATTTTTTTATCATGTGGAGTTCAGCTGATGGGAGTAAACAGATGATTATATTGTTTCAGTTACTAACCCTATTGCCTGTGGTGTAAACATGTGTCTTTGCTGCATGCAGAGCTAAAACGCGTCCTTTCACAAAGCAACGATAACACTAAAGAGTGAAGGAGACTGGCAGAGACGTTTGTATGCAGCTATGTCTTAATACAACCCAGTTAACTAGAAGCTGTTAGTAGAATTAGCGGAACATTTTAGTTTTGAAAAAAAAAAAAAAAAAGCTTTATAGACTGTACACTGTAAAGTGTATGCGTGAATACATTCATGTATTCGTATTTACTGTATCAGTGCAAATTGTATCATTTATATGGAAAACAAAATATACAGCAGCTTTGTCCGAACATAAACAGGGCACTGAAACATACAATCAAATATAAAAACACAAACAGAAGCTACCGTCCTACAGTTTGGCAACAAATCATTAGACCTTTGCCTCTCAACAATTAAGAGCTTAACAGTAATGCCGATTGATTATCAATTCCAATGGTATGATACTGTACAGTGGTGCAATCAATACTGCACATAAATGTATGAAACACTTTCTGATACAAAAATATTACTCTAATGCAATAAACTTTGCATTGGAACAAAAACAAAAAAGAGTCTATTAACACTAAAAGATAGTCATGATACGATACATAAACAATCAATATATAAAGAAATAAATAACTTTTAAACAGGTGCAAACAACAACAAACATTTTTTTTTGCAATATTGCCTTCACAGGACAAGATTTCCATTTTTACATTCCGGCTTAGCAGCACAGCCTCCTCTTACGTCAGCTGGACAGAGACAGACGCGTCCTCGTTGTCCGGCGGATGTAAACGAAGCACACAGTCGTCTGCTGCCTCCGTGTGGTCAGTAGTTTCACCACTTGTGAATGTCACACAGTCCTCCCGTGTTCCTAACTGATCTTTTGCAGCAGCTTCTCTTCTATCAGTTCAAACTGCACGCTGACGGACATTTCTGCGATGAACCGGTCGCATCCTTCCTTGCTCACCTGTTTGCAGTACCGCAGGTCGATGTGACATATGCTTCCACAGCGCTTGAAATAGGTCAGCGACTGGTCTGTGACCCTGTTGCACACTGCAGGGAGAAATGGGGTTAGGAGAAAAAGAACAAACGACGCGTGGCGCATCACCTGTACATGACATAAGCTATGACACACATGGATTAATCAAGCCTTTACGATATTCTAGGACATGTAATCCTCATTATGGCGGGCAGTGTTTCAGGATACATGAGGAGCCAGAAGGCCAAAATGTATTTGACTTGCAGCAGTTTCCATTAGAGCCCTTTGATTCAACGCTTTTCACATTTAATGGTATTCCAGAGAGACAACAAGTATAAGATGTGGTTATTTTTAGCCTTCGTGCACCTTCAATAAATGGAATGAAATTCTATAAAAATATATTCCACGATTTGTGAATAATGAACACAAAGTAGCGCCACAAACTACAACCTCTCTAAAACAGTTTCTACAAAAACTGAACATTAAAATCCTCATGAAGGTCCGATTTATCAGACTGCATTAGTTTAGCTGAGGTGTGCCTAATAAACTGGCCCACATAAAAATGGAGGTGTTTAGATGTATTTTCTTACAGTACCTTCCAGACAGAACTTTTGGTATCAGTAGGTTTTTAAATAATTTTCTGTTGGCAACTATTCGACAACGATATGACGAAATATTCACTGTGCTGCATTGCACATCTGTAAAGTCAAATGTTTTCTTTACGTCTGTGGAACTGATGTATAAATTCATTGGAAGCGGATAGACACAACAATTCAACACGTCGTATGAGTTCAGGGTTTAGCCATTCGGGGGAGCAAGTCGAATGCAGGCAGTCTAACAGCCAACAAAGACAGCCTCCTACCTGACAGGTTGATGTCAGTGAGCGAGTCTCTGGTGGTCGTCCCTGCAGCAGTCAGGATGTTGACGGACTGGTCGGTGACGTGGTTGCAGTAGCTGAGGTCCAGCTTGGACAGCGAGGGCATGTAATGTATGATGAGGCGCAGAGACGTGTCTGTGATGTCCAAGCCTGCCAGGCGCAGCTCCTCCACATTACGCAGTTTACTCCTGTTGTCCAACTGACCTAAAAAGCAGAAGACGGATGTTTGAGAGAAAATCATGGTAAAGGTGCTATTTTGTAGATAGTTCCATCTAACAAGCATTATGTTGTACGTATGGCTTGTTTCCAAAAGCCAGACACGGCTTATTCCTCCGTCGTTGTTCAAAAACTATTAAACCCACATCGATGAGCCACAACGTTGCACTGAGTGACATGTTCCTAAACATGGGCAATATAGTTGATTTTTTTAGAACGTTTTTCAGCTTCTGTACCGTTACGTGTTTTCCAAGTGAAACGGAATATTTGAGCGGTGTGCAGTTACAAGAGGGATTTAATTCAAATCACACCTAAAAAGTGTCCGTGCTTAGAATGTAGCGTGATACTGATCGACTGTAGCTCCACACAAACCGCCCTTGTCGCTAAAAGTTGCAGGTTGATTGATTGATGGCTGTCATGATATTATTGGTTGAAACTGGTTAGTACGAGCTCATTTAAGCACACTTCATATCTTGCTTTAAAGGAAGAAAACATGATTGGATTTTGATATGAAAATACGAAGAAATTAATTGTTTTGTAATTGTTTTGCATACATTGTTAAATAGGTGCACAATATGATCAGAAAAGGGCATTTTTCATTTAATCTCGACTTTAACCCCTTATACGCCTTCCTTATAAACCTTCCTGCTATAATCACTAGAGGGCCAATGGTGTATTAATCGGCAACTAAAAATAGTCACGAACAAATGCAGTATTTACTCCTGATTGAGTAACTTTTGCTAAAAACTGCTGCCCAGCTGTTTTAAGAAATAATAATTATATATTTGCGACCCATTTTGTCATATATTAGTATATATAAGTTACACGTAAAATATCCACTCCTCGCATTAATTTCCTATTCCTAATAATAATAATAATTTCCTTTTACTCCACGGTGTTGCTCGCTCAGCCTCAGACTGTTCAGACCGTGTGTGTGAATTGCAGGTCGGTACCTGGCCTGTTATCTGTAGGAGGCGACAGCAGGTCCCTCATCTGGGCATCTTTCAGTCCCTCAACCCACTGAACATCCAGAGTTCGCAGAAGAGGACAGCTGGAGGTGCAAAGAGCAGAGACCGCCACCCAGGAGCATCCGGACAACAGCAGCACACGCAGACCTGCAGAAACAGCGGGGACATACAGAGCCTCGTGTCAGACACCTTTTACACTAAAGATACACTTCACTGATCTTCTGTAAACGATATAAAACCTGTTCTTTGTGGCCCCAAGCAGCACCACAGCAAGCCAAATATACTGCAGACTCTCATTCAGTCTGTTGAAGAAATGTGCCCTATTTTTCAGTTTTTACGTCTCCAGAGTTTTAGTTAATCTGCGGCCACAAAATAAACCAACACAGAAGCAGTGAGTATTCTCATCTAATTAGCTGAGTGATCCAGCAAAGACATTTAGAAGCAACAAAGAAAAACTCATGGATTCATGGAGCCTCTGGAGACACAATTATCCATGTAGAGGATCCATATGGGGACATATGAGAATTATGACTTTTTAAAAACTACATAAAATCGATTAAAAACTTTTTTTTCAGTTTTTTGTTAACACACACCGCCTTGTTAACACAGGCGATTTGCTGGTTGAATGTATTTACCTGGCAGTCTGTTGATGAGCCAGCTGAGTTGTTTTTTGGAGATGTTGGTCCAGCTGAGGTCCAGAGCTGCCGGCTGTCTCCGGATGATGCCGCTCAGCATGAGAGGTGTGATGGACTTGCAGCGGTTCAGATTGACGTGCTTCCAAAGCCTCTTGTCGCAGCACCTGGTCGAGACACGGTGTTCTTACAGACGGGTGTTGCGTAACGAAGTGTGAAAGACATGTTTTCAACTGCACAGTACGTGTTGTACTCACCATCTGTTCCAGGTCCTGCAGACGCGCATGCACACACAAAGATCTCTGTGAGTCAAGTGGCCGAACACCGCCATCCACATCTCCCTTCGCATCACGTGCGCTTCACCGTCGGTCAGCGGGAGTCTGTCAGGCGGAGGACTGATGGGAGGGGGCCGGATCACGTGACGCTCCATTTGGATGCATTTTGGCGGCGACCGGCAGGGGAGTGGACGGGGGCATATGGGCGTGATCTGCATGCCTCTGTTCCAGCCCAGTGGCGAGTAACCACGCGTCGCCTCATTCGCCTCCTTCCCCCTGTGCCGCAGCCAGTCGCCCAGGTCGCTGCTGCCGTTATTAAGAGGCCATCGAGGCTTTTGGTCCTCTACTTCGTTCTCAGGCTCAGTTTTTACAGGCCTGTGGTTTTGATTGGCCAGGCTGTCCTCCGTTTTCAGCGGGCGTCTGTTGTGGTTGGCCAAACCTTCCTCTGTTTTAAGGGCCCTGCGGCTCTGATTAGCGGTTGAGTCCTCCGTTTTTAGTGGTTTGCGGTTGTGATTGGTCACGGAGTCCTCGTTCTTCAGCGGCCGTCGGTTGTGATTGGCTGAACCGTCCTCCGTCTTCACTGAGCCGTGGTTTTGGTTGGAGAGACAGTCTTCTTTCTTGGGAACCTCCTGGTTGAACTCTTTGCTCAGCTCTTTGTTGGGGAGGCGTCGCCGCTGATGGCGAGCCTTTAGCTGAGCAGAGTTCCTCTCCTGTGCATCTCCGGATTCGCTGCTTGGTCCAGCTCTGGGCGAGTTGGAGGATTGTTCACTCTCTCTGGCTGCGGATGTTCTTAGCAGTGGACTTAACAGGACCTTGGCTTTGTCTTCCGTACTGCTGTCTCTCTCTTTTTTCACCGTCTCCTCTTCCGCTCCCTCCTCGTCTTCGGCTTGGTCCTCGTCATCATATTCACGTTTCCCCTTTAAATGAATCCTGTCCAAAGTAAATCCATCTTCTTCGTGATCCTCCTGGTCGTCTTCTTCATCGCCGTGATCATTTTCTGTCTTGATTTGCCGCAACAGCTTCGGAGTCAAAGGATCATCTGGTTTTGAAAGCTTCTTCTAAGAAAGAATAGGATACACATAGTTGGTTTTTAAAGCAGTTGTCCGTTTATCAGTGTGAATTTGAGGATAGTTTTTGCATATTTGAGTTCACTCTATGTTACATTTTCAAGAGAATTGAGCACCAAATTGATTTACAAAAGGCTGACATATTGTAATACAATTTCATTTTTAATTTTAATAACAAATACACCCACCAAAAATGATTAATCATTGTTGATTAATCATTCTGTTCTCGGGTCTTCATTATCTCCCCCCTTTGTAATATTCACAATAAACTGTTCAGAAACATATATGTATATGTGAGATACATATGAGATTATTAATGCCATCTATGACTCCACATTATTCAGCATAACTGGTAAGACAACAAACAGATGAGGGTCTTACCTTCTTTTTCACAATTACAGGTTCATCATGGGTGTCAAAAAGCTTCCTCTTCTTCCTCAGTGGGTTGTCCTCTAGCCTTGGTCGGAGCGTACCGTCCAGAGACAGCAAGGGAGGACGTTTCTTTGGAGGCTCTTCCTCTTTCCTCTTAGGGATTTCCTCCCGCTCCGCTTTTCTCTTCACAGCAGACGTGGTCGTCAAAGCAGTAACAGTCGCTGTGGCCAACATCGGGGCGTCGGGCTCGTCTTTCGAATCCCGGTTTAACCGTGGTTCTTTCAGCAGCGAACCAGGAAGGTTTGACGCGTACTTAAATCCTGGCCCCCTTTTTTGCTTTGAGGCCAAAAGGTTAGAAAAACAGAGAGCACAACTTTATTTTTCCGAGACAAGCTTAACTTTTCACTGAATGATTCCATGACTCAGACACATACAGTTTGAGGTCCATACAGATACTTACTTTTCCTGTTTTCCCAGCATGATTGCACTTTGGGCACTCCCAGCAGTTTGGCAATTCATCGTTGACTACTCCGTTGGAATCTTTCACCTAAACAAGAGGAGGTTTTGCGTTAAGTTTGCGTTGGCAGCATTAACATCCACATCAGCACCACCTCCACCTGATTCGTCACTTCGTCTGACAACATTCGACACGTACTGATGTTGACTAATTTACCTTCAGACAGTTGGGATGAACAATCTCATTGCAGATGGAGCACTCCATGAGCATGAGGTTAAACTTCTCCTCCTCATCCTCCACCGTGTCCTCTTTCCCCGCCTCTCCGCAGACGAGACACACCGCTGTGTGCGGCAGGACGGGCTGCAGACAAAAACAGAGGCTTGAAGATAAGGCTGCCGTATCAAACTAATATCCTCTTTAGGAACAATTGCTCTTGGCCACAATTGTGCTTGGCGGACTATTTAACTCACACTGTCACACCCACCCAATGTTTCCATTAATTTAAGGTTTAATTACATGCTGCACTCAAGTGAGGTAGCTATCTGCGGTGTTTTGTGTACATGTTGACTGTGGATTAAACAGTATATTGAGTAAGATGTGTTTTGTTGTTGTTTTTTGAAGGTCTAGTATTTCATAGTCTGCCACCACCGTTTATATTGAACGTTTTGTTTTATTTGCATTTAACTATATTCAATGAATTCAATATGTCATGAACTTAACAACTTGCAAATTGTTTACTGAATTAGCAAACAGGCTAGTTGCATTACCCCTAACAAATGGGCAAATGTTTCACACCAGACCGTGAGGAACTAAAGCGTGCTCTTAGCTCCGAAGCAGTGTTGAGTGTACACCAGGAGTGGGTTAAGCATATTGGCACATCTTAAAAGTGGGACACAGTTGCTAAAGAGCTTAAGACCGCAAGTGTGGGACATTGGGACAGATGCCAAGTCTCCCTCACTCTCGTTTACTGCGGTCATTCATTCAAACTGAGTCTTCCTCATCGTCTGTTGACGATGCTCGTCTCTGTCCGTGGTGCTGAAACATGTGAACAGTCTTTGTCTCTCTCTGTCTCTCTCTCTCTCTCTCTCCGTGGTCGTCTGTGAGTACTGCTACAGCTGCCGTCTGCTGCTGCAAATACTTATTTATATTACATGTGTGGCTACCATGGCAACCACCTGAAACACCCATAGTAATCACCCTGCACTGCCCTAGCAACAATGTTGAGCACCCTAGCAACAACCTCACAGCCACATGGACCCAAAACCAAAAGCGTTCAACATTGAAGGAAAGCAAAAGGAAAACAACAGTTTGAGATTTGACGAAATTAGTTCGGAAAATTGATTCCACTCTCGTGTCTGCAGGCTGAATACGCAGCTAGAGCCAGATAGCAGTTAGCTTAGCTTAGCATAAATACTGGAAGCAGGAGGAAACAGCTATCCTGGCTCCGTCTAAAGGTTAAAAAAACAACTCTAAAGCTCACTGGCTTTTGTCGTATCTTGTTTGTTTAATCTGTACAAAACCCAAAATGCAAAAAGTGCAAAGAAATGCAAAAAGTCCCAGGATATCAGCGGGAAATAATTTTTGGTTTTGTGTAGATTAAACAAACAAGACACAACGTGTTAACCAGCAAGCTTTAGAGGTGCTGGTAAGTAGATTTGTTTAACCTTTTGAGAGAGCCAGGCCAGATGTTCCCCCTTGTTGTCAGTCTTTATGCTAAGCTAAGCTAAACCCGCTGGCTTTAGCTTTAGCTGAGAACAGTATGAACAGTGAACTTACTGCAATGCACTGCCTCATGATGCAGGACTGTTTCATGCGGCCCGGCCCGCCAAACTTCTTCATGTCTTTACAAAAGTGGCACTCTCCACACTCCGTCCGCAGGCACGCTTCACACTTCCGACAGCGCGTCCTTCTCCTCCTGGCGCCAGATGTTCCCCGACCGGCTGACAGCTTGACTGCTGATGCAGGAGAAGCTGCCATCTTGGGTTTCGGCCGGTTGGGAGGCCGGGGCTAAAAGGATAAAGAGGATGCAGAGTGTCATGTGCCTAAAATTATAAGGCAACAAATATCTCACAAACAGGTATCTAAAAGGTCAGATGAAATAGTTTGTTGACATAAAGACGGAAGGATATTTCTAAAAGATATATAACAAATGCTACTTAAGTATAGTTAAGTAGTCGAATACAGCAAATATAAGTGCATTTACTCAATACTGTGAAGCAAATGTGTCATAGGCAGCAAGCATCATTATTATCGTTCACAAAGAAGACTGCAGATGCTTTAGAATCATTATCTCACGAGGTACTAAATGGTCAAATCAATTTGACAATTCAGTGATTTCTTTTTAACCAAAATGTCAGCTTAAAGTAAAAGGGAGGCATTAAGCTCTGCGGAGCTCCTCCATCGAATGACCTAAATTACTTTGCATTTCAATTAATAATGGTGCTTTGGCTCAATAATAAGCACTTAGAATCATGTACATATTCCATTAAATTCAGCAGGGGTCATGTAGGACCCATGTATGCTTTATGTAAGCATGAATGCCTTATCCTTTCTTTGCGCTTTGTAACTCTGGGTCAATAGATGCTAACCCGAGACGCATCCATACATGAATATACACATATCAACAAACATAAATGTGATGATGTGTTCTTTCTTCATTCATGGCTGTTAAAGCACAGAATCCAGGAGAAAAACAAACAAATTAAGAATGTCCCTGGGGGCATCTTCCAAATTTAGCACTTCACTTGCTTTGCATGTTTCTACTTCAAAGAAAAGCTGCACTTACAGCTACATATCACACATGGAGCCATTATTCTGTGTTAGGAGGGCGCCGACTGATTTACATCAGTACACATTAAATGTGCTCTATTTGATAGAACTGGGTAATGGAGATGAGATGCTTTTGATCTCCATCATTATTGTTCTAGTATTATACATTCCGCTCCTTCTCGGGCTCAGAGCCCAACCACAGCAACATATTCTGACCATGAAAGCCGCGCGTGCCGTATACTGCCAACCGCGCCGTGTGAGACAAATATGTAGCAATGTGTGAGATGAAATGAACGAGGAGAAGGAGTGCAAAAGACTGCAGCTCTTGGAAATGAAGATCAGATTTCTTTAGTTACATCGGCAGTGCAGATTCTCCTGGAGTCAGCATAGCAACAGCCACGTCCCATTCCCTAACAGAACAGTCTATGACACACTGACTTGTAACCAATAAGAACTGTAATGAGACTCTCTAACAGAAAAAGAAAGAAGGCTCAATCTTAGGCACGTTACAATCATGTATTCTAACAATAGCCATGAAATAGACTGACATAGGCAGTCAGATATGTGTTTACCAGACGGGATTAGAGTGAATTATTGGGGGCGGTAGGGCTTGTGCAGTCTGCCCTGGACTGTTCTGGAGGTACTCAAGGGGATTAGAGACAGGAGGGCTGCCACACTGGGATGAGACCAAATATCCAAGGAAAAGACACACACACCATAATCTGTAATTTGCCACTTCCTACAAACGTGAGACAACAGGTCGGCGTTATGAGCGATCTGCTCATGTCAGATCACATCGAATAGCATGTACACACATGTACACACCTGAAACCTAAGCTGTAACTGCAGGTGTAAAAATAAAAAGATACTTCAGAACGCTGTCCATACTGTCCACTAAATCATCCCCGTCCACTATGTGAGTGATCTCTAAAGCAGATATCCCTCTGAAGCTCTGAATAAAAGGAGCAACGAAATAAACTGCCTATCACTCACAGTAACGACTTTCTGTCTCAGGTCGAAGTGTTTTTTGTTTAGCATTAGTAGCTGTAGTATACACACCTCTTCACAGAACGTAATACACACGTTTCCTCAGTGCAAGGACAGTGCAAGTAACCAACTAGTAATTCAATGGCTCTTCAAAGCCCATTCAGCTGGGAAACATGATGAGAAGAAGACTTTAATGTTCATTGACACTGGCTTGGAGCCTCTGACGCTGCTGTGGAGAGCAGTGGAAATCAATTACTGTGGATATACTTAACATCACCTTAAACACACATTGAAGACAGTGCATGCTGAGCACAGATTGCAGAAACAACAGGACATATTGTTTTATCAGAAGCCGAAGAAATTCAAAATCAGATCAGATGAGATCACGCAACACTGTGCTTTTTAAAGCCATATTTATGCCGTTTATTAAATTATTACTGCCTCTTTTCTATATCACTAGTAATATATGTGAACAAATTTAATTAGCAAAAGAAAATATGTGTTCACAAGTTCTTGGAGGGTTTACTTTGGCATATGTTATAAAGTTGATGCTGTATTTGAAAAAGCAAAGACAGAAACATGTGACTTCTCTAGTACACGGTGTGTTGTGTTTAGCCCAGATTTTACATAATGACAAAAGGAAAGTGGAACAAGTGTTACACACCAACCTGAGTAAAACCTCTGGAGTGTATAGTTACTCAGAAGCTGAGGAAGGTTGTCTGAACAGCAGCAACTGTGTCGATCAGCAAACCCACTGTACAGAGTATGCAGTGCATGTTTAGGAGATTAAGTGTAAAGTTGTTCAGACTGGTGCTGGATGCTTTTGGGCTACACCACCTGAAATCTAAACTTGCAGGTTCTTCAACATATATATATACATTTACATGACTGGAACAACCACAACAGAAAATGTGTTATACTATTTGTCAAAAGAGTCAAATGGACGTCTGCAGTCAATGTTTTTCAAATCCAAAGGCAGCCAAAGAATGAATGTGAGGGGGTGTGGTTCAGAGTTAAGCAAAAGAGATATTCAAATTAACTTTCCACATTTCTTGCTGTGTAAGCAAGTATCATCTTAGATCTCTCAGCCATTTAAACCGAACAATCTTGAATATTCCTTTCATAATAACTGCTTTCACATATATTCTAATATTTGTATCTGGTGCTTTTACAACCAAACCATGAAAGATTAATCCTCTGCATCGACATGCATTTCCATTCCTCTGCTTTGAGACAACCACTAGCAGCCCTGAGGCTCTGAGCTATATAAACACAGCCTTCTCCTATTGCTGGTTTCACCTGACAAAACACACACACACACACACACACCTATCAGAAAAACAAAGGGCAAAAAAAAATCAAAGACCAAGCACAGAATAAATGAACTGAATAAATGCATTTCTCTCCAGGAAGCTCCATTTCCTCGCTGCCCTGTGATGCTGCACACTGCTCTGTCTGGCACAAGCGTTCCTCTGGTGGCCTCACTACGCCTGCCTGCAGAGGTTTTGTGTGCTAACCTGCTCAGAGTCTGAATCGTAGTCCTCATCATCAGCGCTCAGCGACATGGCCATGGCTGGTTTTCACGCATCGTCCAGCTCACAGCAAACTGACATGGCTGCAGTCTCCTCCTCCTTCTACTCCTTGCTACTGCTGTCTGGCCTCCAGCCCTCCCTCCTACTCTAAAGCTCCACAATACCACAAGCAGATGTAGGAAACACAGACAAGCCTGCCTCATTAATATGGGTCCACTCCCAGAAAAGAACAGGAGGGGTGTTCAGAAGCGCCGGGCCAATGGGAGGCTGCTGTGCATCAGAATATGCACTGGGGGTGTCTGCCTCTATCCAATGAGGAGACCAAATGCAGAGAAGGTGTTTGTCATATTCATGATGGGTATCACAGGGAGAGGAGAGAAGGCTCCACACAGCCAATAGAGCCAGATGGCATCTCATTACAAAAGGCAAACACAAAGAGGCCCCACCACCAGCAGCTGGTCTCTGGCGGGACGGGTGGGGGTGATCCAGAGGGTCCATAAAACCAATAGAATTCGCCTCCATACATTCAGATACAACACGTCCCATCCACCCACCTCCTGTTGAGGCCTCTGCGCCCTGTTACACACTTCATGCATCTGTTTGGACAATGAATTATTCACAGAAAGTGTAAAAGTGTGTTTAGAAAATATGAAATGTAAAACAGTTAGCTTCAATAGAGTTATCAATGTGGAACGTGCAAACATACTTTCGTAATTAAATCTCACATTTTAGTTATTTTTGGCTGACATTCCTCAGCACCTGCTGTATTTTTTTACCACCATTAAATATTTATGTCTCCACATTTTTATGGTGCGTTAAAAATAAACACTGTACATCTGTGTGTCATTTCAATAATAGTAATTTCGGCCTTTTCATACTCGGTATATGGGAAAACGGAGGAGGTCGTTATTTTTCTTCTTAGATTTAGCCAATAAATGTAAAAGCCTTGATGTTGACCCTCTTACCTGCTCTTCCTGCTCACCTCAAGATAAATCAAACAGACATTAAACACACTTCAGACCTGCAAGTGTTCACAGCTAGTCAAGTCTTACAATATCTGAGGAGGTTTTTTTGTGCAGCACACTGATGACCGAAAGGCAAATGCGTAACCAGTACTTAAGTAATGAGCATCAGCAGAGACGGAAAAATATGACTGAAAATGTCCTTTTTGAATTTCTGAGTAAGCCTGAAGTGTAACAACAAACATGTAAGCAGTGAAGTTGTGTATCTGGTCTGAAAAATGGTCAACAGTTTATTTAAAATAGTCAGAGCCAATACTAAAGTATGTTAATGACAGCAACATACAGTATGTAGTATGTAGAGGTATGTGTGAATGGAGGAAAGCAAAGAGTGTTCTTAGAGTGTTGATATTAAAAACCAGACCCTTCTTAGACAGTAAGTCAAACATATCAAAAGCAAGATCATATTGTCCGTTGATTATTAATTGTATGACATTAAATTAAGGTTTCACACTGTTACCGGTTACTGGTCACTAACCACCAGTCAGTGGATCGTAGCTATATCATCACCACATTTTAACTCCTTTAAAACATAAACTGTACTCCTGCCATCTTCTCAATATCCATCTTTAAAGTTAAAGATGTTGTAGACGGTGCAATGACATTTTTACAAAATTAGCGTTTCAGGTGAAAAGTTCAGAAATGTTATGCACCACGAGACAAGTGACAGGTGATCAAACCAGGCTCTGTCCATCACCTGGGCTCAGTTTTCTTTCTATTTCTATTGAACAATATTTGGTCCAAAAGCAATAATAAAGCCTCGGAGTGCCACTGAAGTATTCTTACCTTTATAGTTTTCTTTGGCCAGTAAACCACAGGAACTCCAGTGATCGCTAATTTGGGGTCGTCATCAGCGTGTTCCTTTAAGACGACCTAGACGGCCACAGAGAACAGACAAATGTCTATTGAATGGCAAATATTGTGAAAATGACTGTGTACTGTGTCCTCTTTTTTGGTTTCTTACCTTCATGTCTTCCAGCAGGGCTTGTGGGTTCTCTATTCCCTCGGGAACACATTTCTTATTTTCAGGGAGGGACTCCAGCTTCTCAACCAGCGTCCTGAGTCCGCTCAGTTCAAACTCGGTCAAATGCGTCCATTTATTCAGAGACTCCGAGGCTGGAGAGTCCGAAGGGGTTTGAGGGAACTCCAGAGATGTGGAGCCGGGATTACAGCTGTCCTCAGAGTCAACAGATAAAACAGCTTTGAGGTGCTGGCCCCTCCGGTTGTCAGGAGAGCAGGGGCCATCCTGGGAAGCTTTCTCTGGTTTTTCACTCTGGCCATCCCTGACTTGAGTCTCACATGAGTCCTCGTTCATGTCCTGGCTCCTTGAGTCGGAGTAGGGGCTCTCTGTGTTTGCCTTTGTCTCAAAGTCTGAAGGGACGAAAAGAGAGAAAAAAATAGTTGAAATGACTTATCATATTTCCACATTCTATTTTTCTTCTTGTTGGAAGAATGCCATCAGCTGCAGAAATAACTCTGGAAATAGCAAAGAATGACTCCTATGATCCACCATTGCACTGAAACTGAATGCCTGACATGTCTGATTGTCTGACACAGCAGGTAACCCACAATGCATTACATTACAATACAGTCATTTAGCAGACGCTTTTATCCAAAGCGACTTACAATTCAGATTCTATCACATACACCGTAGGCACAGCAATTTTCTTGCTCAGGGACACATCGACATGCGACTAGCGGAGCCGGAGCTGGGGATCGGACCACCGATCCTCTGATTGAAGGAGGGCCCTGCTCTCCACTTAGCCACAGTCGCCCTCTGTACCCCCAATGCACCCTCTTGACTATGTCCAATAGTGAATAGACAGCTGCATTACTTAAGTTCACTCACCCATTAGCACAGGCTCCTTGCGGCTCTCCTGAGAAAAGTAGGAGCGTTTGGTGAGGCAGTGCAGGTATCTCTCCAGGACATACCAGCATATCTCATAGTAGAAGGGGAAACGGAACTTGGAATTAACCTGAAGACAGGGGGGGGAAAAACACCTAATATTAACATGCACTCAGGTTATCTAGTTATTGTTGGCTTTTTGTAGAAACCTGATTTCTTAAATGTCGGGTAATCTTGCCCGCGTGTTCGCTTAACCCGAGTTCTGTCTGTCTCTTTACATGACAGAGACTTCAGACAGAACACGGATCAGTGACAGCGACAGCAGTGCAAAGAGATTATCACTCGATCACAATATGTTATCTCCATCAGTTCAGACACTGTCCTCTCATGCACACAAGGAAACATGCGCACGTCTTCAGGGACAAACTGCAATCCCACAGGCTGGCCTAAGTTCTATGTAACATGATTATTCTTTTGCAATAATACAGCTTTAAAACCTATTAGAAAGAAAGAGGTCATATTTCATCATTTCTTTGTTAAATATGACCTAAGAGTTTCATAATATGGATTTTGGTGGAGCACAACGTACACCACACTGATTAAGAAAAAGGAAAATGATTTTCTTTCCGAGAGAAACACATAAAATTCAGAATCTACGCATGAAGTGATATTGCCTTTGTAAGTATGAGGGACATATTAAAACTTTCAAAACAACTATTATAGATATTCATGCATCTTTCTTTGATGTATAATCACTTACATTCACATCCCTCCGTGCCCCTTTTCTTATCGAGCTCCCAATATCTTACAACACACAGATTAGTATTGCTTTTGGGCTCCGACACATCTTCCTGACTTAAACATTGATATTTGTTGTCATGTTGTCACTCCCAAATATTTTGCCCTTTGACTCGTATCCCTTATTTCTCTGTCAATCTCAGGCAAATCAATTCCTCCTCCATCACATCTCTCATTCTGCTGTCTCTTGCACAGGTGACCTCTTCGCCTTCCCCTGGTTCTCAGAGAGATTGATTTATCATGTATCTTAACGTATTGCAGTGCAGGCAACAGTTCAGCCACACAACGGAGAATCCCGCGAGGCTCCTACCTTAGTCCTATTCTCTATCTCATGGATGGTAAGCTGCATAGGAATGTTGAAGCTGTGCAGAATATTGCCTCCAAATACCAGGGTGTCCTCTGGAGTGTAGACAGCATGAATCCACCCTTAATTACAAAAAAAGTACAAGACATACACAAAAGAGAAACGGAGGATTCATGCAAATTCACATAGTTGAAGAATATACCGTATAATGGTCAGGTAAAGCCCGGCATTACTGTTCATTGAAGAGGCAGCCAAACTTTTCCTGCTGGCTACTTTCAAAACAACCATGCCAACACACCAGATGGGATGAAGAACGTGTATCCTTGGTCAAGCTCCACTCTCTGGCACCCATCAGCTCGGTCTCCCAGGAAGAGATCACTCTGCTTGCCTGACAGGACCCAGTCCTCATAAAGGGCGAGGTTATGAGGGGTTGGAGGCACAAGCCAGAACACCTGAGGAGCAGCAGAGATTTCATTTAAAACTTGTACTGTACAGTCGATGCCAGGTTAAGGTGAAATATCAACTCTGAAACTGTTAGAAACACTTTATATTACCAGACATACATTTTCTTAATTTCTTCCCTTAACCGTTAAATGAAGATTTGATGCACAAAATAGCAGATAAGAGAGGAGAATTAACTTACTTTCTGTCCCTTGAACACGTGATACCAAACAGAAGTTCCGCCGAAATCGATGTGGAAGTCTGTGTAGCAGCCCTTCACACTCATCAAACAATACCTACAGCAGGAAAAAGGAGACAACAACAAAATTCAAAAAGAATCCTGTTGTTGATTGTGAGGCTGTACAAGTACAGCCTGACATTCATAAAAAAGATCTAAAAAGGAAAAACCGTGCTCAACCAATTACATGGCAGAGGTAATCTCAGCTGTGTTTTGCTGAAAACAGCAGCTAAAACACCACAAGAAACCACTTACAGGAGCACTACAGCATAGGAAATGTATCACAATGGGACAGCTCTCCTCTGGAAGATAATTGAGGAATGATTAGCACTCCGAGACATAAATGATTCAGTAAATTAGCCAGATGTGAGCAGCTCCGTTTATCTATAAAAATGTACCCAACAAGTGTATTTAAAAATAGATACAGACACCACCGCACACTTCTAATAGTAAGAGGGATTCATTTTATATGAGTCCATACATAGTCTTTTAGAAAAATCCTACATTGCTTGCATGAGAGATAATAATGAAACTGCAACTAGGGCTGCAACTCACTATTATTTGTATTAGCAAATAATTAATAATAATAATGTATAAATTGGTAAGAAAATTGTGAAGAAAATGGCCATCACTTTTTCCCAGAGCCCAAAAGCATCTTCAATTCATTTTTAGTAACACAAACATGTCTGTCTGCACCGACACCAAGCATTACTTTAGCAGCATAACAACAGCTTAACTAACCACTAGTGACACTGAAATTAAACGTTGCTATTGGCTGAAATAATAATAGAAAAGACCTGTAAAATCTGCTCCTAATTTATTCTATTATGTACAACCAAATCCCATTAAATTGCACTCATCTAACTATGAGCGTTATCAACAAAAAAAAATATATATATATATAAAATGAATAAATATAAGTTAGCTGAGGGACATGGAGTGATGGGAGGAAATACGAGCAACTGGGGTTACAAGAAAAGACACAATTGGTTGGTATTAGCTATGTAGAAATGCTGCAAGCTGATTGGCTGAGAGGCGTCTGTGCAGTCAGACTGCCGCTGTTATAAAACCATCCTCCACTGTGGAGAACTCTGCTGCCTAGCAACAATCAAGAGCACTTCCATGAGATGGATAACACAGACTGTGTGCAGCGCTCTACAATGATAGAGTGATATATGAGACACTCGGACGTGAGGAGAAAAATTGTATTATGTATTTACTGGCAAGGGAGCAGCAACTCCCCCCCCCCCCCCAAGTATTTTCTATATGTACACATTCCATTACTTTTACTCACAGACTTTCATAGACATACAGATCAGGAGAGGTTGTTGCGAAAGTCGTACCTTTGCACTTTAGGGTACTTCATGTCTGAGATTACATTGGTGGCTTCGGTTTGGCTATGTTTCAGATCAGGAGGCCACATGTTGTCCACCCAGTCGACTTGATCCACCTGGGAGAGTGAGCAAAACTGCACTGTTAACCCCCAATCACTTAGTCATACTTTCTTTTGTACCAGATTTGTGACCTTTATGAAACCTTTTATGCCATCATACAGAGTTAATTATGCTTTATTACCACTGTGGGCCGCTTGATGAGGTTCTCCAGCTTAGTGTGGCTGAACTCTAAGCTGATGACATTGAAGAGTTTGTCCCGCTCTTCCTCTGGTGTCTCATAATACCGGACAAACTGAGCCATGCTCATTTCAGAGCCTTTCTGAGTGCTCACGTCCATAACATCCACAGACCGACGACTCCCTGCAAGCGACAACCACAGCACAAGTTGACGTGAACCTTTGAGCACTTCCACTGTCATTAACATGCTTACCATTTGTCTGTAAACTTCTCAGAGAATAATCTAGCATGCTATTGTGAGATTTATACAGAGCAAACGTGTATTGTTGACATTTCACAGATTTCACCATGAACAAGAACCTCCTACTGTGTGTATTTCACCATCTTCCCCACTAGATGGAGCAACTACTCCCCAATCCTGTTTTGACTTCATTCAGCTGTACTTTAATGTGAAAGAAAATTGCAATTTCTAAAATATTTTTAGGCATACAAATAGACAAATAGATAAACATGCATGTTCACAAATTAAATACTAGCCTACAAAGGAGAAAACAGTCAACAAAAAGCAATAATACCATTGAAATAATAAAATATATTGTTTATGGAATTTGAACATACTGTGACTATGACTTTTCGTCCGATTATTTTTGGCTGTTCATATTATTTTGGTGCACACACTTCCACTAGGTGCAATATTTTACCAAAAAGCAGCTTTTTGAATGTATAAATATTTATTCCACTAAACAAAAGAGTGGTTCTTCACGATTTCTGGGCATTTTAGCTGATACCACAATTTGTACAGCTCGCTATGCCAACCACACTACAGAATCCATCAGAACTGGGGGGACTATTTACCTTCCACAAACTGTGCTCTGGAAGTACATATGCTCATGGGACATAGGACACTTCAGATCATCTCAAATCCAAAAAATAAAACATATTTGCTGACGTGTGCGTGTGTGTGTGTGTGTGTGTGTGTGTGTGTGTGTGTGTGTGTGTAGCATCCTACTCACCAACTAAGCCTTTAATTTCACTGACTGTAAATTCTGGATCAGGCATTCTATGAAAGACAGGGGTTGAGGTCACTTAGTAAACATAAACATACAATAAATCTAAAGTGTGATCAATGAACATCATGAGCACTGTCAATGGTTATTCTTAAGAACTATCTGTAAGCTGGTAAATTCACAGAAATGTTGTCTCACCTGACCCCGAGTCCATCTTTCTCTTTGAAAATGAGTGGGGTCCTGAGAGCCTCCCTTTGCACGTATTCATAAGAGAAGTCTGGAAGATATTGATTGTGTTATAGACAAAGACATGTATAGGAAAACAAATATATACTGTGGTAAAGACGTGCATCTAGCTAATCAATTGTATTGCAAAATATAATAAACCTCTACAATGGCTAATCAAAAGAAAAAATGATATTCTATGTGTTACTTTACCTTTACCCTCCATGAAGTGGACAAATGTGGCGCTGTAACTGTCACTGACAAGCTTTTCCTCCACACTGAAACCTCGGATGTTTGCAATTTCTTCAACGTCGGACAAATCCTCGTTTTCATCGTACATCCTTCGGCAGATGGAGCGCTGCCATTAAAAACGAGATGATTTATTTCACGTTAATTGCGTTAATTGAAACACACAACAGCCCCTCTGTCACCATAAACAGCCAGTAAGATGGATAATAGGACATTTATTTTATTCCTCACTTTAAAACTGGAGTAAAGGGTCATATTTTGTTTTTTGTTATTAATTACATTGCTATAGTAGCGTTGTATAGTTGTTTATTAAATGTGACGTCAAGCACAATAAACATGAAACGAGACTTGTCCTGAGAAAAGACACAACGATACATGTCAAGTGTTTTTTGCAGGGTTTCACTGATCTGGTCTAACTGATACGTCCACTGAACTATTACACATATACAAGAAGTTATAACATGACAAATGCGAGAGCTATCGTTTCTCCCCGTGGCCTCAAACTTGAGCACCTTAAGTGACTTGACAAACATCCCAACGTTGCAGGCGTTAGCTTAGCTACGTTAATTAGCTCGCTGCCAATATCGCTTCATAGGCTAACGTTAACGGATGGTACACACCAGCCTGCGTCCGGATTCAGCACACGTTTCCACGGCCTGAGCCATCGTCTCTTATCAATGTCTTCCAGCCACTCGCTTTCGGAAATGCATCTTCGTGCGTAGTGGAGTTAAAGGAACACTTAGCACGCGTTTCAGGTTCAAAACAAGGGAACCATGTTTTTGTGTATTACGTCACCGCCAGGAACCAAAACATTGTTGGACAACGTCACGGCATGTTAGTTCACTGCTTCTCAACTGGTTTGTACAAAGACGAAACATTTATCACATCGTATCAATCACTGTTGTTGTAGTGGTGGAAAGCAAACAAAAAAAAGCGTTACGTTGAATCCACTATTATCGAACAGTTTAGCATATCATGCTAATGAAAATAGAGCGATACAATAGTGTTTATAAAGAAAAATATCTTTATCTACTTTCATTCATTCTAATAATAATACTTCGTATTTATCTATGCTGGACGTTACGTGTGTCACGTGGACTGGTGTGACAGTCCGTTCATTCGGTCAAATTCACAATAACATATTTTGACAATTGCTACACTTTGAATGTGGTAATTGCATCAGCGTTAACTAAAGGGCTGATTCGTAATCTCATTCACAGAGGAAATGCAGCCGACAGATATGACTCTGTAGCGGATGTTCGCCTCGGAGCGCGCGGGCTCATGGGTAATGTGGTGCAGGCGGCACAACACGCCGAAGACCGGGTGGCGAAAGAAATATAGCTTCCGCAGTTCCGTCAGCTGGCGAGGCTAAATGACCTGTGAGTGTACACTGTTGGCATGCTGAGCGCTTGTTTGTGTCGTGTTCCACTAGAGTAACAAGGTAACTACGTCAGCGCTGCTCGCCCCGGTCCTTTGACAACAGAAGCAACATGAGCCTGAACGAGCATTCACTGCAGGCACTGTCCTGGAGGAAGCTGTACCTGAGTCGAGCTAAACTGAAGGCTTCCAGTCGGACATCGGCTCTGCTTTCCGGATTTGCTATGGTAACATTGTCTTCAAAGCCATTCCTCTATACTCTGCTGTGGATTAATCAGTCACGTTGGATAGTGTGGTCACGTGTGTAAAGTTATTTCCTGTTCTCTCCAGGTGGCCATGGTGGAAGTGCAGCTGGACAACAGCTATCCATACCCACCTGCTCTCCTGATTGCCTTCAGTGCCTGCACCACTGTGCTCGTGGCCGTCCACCTGTTCGCTCTGATGGTCAGCACCTGCATATTGCCCAACATAGAGGCTGTCAGCAATGTCCACAACCTCAACTCCGTGAATGAGTCTCCACACGAGCGCATGCACCGACACATTGAACTAGCATGGGCTTTTTCTACAGTTATTGGTACTTTACTCTTCCTAGCCGAAGTGGTTCTGCTCTGCTGGGTGAAATTTCTGCCCGTCAAGCCCAAGTCCAGTAATAGTACAATTTCAGCTGGTGTGGCTGCTGCTATTACTTCCACCTCAATTATGGTCCCCTTTGGTTTAATCTTTATAGTCTTCGCTGTGCATTTCTACCGCTCCTTGGTCAGCCACAAGACTGACAGACAGTTTCAAGAGCTGGAGGAGCTCTCTAATCTCACCAGGCTGCAAAACGAGCTGGACAACAGAGGGGACTCTTCCATCTTGCAGTCTCCAAGCTCACATTTCCCATAGTGAAGTGTGGTGAATATGCATCCATGGTGGAACTCTTGACTGCTTGGGGCCATTGTTGGCTTGTCATTTTTTTTTTTTTTTTTCAACCTCTTTGTTGTGAAATTTAATTTTGTGTAAAGAGTTGTATTTTTTAGAAAACGTGTTTTGATCGACTAAACTCACAAATCTGCCATCAATGCATGGCTCAAAATTGGAAAGCCTTAATTACAATAGTTGCTTGATTTATCTCTTTTTATCATGGCAGATATATCTGAATAACAACTTGAGATCCTGTCTGTTGCCTGCTGGATTTATTCACCCGTTTGTCAGTGATCCCCACATTTGTTAATATAACCACATTGCCTTGTGTTTTGTAAACCACAAGTATTTAACTATTTCCTCCGTGTTCATATTGTACATGATTTCTTGTACTGTCCACTGATTGTTTTTGTAATACTTGCATTGTGTAGAAGGATTCAACAGCTGCTAAAACTGCAGTATTATTTGTAGAGTATATTTGTTGACGTCTGTAGCACAGACTGTTGAAATAAACACCTTTATACCAAGTGGCATTCAAAGTTTTAGAATTTCACAAATAATTTGGATATTTGAAATCATTTGATCTATTATGTTATCGATGTAATTTACTTGCTATTATTGACACAGGCTAAAGTAAGTCCTACATAGAAAAGTGTAAAGATACATAACAGTCACCCTGAGGCTGGATTGATTCGTTTCGAGCACTCTTGTCTCACATATCCTGAATTAGCTTGTTTTCAGCATTCTCAATAATTAAAAAAAGCTGATCAATCTGAGTTAACAGTCTGTTTACAGTAATGGCTAATACTTGATCAGTCCTTACAAGACAAATTAATTGGATGTGTCATATGGATTTTCCACATATGCTGGTATTGAATTTGATCCCCTGTGTTGGTAGTAAACTTGATTAATATGTTGAATTATATCACTATTGTTTTCGACTCATTGAATAGAAGTTTTTGGTTTGCTCTACAAACAAGAACAAACTATTTGGTTGTAAATATTTTGACAAAACTGAAGCTGAATACCATCATGCTGTTTATTTTATTTTGTCCCTGTGAGTGTGTCATGGAGTGGAAACTTGCTGTTGATCCTCTCAAGGTAGACTGACTTGGCTTCACTTAAAACCAACTGCATGTCCACCAGTTGTAGCTTGAAGAAAAAAAAGATAATGTTCATATTTTAATCCACATCAATGCATTGTACAGAGCTTTGTCAAATCAAAGGATTATTTGATTGTGCCACCTAAGTGGTTACAGAGCGCTGCCAAAGTATCCACAGTGAAAATGTACCTGTGGAATTGGATACTGTGTCGGTGCCGGTGCTTCATTCCTCCCAAATTCAGACAGGGTCCCACACTTTGCCACTCCTTGCAACCAAAGGCCTTCATAAATCTGGCCTTTGTCAGAATAGTAGAACTTTCCATTACCGTTCTTCTTGCCGTCCCGCCAGGTGCCTTCAAACCAATTTCCATTTGCTTGGACACAAGTTGGAAAGTCACATTGTAAAACCCACCATCTAGCCTTACTAAACTATAATCTATTTTAGAGTTTAAAAAATGTACAGCAAAAGCAAAGTGGTCATACCAAATCGGATGGTGCCCTGTCCATGAGTCTTATCCTTCATCCACTCTCCCTCATAGATATCTCCACTCTCATAGCACATCCTTCCCCAGCCACTTCGATAGCCCTCACTCCACTCCCCCTCATAAACAGCTGAGCATTTGTAGAACTGCATACCGTACCCCTAAGGTATGACATAGAAGATTAGGCACAATATATCACAGTGTACATAAATGCATAACAGCATATCAAATACATACATGCTTCTTTCCATTTTTCCATCCACCACAGTACTTCGTTGCATTCTCTTTTGTTTCAGGAAGCAGCACACTGAGGGTACCATGTCCATTGGGTTTCCCAAATCTCCATTCTCCAATATACATGGCCCCAGACTTCTTCCAAACCTGAGTTCCCTTCCCTTGAAAAAAATAATAAGCAAACATTATGACAGGCTTATAAATACATGTTTATAAATGTATATGTAACTCAGTGAAAAAGTATCTCACCATGCTTCGTGTTGTTCAGCCACTCTCCATTGTATTCATCTCCATCGACTGAGAAAACTGTGCACCGCAGTCCACATTTCTGTGTCTTTGTATCCAACAATGTTGACGGTGGCGGATTTGTTCGATTTTTTTTAAGGAATGGCATGACTAGGAGTAGCTTGATAAAAAAAATTACCTATAACATAAATAATATGTCATGTGGAGGAAATGTGAGCACATAAGAGGAAAGTTTCACTAAAAACGAAATAGTTAAGACAAAAACAGATCATAGCTTTCACTATTATTCTATTATTACAGCCTATGTTACACATTAACATGTGTACATATCGTGAGAGCATGCCTATTTATTTAATTCATAAAGACAGTACTGATTTAAAACTAAAATTAGGATGCTATGCACATGAACTGACATTTAGGATAAAGTTTTCGTTGTTCAAATAAGCACGTTAGCTTAGTTTAACGTTAGTATGTTAGTTAACGCTACTATACGGTGTAACTTAACCTAACACATATTAGGACATCAAACACTAATTTAAAGCAAAGTACTTGTACCTTAGCGACGTGTACAAGGAGATGACATTTAAGACAAAGTGGTTAACGTTTATAGCTGGTATCGCAACCTAGAGGGGTCTAAACATTCGCTGTATCCTGGCAACAGAAGTGTGTACGGTAACTTTGGTTGGTAAAAAGTCGACTCATTTTTATTTATTTTCATTTTATCTTTTTAATTGTATTTAGTGTCTACAGGCTCAACGGTTGTCCGGACAGTGGTTATATTATATATTATCATATTATTAAAAAGGCACTCTGATCCGCCCTACTCGACCTCTGATTGGCTCATCCTGATATTCTGATATCAACCCAACCAATCACGGCAAAGGAGCAGCAAGCCAATCAGAGGCCGAGTGGTTACGGCATGCGCATGCTCTTTACGACCCATTTAAAAAAAGCTTACGAGTTGACAGTCAGCCCGTGGCGGTGGGGAGAGGGTGAAATCTTGTGAAGCTGCTCTCCTCTCGCATCAGCTACTGGACCACAATGTCCAAACCGAAGTTCCAGACGGAGTGGGAGGAAATAGACGAGGAATATCAACAATTACAGGTGACAGAAGACTCTACAACGAGAGAATCGTAGATTGCTGGCTGTAGCATGTAGCATGGTTCTTGTCTTGCGGCTAACGAGCAGCTAACGCTACAGTAACTTAGCTAACAACAGAGCGTAGTATTGCTCGGTTGATCAATGTTGACGTTACGTGATTGCTACCAAAGTTGCACAGAGGGTTTTTTTAAAAGGCAACTTCACGCTGTTGCTCGAGTTAATAAAGTCTTAGACATCGAATGCATCGTCGTTCACCTTTACCATGCTATAGCAGGCTAGCTAACTTGAATAATGTCAGGAGAAGTCGATAAAAGGAAAGAATACAGTTCACTTTGAGGTGTAATGTAGCATCGTGTCGTCTGTGGTGTTGCTCTCTGCTCATCAGACCACTGAGACGTAGGCCTGTTGTGTCATCATTTAAAATCTGGAGCTGATCCGTAGGGAGAGATGATGAAAGTGACTGTCAACTGTTCGGGGATGTTCTTAAATTACACGTTCTGGTGAATAACTAGTGTGAAATATCTCACCTGCACTGACAGTCTCCCATTCATTGTCGGTTGCTTCCTTTCTGATTGCATGTTTCGTACATGTGTGCATCGATCCTACCTCTGAGGTTTGAAGAGACTGTTGATTGTGGTAAAAGTTAAATGGCCATGTACATGTTAGAATTATGGGTATAACAAAACTGCCATGTGACCTATGTGGCTGTATAGAAAACACAATTTCCAGTGCGCTCAGCTGCCAGTTTGCTCTTTTTATTTTAACCTTTTTAGGTGGTTTGCATGAGATACAATTTACTGTCAAAGATGGTGTACGTTGTGTACATTTGAACATCAACGACAGGACCACAGCATCATCTCTGCTGACAGTGCGTCCTCACCTCCACACACTCGGTGTCATACACCAGTGCTGGTGGGGAAAGCTGTGTTCTACATACTGAAATATGCATTTCACAGTATCATACAGCATCATGGGCTGTTTCTGTTCTGACGGAAAGGTCAAGCAGGACTTCCCAGGTTGAAGCGTTTCTATCTCTGCTGAATAGAGACTCTGTTCAAGCTCTTCCGTGTTGTCCATGGACTATTTATTTTTTTAAGCGTGGCAACAATTTGTGCAAGATGAAAAAGCATTTTGGTCTTTCAAAGAAGTCTTTTCAGAGGAATATGACAAATTCAATGCATGATAATCACCCATCAGCACTTCTTTGTGATACATTTGTGAGTGCAGAAAGGCACAGTTGTCCATCTTATCGCCGGTTACTTTTTAGTCGTTCCAGATGTCCTCCGCTCACCTCGTGTGTTTGTTTGTCGACTAGGAAACTCACAAAATCTACAGACAGAAGCTCGAGGAGCTCACCAACCTTCAGACAACATGCAGCGGTGCCATCAGTAAACAGAGGAAATGCCTGAAAGATTTGAGGCGCAGCTTGACCAAGTAAGTGTTCTCTGATCGGGACCCGAAAACTGCATTTAACAGGTCTTTTACTCACCAGTCAGTATACTTTATCATTGGTTTGGGGGCTTATCAAATGTTTAGAAGATAAAAGTTCCTTGTTTTGTGGAATTTTCAAAATGGCAAAACAATAATATTTCCACTGATGCTCATGTTGTCTTTTCTCCGTAGGGGTTCACAAACGTGTGACGAGAAAGAATTGGAACTAATAACGGATATCAGATTACAAATTAAAGAAAAAGAAGACGTGTTTTTTGATATGGAAGCATACTTGCCAAAGAGAAACGGGTCAGTACTTATGCTTGTTGGTAATTCGCTCAACATTAGACGGTGAATATTATCGGTGAATAGTTTTTTTTTTTGTGCGTTTTTTTTCAGGCTGTACCTGAATTTGGTCCTCGGCAACGTGAACGTAACACTTCTTAGCAACCAGGCAAAGTATGTAAAGTATTCAGCCTGAACAAGCACGGTTTAGACTTTGGATTTGTGTTTGTTCCGTCTTCATTTTGAGCTCAATCTGTTCCCATAGATTTGCCTACAAAGACGAGTATGAGAAGTTCAAGCTTTATATGACGATAATCCTGATGTTCGGAGCAATAACCTGCCTCTTCTTTCTCAACTATCGGTGAGAGAACCTCTTCCCCTCGATCACTACTGTTGATTACTTATTAAAATCTAATGAGCGTCTCGCTATTTCATTTTAGAGTCACTGATGAAATCTTCAACTTCTTGCTGGTGTGGTACTACTGCACATTGACCATAAGGGAAAGCATCCTCATGAGCAACGGCTCCAGGTATGTTGTGCACTGCAGTCTGTCGAAACTGAAGTAAAACCACCAGAGCACTTGTTCAGAGTTCTGATTTCTCTACGATAGGAGCAATTTTTCCTTATTCTCCTTTTCTCCGCTTTCTAGGATCAAAGGTTGGTGGGTGTCTCACCATTACGTGTCCACCTTTCTGTCGGGTGTGATGCTCACCTGGTGAGTTTCCTGTCTTTGATTTCTCAGTGCGAACGTTGTTTTCAGCCTTCATATCAACACGTACGGGTAAAGACGGTACGGGCTACAGTTCCTTTATTTGGTTTTTGTTCGCCCTTGTGTCGTTTCCTAGGCCAGAGGGGCCCATGTACCAGAGGTTCAGGAGCCAGTTCCTCGCCTTCTCCATCTATCAGAGTAAGACGTGACACTATTGGTTACATTGCCATGAAGAGTCATAATGTGGTTTGGGTCATAACCAGAAACCTTTATGTGGAGATCAGGGTTTGTGTTTGATGTACTTTAGTCATATCTGCATCCAGTGTTGAATCTATTTAGTAAGTGTGTTTGGTCGAGTCATTTTTATTTGCTTACCAAACATGAGGTGGTTCATTCTCCAAAAGCAGCTGTCGGTTCTTCCTTTGGTGTGATGTGCGGTTGTATAAAAAAGGGAACACGCAGTCCCTCCTTTTGTTGTCTCATGACCAACATTGCGTTTCACGAGGGGCTTTGTTGACTTTGGTCAAGTGTAGCCACACTTTAGCACATTTGAGGCCATGTGCTGTCAGTCAGTATTACATCATCAGTCACAGCTGGGGGAGATAAAGGACAACTACTGTTACATATGCCTCGCTGTGTTTTCTAGTTCCCCTCATGAATACCTACATGTAGGGCTGCAACTAATGATTCTTTTCTATCATTAATCTGCCAATTATTCTCTTGCTTGATTAGTAAATAGTTTGCTTATGTCAGCAAATGGTGTAAGTCCAAAGTGAAGTCTTCAAAGTGTCTCGACCGTTTTGTATGTTGCTCTTCGCTATTGAATAACAAAGAGGAGATAAGAAAATGATGAACTTTCATTCATGTTTCGAGTCTGGATTTTTACGCTACGACGTAACCTGACGACAGAGCCCCGATCTAAAGAGAATATCTTCTAACTGTTTGTGCAAGAGTTCAAAACGCCTCTCGGGCTGTGTTCTCGCCTCAGATGCTGTCGTTCTGTCGCACCTCGGGTACGACAGTAGACCGACGCAGCTCCAGGATCACCTGCAACACGGTTTGTTCAGCGTCAGTGAAGCTTGTAGTTGCTGGACATCTACACATATTTAGAGGAAGTAAACACGACTTTCCTCAAGCTGGCGTTAAACGGACCCAATTTCAGTGGATTAATTAGCATCTTGATGTATTAAGATCTAATTGGATAAAGACGTGAACCCTTCCGTGTCACACAGATGTCAGACTGTAGATTACGTCCTCGCTCGCCTGCTGAGAATCGTTGCCTTCATGTTTTCTGGCTTCTCACCAGAAAACGGAAGTCGTCTTGCTCACACTGGTGGTTACAGCCCTTATCTAGTACATCACATGAAGACTGATGTGTGATGGGGTAAGCGATGTGATACGGCTCTGTGGTCGGGAGTTTTGGGTGAGAAGTAAATGTTGAAACAGACGGATGTTCATTTGGCAACAAGCTTCTGCCTAAACTGAGACGATGTGACTCTTTTTGTTTTGTCTTGAGAACACAATCATCCAATTTATGTTGTACAACGCTTCACATTACAAGCTGCTGTTTATGTTTTTATTAGTTTAAAGTATCCTCCGATGAGCGGATGCTAGTCCTGTAAAACAGTTTTCCTCTCCAGCACTGAGATACGAGTCGGATTACGTGAACCTTATTGAGCTGTGCATCACCTCAGTGTTGTCTGTGTGGTAATCTTGTCATATTTGCAACCCGTTTGTCCTCCAGGCTTCGTTCAGTTCCTCCAGTATTACTACCAGAGCGGCTGCTTATACCGGCTGCGGACCTTGGGGGAGAGGAATCAGCTGGACCTCACAGTGGGTGAGTGGTACGCTATTTTTGGCGGTAGTCGTTTTGATCGTTTGAACTCTTGAGCCATCTGCAACACCATGTCTGGAAAAATAGGGTAAAGGTCAGAGACTGAGACAGTTGTTACATACAAGCAGATGTTTGAGTGCTTCAGTGAATCTCTTAATTGACAACTTTGTACCGACATAGCAACCATTTATTTAGCATTCTATGTCACGTTGTCCTGAGGTCACTGTTACGCTCTTGTGTCTCTGCAGAGGGATTCCAGTCCTGGATGTGGAGAGGCCTCACTTTCCTTTTGCCATTCCTCTTTTTTGGCCATGTAAGTCGAAACCTTTTACAATCCATGTCACACCTGCATGCATTGTTTAGTGTTCAATCTGCATTAAGCGCGTGTGTGTTCAAAGCGAAAGTTGCTTTGTGCAACCGGATCGTACGTCAACACTGTGAAAGATAATGCCTCCTCTTCCCGCACAGTTTTGGCAGCTCTACAACTCCGTGACCCTGTTTCGCCTGGGAGGACATGAGGACTGTAAGGAGTGGCAAGTAAGGATCCCACTGGCAGATACAGTGCTTAAATGTAAAAGAGTCATGTCGAGACAGGATGAAACGTACATACTGTGACGAAGCCCGTTAAAGTCTGAATGTTACCCACTCCTACTTATCACGTCCGAGCCCTTCCACGTTTCAAAATCCAGAGAGCTACAGTTCGTTTTATTTTTTAACAGGTTTTTTTTGTTTCTTCCAGGTATTTATGCTGGCACTGACATTTCTCATCCTGTTCCTGGGGAATTCTCTCACCACTCTAAAAGTCGTCCATCAAAAGCTTCAGAAAAACCAGGAAAAAATGCAAAAAAATGACTAAGACACACACAAAAAAAAAAAACCTCCTCAGATCCTTCCAGACGGCCAGTAATATTTGAAGCAACGCGCCCAACGGCTTGATGGGCTGTCCGCAGTACGATCAGGCCGGGAGAAGACGAAGCTGAAACCACTCTTTCTCTCAGGCTTTGATGGCAGCAGTAGACACACACACACACACATACACACACACACACACACACACACACGGGCTTCTGCTTTGGTGTTGCTGCACAGTAAGTCACAACACAAAGTGGTGTTCACCTGGTAGACGGAACAGTTTGTGGCTTTATCCTGTACATAAAAAGTGAGCAGGACGAGTGTGTTTGTGTCAGCGCATGAGTCTGTCAGAGGGCCTTTTTGTTCAAGTCATATGCAACCGAAAGAGGGCCGGCAGCGTCGATCAACGGAACAGAATATAGTTTGCCTTTTTGAAGACCGAACGTCTATCATGTACTTCATGCCTCTGTGACGCGGCACTGGTCAAACCGTCTCCGGCTTTGGACAAAATTGGACACGATCAACTTGGCACTTCATTTCCAGAATTATGTAATGTTTTGTGTGTAGTTATGAACTCCCTGTTGTGCTATTTCACTGCTAACAAGTGTTTTTTTTTACAAGACTTGTAGGTCGACGACTTAAAAAAACAGCATAAACCTGATACTTGACTGCCTTTCAATTTAAAAAAAAAAAAAAAAAAATCTTCTGGTGTCTTTTTTTTCTTGTTTTTTTTTTTTTTTTTTTTTTTTTTTTTTTTTTGGTTCCTCAAAAGAGTAAGGACTTCAAGGGAATGCAACAGTTTCTCCCTTCTGGCAGCGGTTGCAAAAGCCATAACTTTATTATTTATTTTTTTACAATCTTAACGCCTAAACTGGGTTACCTGAACACAGACATAAACACTTGTACTGTCTCTACAAAAACACAGTTGTTCCCAGTGAGGGTTTTCATGGGAACTCCTCACTAACACTTCTATGTTCCCATTAACTTCATGCTAACTAACTGTAATGTTTCACTAATGGTCTAACGCTTCAAGTTTACTACACATTTGATCACAAAGCCACGCACAGAGGTTTCTCATTGCTGTGCTGAAACAAAGACCACGCTGGTAGATCCCATCTTGTTACGTGATGTTGCAGAAAAGTATCAAATGCTGCTATTAGTGCTGGTACTGTGAGACCGAGACACAGAACGATTGAAACTGTGCTCGGTTGTTTTCTTTTCTAATTCCAATCAACGTACTAAATAAAATATTTGTATGAATTAACTTCTGGACAATCCTGGAGCTTTTGCCCTCGTTGACTGTAGTGTCGTCTGCTTCCTGTCTCATGCGTGTTTGAAAGTAGAGTTTTGTTTTGTGTTTGTCAGCAGTGTTGGATCTCTAATGCCTTATTCTCCTTCCAGCCTGTCACAGCAACAAAAAAAAAAAAACTTTTATTTTGAAAAATCCAAAGACGGTAGCGTTTCTGTGTCATTTACCAGAAAGTCATCGTGCTGAAGAGAATCACAATATTTCATGTATCACTTTTATTGAGGGAAAATTGCGACACGTTGAGTTACAGACCAAAATGTTACATTTTGATGCGAAAGCTGCCAGAACGCACAAAACAACTTGATTTCCTCATTTTTACGATGTAGCTGATGAACAATGTTTTCATCGTTCATTTCTAGACTGTAACTGGTGCCTGAGTATGATCAGTAACAGAGACAGTGGACAATTTCTCATTCTGTGTACATTGTTGTAAAAAATATATATATTAATAATTAAACACCTAATTACATTTTTTTTGCCATTTCTGTGGTTATTATGCAATGGGACAGAAAGATGTAGTTATTTACATTTCACTGTGGGAAATGCCTAAACACACATTTCGTTTTCCTGACACTAGTGGGCGCTGTTGGTGAAGAAAAGAGCCCTGCTTCACGTCGACACAGCTACGAGACAGATTGGTGTTCAGTTTCACTGGAAAGGAACTAACCCTGTTGGGTGTTGATCAAGGTTTTCTTTCTCAAGACTGTTAAAGCTACAGTACCATGATATATTGAACTATTCTGTCTGGGAATCTGTTACCTACTTGCAGCTGTTAAAACCAGATCCAGACATTTTAAATTGATATGACAATTTCATTCATATAAATCTGAGTTGACAATACAAAACCTAACTGTTCAACTTCCTCTAATAGATGTACATTTCAATAAAACACAGGTTTGGAAACTGTACAAAACTTTGTATCAAAAAGGTGTAAATATAAAAGTACTAAATGTCATACAAAAATACGTTGATGGAATGCTTTTCAAGTTGCAGATACAAACCTGCTGCTTCTTGCAAAATTGTCTTTCCTGTTAAGTCATAAGTTATTTTCTTGTTACGGTAAGGACTGATGATTCAGTGAGGCCCAAACTTGCGGGGGCTGGTCAGGGCTCATACAGCTGTTTCCACACTGAGACGCCGAGCATCTTTGGTCTCTGAATGTCTATCCACTCGCAATGTGAATGAATGGTTTCCCACAACAACAACAACAAAAAAAGCCAGTAGAGTCCTTCAGAATCAGTTCTTCTGACTTCACAAAACTACACATTGCTTCTTCCTCTTGCAGTTCTTTTGTTTTCGATTAAAGGCCAAAGTTCTTTTGGTTGCCTCCCTGAAAACGTCTTCCACGTTCTCCTGATACTTTGCCGAACACTCGAGGTAGAGCTCTGCGTTCATCTGCTGCCGGGTCTCCTCACCCTACAACCCAAAGCCACCCAACATTAACACCAAGGATTAGTCTAAGCGGATCAATGTACTTTTGGAAGACATGTCTCGTTGCACTGAAGCTGTAGTATTTAGGTGTGGTTGTAGGTTCTGGTTAGCGCGCTTCCTCTTGCACATTGTAGTTAACATCCGGTAACCTCAAGCATAAGGCCTGTTTATATAGATCACAACATGTCTGAACACTCGTCCTTACCGTACCTGTGTGTAAGTGATGGGAGCCTGGTTCGTGGCCTTGAGCTTCCTGGCGCACTCTTTATCCTTCCTGAGGTCTGTCTTGCAGCCAATCAGGATGACCGGAGTGTCCCGACAGAAGTGCTTCACCTCTGGGTGCCACTGGGTGTACAAAATAAGACTTTAAGGATCCGAGGCATTGTATGTCTGCTCTTTTTAACATCACACTTTTTGTGCTTCAGGGTGACACTCTTTAACAGCGTTCAGAAAAGAGAACATCCCAGCACAACATTGAGTCCTATACCTGCATGCACAGGGGGGGTCAATGTCCACATGCAGGCTCAGTCGCATGAGTTAATCATAACGACAAGAATGCAGCCAACAGACTAACAATCATTAACACACACGCACACACACACACACACACACAGCTTTAACAGGAAACCCTGAAACTGTATCTTGGCACGTTGATAATGCACGATAAGAAATGATCACCTTTATCAGGACATTCTCATGGCTGGTGGGGTTAGTCACATCAAAGCAAACTAAAATCAGATCGGCTTCTTGGTATGAAAGCGGCCGTAATCTGTCATAGTCCTCCTGACCTGAAAGAAAGAAGGCAAACAACACCACTGTTAGCTGATACGTGTCACAGCGAGCACACAATTGCAAGTAAGAATTCATGTACACTAAACAAGAAGTGGTCTGCAGCCTGAACACAAAGATATGAAGTATGTTATGACGTTAGGGCACATGTATAAAACCACATCCTGGATTCAGCTTCCTTTAGCGCTGATGTAAGGCACCCTGCTGCAAATGTACCAAAGATAAGTCTGTCATGAGTTGTCCTGGAAATGAAATGACTTTTAAAAACTGCTCCATTCAGATCGGAACTTCACGTTTGTTGCCCCACAGAAATACAGCAGTTTGGAGTAAAGCTGGCTATACTTAAAATCAATACCTCTAATTAGGTAGGACTGGTACAGTTTTCAGTACATAAACACCAAATATAAACACAAGTGTTGGGTTTTTTTTTATAGTAAACTAATAGCAATAATAGATAGTACAATAAATATTAGTCTGACTCTATTATTGGTTGTTGCTAAATAAAAATACAATTTAAAAACCTGTTAAATTCAACATTAAGGAGGAATGAAAGGATTTCACTTGATGTGGGTTTCTGTCTTGTTTGGGAGGTAAAAACACTCTCTCACTGAATTTGCCTCTGAAGCTGATTCCAGAATATTAATAGTTATTAGATGCAAACAGCTGGTCACATCCTGAAAGACGATGCTCTGACGTAAACATGGACCGTTACCACTTCCTGGTGTCTGTCAGTTTTAAGCAAGCCAAGATAAAGACACACAGTGGGAGGATGTCTGAACTTGTATTTTTTAAACATATAAAACTATGAAATGATCCCCCCCCCCCCCCCCCCCCCCCCCCGCCCGGCAATCTGAGTGAATATACAGGTATGTTTTGTTTATCTGGACTATGTTTCTATACTGTACTCCAACGAGCGGTCTCTCCTTATAATGTGAAATGTAAAAACAGTCAAAGAAATAACAATCAACCATGGTCAACATTGAGGGGATTTTTGATGGTCTTACCAGCTGTGTCATACAGGTTGAGCTTTATCTCTTTTCTTCCGAGAGAGATAGTGGTGACATATTTTTCGAACACTGAAGGTGCATATTTCTGTTTTTGGTACACAAGAGAAAGATGTCCATTTCATGATACAACCATACTGTATATCTTATATTCTTCCATATTTCTGCGCATTTATAAATTCTCAAATTTCAACATTATTAGACTTTCGATAAATAAGACAAACATAATATTTTAACATAACATTTATATTTAATATCAAGCCAAGAAGTACATTATATAACTTAAGACGCCTTGCTTACCTCAGGAAAATCACCTTTGGCATAAACCAACAGAAGAGATGTCTTCCCACAGCCTCCATCTCCCACTATCACAATTTTAAGTTCGTCTCCCTTTTTCGTGGTACCATTAGCAGTCATTTCGCCCTCCAAACAATCAAACAGCTGCCAGACAGGTCAGGGCTGAAGATATACTCCCTCCAGATTTAAGTTAAATACATAGCAAATCTTAATGACTCTATTTATGGAAAGGCTGAGATGATGTACAGGCAGTGTCAAGAGAGAGGAACAGAAAAGCCTCATGTTTTACCGGGTAGCTCGCTCTGTTCACCACTTCCTGTTCCTGTCACATTGAAGCTGTTTCCAATTGACCCCCTACACTCTTTTCCTGTGCCGTTATCAGTCTGCTCACTGAAAGCATCGCTGGGTGAGAATAGTGAGTTGCACATGTGCAGCAGTTGAGTCTGGCTGGTCCACTTCCTCTATCGAATGTGCATGCCTATTTCATTTTCTGGGTGGGCACTCAAGCTGAAGCACTGCCTCCATCAACAGAGGAGTGTGTGTGTGTGTGTGTGTGTGTGTGTGTGTGTGTGTGAGAGATAACACTGAAAATATTCACCTCTAATGCTGAAGTTAAGTCAGCAGGTTTTTTGTAAACGCTGACAGATTTCTAGATATTTATCTGCGAGGTCATGCTCTGAAAACAGTGAATGCGCTGGGTGTGTCGCTTGTACCTCCATCAGCTCTTTACTCTGGGAATTTGCTTTCTCAGAAACATAGACCAGTAAATGGCCAAACCCCTCTTCTTCTTCTTCTTCTTCTTTTTCAATGACGCACAAAATATAAAGTAATAAACCAGCTGCCTCACTTCTCTCTAATTCTTCCAATGTATGCATTTTATTTGGGGTTGTCCTCCCTTTTCATTCCCATGCGTGGTTGTTTGAATCAATATGGAATATTCCTTCAATGGTAATCCATTAAATATCAGTCTAATATACATGGGATTCCATGTTCATGAGGACTGACCTGAAATATTCACTTGTATTCATGGGAAACCAAAATGAGGAATATATATACACAGACACGTAAATCAATTTGGATCTGATTATATACATTTCTTAGCCTTAAAATAAACCTCCATTCACCAGTCTAAATGCAGAATCTAATCATGCAATTGGTAGATATGTTTATTCCTGTGTTTTCCTTTTAATGTCATTATTTTGAATCCCCAGGGGCATTTTACCAGCAATGTGTCAGTCATACTTGTCTGTTCAGTCTGTATGGCTGATCACAGCAGTGACATCACAGATTGGGGCGTCAGGACAAACTATTCTCTCTCTCATCCCAGGGTGCAATGTACGGACATCTTTATCCGGCATTAAACTAAATAAATGAGCAAAAAGAGTGATTTGGAGACGACATTCTGAGGTACAGCAGGTTACCTTAGTATAAAAGGTGAAAACATGTACAGTATGTGCTGCTATCGACTGGGAGGCTGTGGGTGTGCGAGGCAGACGCGCTGCTTTAAGGCATGAAGAATAACTTATCAGTGAGTTATGATCAAAAGCAACTGGACGTTACATAACTGGTCAGTTACTGCCGGATATGAAATAAACTGGATGATTTGAGAATTCTCTTGTACATTACAGTATGTGCAATAAAATGATATTTTTACATTAGGAACATGTCTCAGCCTAGTCGATGATGGCTATAATTACATAAATCAGTAACAGTGGGTGTCAGGAGGGATTAGTTCATAGAGAATGAGCCAATAGAAACATTTTGTATTTGAGATTACACTCGGTTCAGTATCTGGTCTGGAACATTTTCTCTCCCTTAAAGGCAGTGAAACTCTCATTGAGGTAAGCTACAAAGGCACATTTAAAAGGTTAGATTTCAGTGGTCTCGGGTGGGAAAATATGCAGTTAGTGTGTTGGAGGGGGAAAATCTGAGCAAGCTGTCCCTTTAAGAGGATGAACTGACACTGCTTTTTCCTTTGCCTATTTTAAGAAAACATGTAATCTTTCAAGTATTTTGCCAGAATACACACACATTTATTGCAAGAACTAAAAGGGAGTTTCACCTATCAAATTGCTTCGGCTATGTCACCATGCAGCAGGAATTGAGTTCACTGTGTAATTTAGTGTCATATCATGATAGGCTAAAATAGTGTTTTAAAGATGGGCCTAAAATCATTAAAAAAAGGTAGATAATACAATTAATGTCAATCCAAAAAGAAAAGCAACCTGCTTCAATTCCCAAAACAAGAGAACATAAGAATGAGGGTATAAATCTATTTATTTAAACATTTCAGGAACACAGACAGGTGAAAATATTGCTAAGTAAGAGACTACATCACAAGCCTTACTGTGGAATAGTACACTAGTGATACACTAGATATGCAAATATTTAAGACCTAGAAAGAAGAAAAGACAATATTTTGAATAGAATAAATACAGGAGCCTACCACCAATGAAAAAACATTGAATAAGCAGGTGTACCTATAGATTAAAAAAATAAAAATAAAAACATAAAAAAACACAAAGTACGTAGGATACCTGATTTGATTCAGCGAACAATCCGTCAAAATAAAAGGCTGAGAAAACATGGAAAGAGAAACAAAGGGCAGAGCAGTTTGCCTGACTGCCTGCTATTCTGACTCCATAGAAAAAGCCATAAAACCGTACTCATGTGCCCCAATAGGTTCTACAAAACGGTACGGTGTAGTACAAGCTATGAAAAATACCAGCATAGTTGTACAAAAAGTGCTTGTTTGACTTACAAGGTGAAACTGGTAGCCTAACAAATGAATAACGTTGCATATTTTAAAAAAAGGATATTAAATTGTCCTGAAGATGTAGTCTACAAAATATCCATACGTATAGAGCCCCCTTTCATCAATTAATAAACAAAGAACATTTGTCAAAAAATGTTTTTTTTCGTCGTGCAGAGAGACAGCTGTCCCGCAGTAGAGAGGCCAATCCTCTGTGTGGAATATTCCAGTCTGTCAGCGGCGCGCAAAGCTGAATGGCGAACCCACCGAGGAGGTGTTTTTTTTCCTCTCTTTTTTTTTTTTAAACAAAGGCCTATAAATAACCTCATTGGCGGATTTGAACGCAAAATGTTCCTCTTTGTCACATACATAAAACCTTCCTCACATTTTGTCCCCATTGCACTGGGTGGGGGTGGGGATCTAGAAAGCAGGGTTAGGACAGAGGAGAGTGCTGGCTGCAGCCTCGTGACCTGCAAATGGAGGAATGCGCGCACTTGGCAGCCGGAGCTAGGAGTGGATAACAAGAAAAACAGGCCTCTGACACACCAACTACAATTCTGTGTGTTCTCACAAGCACCAGGCTACACACACACACACACACACACACACACACACACACACACTAAAAAAGGGAGTGCGTAAAAGGCACCGTATAGTGGCCCACCTTAAAACCGAATTAAGGCCCCCTTCTTTTCAACTCCTTTACGCATCTTTTGAGTTTGTATTTTCTGATCTGTTGCACTTAAAAATAATCGGTCCAAGAGATCCGCCGGACTTTTTTTTTCTCGAGCTACAGAGCACGCGCTGAAGCCCGAAAGCACCTCCAGTGTTATTTTCACCCAGAGACAGAACAACAGGGCTGCTGCAGAGAATTCCTGATGACCTTATATAGCAGTGTGGGGGTTGCAACAACACGCTCGAGCTCTCATGGCAACAGTCCAGAGCTCTCGGATTACTGCCGTTGCAGGGCGAGTCAGCCCAGTAACCGACAGCCTCGTTTCCAACGTTTCCTTCCCTTTACGCACGGTGGACAGTTTTTCTTCTTTTTTTAACTTCTTGTTTAACACACACCTATTCGAGTGAAATCGCCCCATGCGTCGGTCGGTGTTAAAACTTCCTGTTGTATCACCGAGAAATGTCCCCGGAGCGAGGCGCTCTCACCGAGTGAACGAGCCTCTCCCAGTTATGGCGCAGCAACATTTTACAGCACAGTGCTCTCCTTTGTCTGTAAAGAAGCCATTTTGAGACAAGAGAACAGCAGAGAAAGCAAAGCAAGTGTAGCCTACTTATCACCAAAGGGTGTCTTTGGATAAAGGGAAGCAGTGACATTTACAAGATTTCTCCCCATAAGATTCCTTTCCTCGTTTAAGACTTGGATTACATGTTTTGAATGCAAACTGTAAGTTTACGATATCAAACAAAAATACGAGTTATATATATATATACATATTACAAAAGCCAATACAGTTTTGATGATAGCGTTTTAACCACAATTATGTATTGTTCATGTCTGTCTTGTTGTATAACATTAAACCTACATTTAGACATAAATTGGCAAATAAAGTGAAATAGCTCAAAATCCATTACCTTTCAAAACAACATTTCCTTGGTTTTATATGATGTAGCTCAGTTAGAAATGTCGAAATTGAAGAGGTGTTTGCCTACTTGACTGCCATCCTGTCTTCAAGGAGAGAGAGAGAGGAGATGGTTTGCATATTGCCCACACAGATATGATGCTTGAAGATGCATATTCGCTGGCTGAGAGGCAATGCCTACTGATAAAAAAAAAAGAAAAAAGTTTTCAAAATAGCTTTCTATCTTTCGTGCTAATGGATTCCTTCCTTTTCAGGAGATGCTATCCCACCCCATATTAATGCCATTATTAGAGGATCCGAAGATGGAGCTGAAAACATTCCTTCTGCCCCTGCGTTTAGGCCTGTTAACGGCATTTCACCAAAGTGCTGAGGTAAATATTTTCACCATAAGAGTTTTCCCTCTGTTTCCTCTTTAAGTTTGACAGTCTATTTTTTTTAAACCGTTGTAGAGACGGTAAAAGGCTCTCTTACTGGGCGTCTAAAGACATTTAAATATGCCTTTGAAACAAGGTCAAGCCGAAACGATTACACTTTGGACGCATTTGGTTCTAATATGGCAAATGGACAGCACAAACGGAATCGTTCTTTAAGCTGTCTCCACGGTTATAGGAGGGGTAGTCTACAGCACACAAGCCACCACGGGAGTTAAGCATTGCTGTCGTGAGAGGAAAGTATTTTACGTCATTAATCAAAGCAAATGGGTTATCAATCAACAGTCAAATTTCCAGGCAGCACAATAAACTATTTAGCAGAAGGCCATTATGGCCTGCTTTCTGTCATTTGAGGAGCAGTGGCATATAACCTGGACTGTAGGATGTATATCTACATGTCTGCATGCCAGTGAACATTTTGAATAAAGTTGTCTATTACAGATGCCAAAATGTCTGTGATCAAATAGATAGCTCAGTAGCTCAAGTGACATTAAAACATGTTTAATAACAGTAACTGCATGCCTCACATTTTACATTAATAAATAAGCAAACAAATTTAAAATGATTATAAAAGAGTTGAACTTACTCATATCCTACAAGGCCATATGTGCAATGCCAACAATCAGACATCACTTTAACTGTTTCCCCCCCTAATTTAACATCTGCAAGATCACACAACTGTTTATTCACAACATTGGTTTCTTTTCACTTAACAAATATAAATACTATTATATGGGTGTGCCATGACCTAGTTAAGACAAAGATGGATTCCAGGCAGAGGAAAAAAGGCTCAAGATGTCACAGGGTATTGCATCCAGTACATTCTCTTCCTTCTTCTCAATCCTTTAAAAGGAGGAATCATAGTTTTTATCATAGTCCGTGAGAGATGAGGAAATCAAGTGTAAGATCCCTTTTGGAACAAAGGAAACCCATATAGGCCATTGAGTCCTGTTTCAGGAAAATGGCTGCCGAGAGCGCTCGGCCCCCTCTCTCTGCTCTGTGTTGAAGGACTCCTGAGCCGTGCCTCTAATAGCAGACAGCTCCTCTGCTGCTGCGCTCTGATTGGCCCGCTGAGCTGCCGCTGTTAACCAGCCAATTGCCCGAGCACTGCAAAACACCAGGCAATGTCAAACAAAAAAAAAAAACATTTATTTTTGTGTCGACAATATGCAGTTCAGAAATATAATTAAAAATGAGAAATCCATACGGGGTTACGGTTTTATAATTAAAAACTCCACGGCTGTTTTAAAAGCGAGGGCCAAACACAACGGTTTGGCTCTAGTTTGTTGGTCTGAATTAGACTAACTGACAGAGAACCAACCGCCGCATTCCAACGGTTACAAACATTAGCCTGCCTGTTAAATAGAACTCGTTACCGACCGAGTTTCGTATTATAATCGCATATTAATCTGGGAGTAATTTCACACTAGCAGTCTACTCGCTCCGAAGCAGCAGTGTCTCCATTTGATTGTTTTCCCTTTTTTTTAAAACAGCCCGACATGTGTGAATCAGTGACCGACCACAGGTCTGTACAAAAAACAAAAACCTGCGACCAAAGCATTTTTTATTAGCCTTTAGGGGCAGTTAAGAAGATATTACCACTGTGTCTATCTTGTGTTTGCCATTTGGGTAAATGCAATCGACAGATTCCACACAACATGATTTAGAGATTTAGCGACACCAAGCCGTTACAAAATATATAATAATAATATTTAGACACACGAACATTATCACCCGAGTCGTTTAAAAGATAACAATTGCATTCACGGTTGTGTCATAATTAAGTTACCAGCGGAAACAGACATGAGTTTATAGCGAAAGTGCGGCTAGCGTCGGCGGTGGGCAAAGCCTAGCGGTGTATTGTGGAAGAGACAGAAGCTACAGACCAGAGGCACACAATATGTGTTGGCTCTCGCCGAAAAGGAGGCAGTATTCTTCAAGCTAAATCATGTAAATGTGAGCGGCGAAAGGAAAGCGACTTCGTCTTTTCGTCAATTAAAGAATAACCCCTCGATCGGACGAACCATGTCCAAGCCAGGGGAGAAAAACAGATTGAACGAAGACCATGGCAGAAAGCAGAGTTCAAGTAAGCTTGTTCTTTTTTCCTCTTTCTCCAGCCCTCCTAATGCCTGTTTTCCGTCACTGGGATATACGCTAGGTCCCGTTTTCTCTCTCTCGGGTTACCCCCCCACCCTGTACCACCGAAGCCATGCATCTGTAACGTTTAAAGTGTCGAGGGGGGGGGGGGGGAGAGCTGGCAACGGGACCGGGTTTAGCTTCTTTTTTTTTTTTGTCTGTGCCTCACGATAGCTCTTCTCTCCTTGTCGCTGCCTGGCGTTTCAGGTTTGGCGAACGGCATGGACAGTCATCCCGTCTGCGGCTCGGCGGAGAAGCGGAGTCACCACTGGAGAAGTTACAAGTTGATCATCGACCCGGCGCTGAAGAAGGGCTCGCACAAACTCTACCGCTACGATGGACAGACTTTCAGCATGCCCGTAAGTGGACCGCCTTTTTTTTTTTATTATTTTTTTTTTTTACCCGCGGGTGAAACTGGCTACAATAGTAACCGGGTAGCCGACCTCCATGATGGGGTTACAATGTGGCTGTGTTGTGGCCGCGGGCACGTTCCTGCGTCTCGGAAGAGGGGGGGGGGGGGCATTTGTAATGCACCGACCAGCGTTTGGTTTGTGCTAAAACTTCTCTGCAACAAGTTCTCACCGTGTGAAGTTGTGAAAGTATTGATAACAGTATGTGTCCCCCCCCCCCCCTCTCTCCCCCCTTCCTCTCTCCTACAGAACCCCGGGATACCACCGGTGGACATCGTCCGAGACCCGAGGATCGGTCGTCTCTGGTCTAAGTACAAAGAGACGGACCTACCGGTGCCGACATTTAAGGTATCTACTCTGACAGAAGCTCTTGAGTCCAGCTTTTTCCCCGGCTGTCAAAAAGTTGCAGACACACCCCCCTCACTCATCTTTGGGATGTCGGGCGAAATGATGGTGGACGGAGGGGGCTGTTAGAACCAAAATAACACGCACTGCTCTTTGGGTTTGACTGGATGTGCATGTTCATCTCGACAGACACGTCGCTCTCGTGTCAGCTGTCAGACACGGCCGCACGTGGTGCATCGTTTACCCGAAAGCAACCTCTGACGTTAACCCCTCTGATTCCTCTTCTTCTTCGTCTTCTTCCAGATCGACGAGTGCTACGTCGGCCCCGTGCCCCCGAAGGAGGTGACGTTCGCCCGGCTTAACGACAACGTTCGGGAAGGATTTCTTTCGGACATGTGCAAAAAATTTGGGGAAATCGAGCAGGTCGAGATCTTGTACAACCCGAAGAACAAAAAGCACCTGGGGATCGCCAAAGTTGTTTTTGAGAACGTGAAAGCCGCCAAAGTGGCCGTGCAGTCGCTTCACAAGACGTCTGTTATGGGAAACTTCATCCACGTGGAGCTGGACCCGAAAGGTAAACAGTGATTCAGTCATTCAGAGGGAGAAGATGTGTAACCTACATTCATGCAGGATCAAGCTGTCTCTCTGCTGCTGCTGCTGCAGCAGAGCTGCTCACTCGAAGTGGACAATGTTGCCTTGTTTTTAACTATGAGGAGGACAGCAATCACGTGTGTAAATGCACACGTGTGTTGCCTGGTGATGTGGGGTAATTGAATTTCATTGAATGTAAGGCTGCTCCCACAGGCCCTGCGCTCAGGGTGCTGTGTACTCCCACTGTGCTTCATATCAGACCTGTAAACAAACCGACCCGTCAGATTCACACTGTCTCTGTTGACTCACATTCAAATGACTGAAATCTAAGTTAAGAGTCAAAGACTCTGCTGTTGCTTCTGACTAATGCAGAACAACCATTTAATTCCTCTTTAAGATGTAAAGTATTTATTATTTGAAGTGTTATTCTCTTGAATTATTCCCACAAATGTATTTCATTTTCTTTTTATGAATAGTCTTAATATTGTAATTTTTAATAATAATTGTAATTAACAAGTGTTGCATTCTGTGGAGGATATGTTCATCTTATGAAGACATGTTTAGGTCGTTATAGTACAACATCTACTGTATCATTACATGTAACTTCCCAGATTACCTAATGTACATTAAGAATATTTACAGACCGTAACTTTAGTTTGTAATGCTCGTATTGTAAATATTTGGAACGTGTGTACTATGAAAGGAAACTGCATTCGTGTGTCTACAAATGTTTAGATTTGAGTTCAGCTGCCGGATTAGTTTTAATACAGCCTGCTGGCTTTAAGCCTTCTTTATAGACTTCGCATCAGACTAACGCATGTTTACCGTCCTGCAGGTGAGAATCGCCTCAGGTACTTCCAGCTCCTGATGAACGGCAGCTACACTCCGCAGACGCTGCCCGTTGGCGGAGAGGAGGCCAGGGAAGTTTCCCCTCGGAGCCTGGCGGAAGCCCTGCTGGTAAAAATGCGTCTAACAATATGCAAAATATCTTTTTGTTCCATGTGTTTATTAGAAATCCATTAGAGTTAAAACAATACTATAGTTTGGTACAGGTTTTTTACAATGTCAGCCTGGTGAATTGTAGTGTTGCTCTGTAGAAATAACTGACCAGTCTAAGCTGACATCCTTATCTGTAATCCATTTTATCAGCGCAGCAGGTGGTAGAGTGGAGCAGAGGAAATGTCACCCAGACCCGAGTCTGTGGACTGAAATGACAAAGCGCCACTGAAATGTGAACTTTGGCCTCGTAGCACAAGATACTTATCCACTAGTTGCTTTAAAAAAAAACAAAAGAAAGGATCTGTGAAGGCGCATATTGGGAAATGTAAATATTGCCTGTGATTAACCTTGATCCGGTTTCTCTCCTCTCAGGCCTGCGAGCCCATCCGCAGGTTGTCGGAGAGCAGCGCGTCTGCGGCCGGAGGGACGTTGCCACCCAGCAGCAGCTCCACCACGCCGTTGTCCCACGAGACGGGCTACTCCAGCCAAAGGCAGGACACACCCCAGTCCCAGGGAACCCCTCACACCCCACGGCAGAGTGGTACGCCCTTCTCCCAGGACTCCAATTTCTCCAGTCGGCAGTCCACGCCGTCGTACCAGTCCAGCCGGGCCGAGAGCTCTGGAGGTTACAAATCTCGCAGACACGAGAGTAAGTTCCAGGATGCATACAACCGCAGACCGGAGAGGCCCCAGTACCGCAGCAACATGTACAGAGGGACGACGTCGTCGTCGTCCGAGCAAGCGTCCTTCAAACAGCACCAGCTCACCCCGCCTGAACCTCCGCCCTCCACCCCCACCTTCACCTACACAGCGCCTCTCCCCGCTACGCCCAACTTCAAGTCGGCCTTCTCGCCCTACCAGGCTCCTCTGCCCCCCGCGTTCCCCCCGTCGGAGCCTGCTTTCCATCACCCGGCCCAAAGGGAGGGCGAGTACCTCCGACCGCCGCAGCCGCCTCTGGCTGCCGCCACTGACTTTACGCCCGTCAAGGAGAGACCAGAAACTCCTCCGATCCCCGAGCCCCCGCCGGAGCCCATGCCCCACCCGACCACCCCTCCTCCTCAAACACCAGAGCACTGCCCCTCGCCCGGCTCCCCCACACTCGACCCAGAGCGCAATAGCCTGGACTCCCGCATTGAGATGCTCCTCAAGGAGAAAAGGACAAAGCTGCTGCCGTTCCTGGAGGAGCGAGACTCGGACACCGAGGTGCGTATGGAGGGGAGTCCGATTTCCTCCTCGTCCTCTCAGCTGTCCCCGATCCCCCCTTACACGGGCGGCTCCCAAGGCGGCCAGCAAAACTCCCGTCCCACTAGCACAGGCCTGGAGGATATCAGTCCGACCCCGCTGCCTGACTCGGAAGATGAAGAGCCCATTCCCGGGACGGCCTCCCTGATCAAGAGAATCACGTCTCCTGTCCAGGAGAAGATGAGCAACAGTGACCTCAAAGATGGACATTTTCGAGGCCACACTCCCACTGATAAAGTTGAAACGGTAAGACACATATTTTCCTTGTATTTGCATCAAACTTCTGTTTACAAGAACAATAATACTGAAGTAAGAACAACCCACGGTTGCACATGTAGCTAAGAGGAGCTCGCGTTGACAGTGTTGGTTAGTTGATGGCACCACGCCGCTGATGTTTACTCACAGCTGTGACGGTTTCACTGAGGACCCCGGAAGTGAGGTCTACTTTCAGTGCCAGGTGATCGTAGTAAACTTTCCCTTTTTGTTTCCTTCACTATGCCTCATGAAGGCAGTGCCGATCTCACAGCAATCTATGTATGAAACAAGGTGTTTGCGATTTCAGTTGGCCTCTGCTGTGTTTATGCAGAGTAAAAATATGATTTGAACAAGAAGTTTATGTCTGCACAACAGTCTATGAATATACATATGAAACATGTAAAAACTCCTTGTTAACGCTGGCAAAACAGTTGAGTTACGAATGAAAAGTTTCAGCTCACAGCCTTACAAATACCTTCACATTCATATGAAGTTGATCTCCTTGTTTGAAGTCATAGTAACGCCATCTGACCTGTGATGTTGTATTTCTACACTTGGTGTGGTGCTTGCAGGAATAAGAGCGGCTCTGCTGTGTGTGTGTGTGTGTGTGTGGGGGGGGGGGGGATCGAGCACTCTTATTTCCGCTTTCTAACACTCGTCGCACGGAGGAAAACCCAGTTTGGCAGTTAGCCCCATTCAACAGCACACTTCCTGCTTTTTTTTTTTCTGAGCCTGACAGTCAGGATTGGCCGCAGCGTCTCATGTCTCACATTTCAAGTTATCACAAAGCAAGCAGCGCAAACAGGTCATTTGGATAACGACGCCACTCCCGTGCTGAGTTTACTCTCCTTTTTAGTTTCATTCCTGCAGCAGTTCATAAATCCTTTTCATGATGAACAAACGGCAGGGGAAGGAGACTCAAAAGGCCGATGTGTTTACAGGTGTTGCACTGACATGATCCAAGTGTGCTTAGGAAGTATTAGTCTGTTGCCGAGAGCAAACAGCTCTGTGTGGAAACATGCTGACCAATGACCTGGATCAGTTGTGTTTGACTGTGTTCACTGCAGACTAAACTTTGAACTCTGATCAGAACTCAGATCATTTTTTTTTTGCCCTTATCTTTAATGATTCACTGGTTATTTAAACCTCAGTGCTTTTTCAATACGGACCAAATTAGAGTACTGTAGGATGGTATTGAGGGCAGGTGTCGTTTACTTATTCTTTAATCAGATATTTCCTGCTTTCACACTTGCTCCTTGTGTTTGAGAAATATAAACATGTTTAATGTAAGGCATCCAAAAACTATACCCACAATTAATGTTAAAGCTAAAGGGGCCTGGTTTACGACAACAATCTTCACTCAAAGTCCACTTACTCGCTTTTTCCTGAGCTTTTCAGCCTTATCTCAAGGTCTTCACGAGTCAATGGCGTTCGCTCAGTTTGTCGTGGAGATGAGAAGGGCAGACGATTGTGCTTGTGTAGTAACCTGTGACGTTGATTCGTTCCTCACACAGGGCCATCAGTCGTCAGGCGAAGACATGGAGATCTCCGACGACGAGATGCCCGGCACTCCGACCAGCGGTGGAGAATGTGGCAAAGGCATCGTGATGAACTCCGCAGTGTCCCCGATGCAGACCATCTCCATCCCGCCTCCCGGCTTCCCTCCTCTCCCGCACCAGGTCGGCTTCCAGATCTCCCATCACCACCTGGCCGCTCACGCTGCCGTCCCGGGACATCCGCACCTGACCGGTCATCCCGGAGTGCCTCATCATATGCTGCCGCCCATGGGCCCCTACGCTCACAGCATGATGCCGCTGGTGCAGATGGAGCTGATGAACTGCTTGCGGTGGGAGCAGTGGAGCAATGTTCCCATGTCCTTCCAGATGCAGCAGCAGATGCTGAGTCGCATGGCTCAGCCCAGAGGCCCCTATCAGTATCCGCATTTCATGGACAGCGCTGCGGCGTCCGCGCCGTACGGGGGACCCTACGCGCCTCTGTCTATGGGAGCTACGCCCGATACCGGCGCAGCAGCACCCGGACAACAATGGCAGCATCCCAGTGTACCAAAGTTCAACCCTACTGTTCCTCCTCCTGGATATGAGACTAAAAAGGAGGATCCCCACAAAGCCACTGTTGACGGCGTACTGCTGGTCATTGTCAAGGAGCTGAAGGCCATCATGAAGCGGGACCTCAACCGCAAAATGGTGGAGGTGGTGGCGTTTAGAGCCTTTGATGACTGGTGGGAAAAGAAGGAACACTCAGCAAAGGTAAGTCAACTCGTTTCACCCTCCCAAGATACAAATACAGGGTCAGACACAGACGCAAAGAGAGATATACCACACATACGAACACAATGTCTTAACTTTCTGTTAAGTGAACACTAATAATGTCCATATTATATGAATTATTTTTATATAATAAAGCCATGAATTTGAGTGACATCAAGAACCAGTCATCAGGTTTGCGTTGCAGCGAAGCAGCAATCAAAACATGATGCTTTTTAGAGGATTATTACGGAATAAGAATTAAAACAACCTCTGATGTATCTCTCTTTCCAATCTACATCCACAAGAATCTTACCTTCTTAGTAAACATCATTTTAAACGTAATTTAAATAATTAAAAGTAAATTAAACATCACGTTATTTCCCCCAGGTTTCTTTGACTCCGGTGAAGGGTGCCGAGGGGAAGGAAGAAGAAAGACCCAAACACAAAGAGACGATGGGTTCAAGTCTGCTGGAGAACTGGAACAAGGGCGAGGGGCTGGGCTACGAGGGGATCGGCCTGGGAATCAGTTTACGGGGGGCCATCCGCCTGCCCTCCTTCAAGGTAAGCACTTTTGTCTTTGAGTGAACACGGACACCGCCTGTTGCACCGCCTGTTGGTGTTTTTAATGGTCGCGTGTTGTGTTCAGGTGAAACGGAAGGACCCGCCCGAGGCTGCAACATCGGGGGACAACAAACGAGCACGACCCTCCACTCCAGTGGACGACGAGCTGGAGGATGAAGGTAACGCTCTCTTTGGTCTTTGCGATCATTTCCCTTCTTTCTGGTGTTTTGTCAAATTTTCAGCCGCTAATTTTGTCTCCTGGCTTATTTTTGTCAGACCGGGATCGAGACCCAGCAGAGCTCCCGTTGGACGATTCCAAAATGGACGCCGACGGCGGGTCAGCGAAGCGGCGGCACTCGCGGCCACTTGAACTGGACAGCGAGGGAGAGGAGGAGGTGGACACCTCGGGAAAGGAAGAGGAGTCGTTGTCCGACAGGGAGGAGGAGCCTGATAAAGCGCAGGCTGCAGATAGGCTGTCATCGGGCAAAGTAAGCTGTCTCACGCTTTGAGATTATTGACATAGTGTGACGTTGACTATTTGTGCATCTTGTAAAAATTTCCATGATCTGTTATCGTCTCTTAGGAGAGTGGCGATGAGGAGGGTGATGATGAAGACTCCTCCAGTGAGAGCGCCTCCTCAGATTCGTCCGATGAAGGTACTTTGACTATAAAACCGTTGTTGTAATTTAGTTCCGCTGTTTCCTGTAATTAATCATTTCTCCTCCACGTTTCCTTCAGAAGGGCAGAGCTCAGCTTCCTCCAAAGCCAGCTCGGACGCCTCGGCGGAAAGCGCAGACTCCTCTGAGTACGAGTTGAGCTCGGAAGAGGAAGAGGACGAGGAGGAAGAGGAGGAGGATGCGGCAGCGGTGCAAGATGTGGAGCTCGAAGGCAAAGTGCCGGAGACCTCCTCGTCCTCTTCATCTTCGTCAATTTCCTCGTCGGAAGAGGACGAAGGGAAGGCAAAGACCAAGCACCCGTGCCCTCCTTCGGGGACGGTCCTAGAGGATACGGAGGACCAGAGGAGAAGGGAGGAGCTAAGCGGCAAACCCAAATACAGACCTCCTAGTCCTGAGGCGGAGGTGACGGAGGACCTGAAGCCTCCGTCACCCAAAGGCATCCCAGGTGAGTGTCTGCTGCGTTATTCAGCGCAAACGTGTTTTTGTACTCGTCACAAGGCAAAAAATGTATGTCAGATGTTACGTTAAATCAATATTATGTGTTTTTGTCTTGTAGTCAAAGAGCGAGACATCGGCGCGGACGGTAACATTCCTGCAGTGAAGGAGCATGTAGCAAACCTTCGGCCGCCCACTCCCACCGGCGCCCTGCCCGACAGCGACCAGGGGACGAAAGGTAAAGCGGAGCCTGAGGAAGTACCCTGCACCCCCGGTCGATTAGCCCTGTCCCCCGTAGATGCTAACACACCTGTCCCCAAAGCTGTCTCCGCATCTTTATTGCACCTCCCTCTCCCTCCTCTCCCGGCTGTAGAAGGTCGATCCCTCCTTCATCCGCCCCCCGGTCCCCTGCTCGACCACCCGCTGCGGCCCCGGCTCCCCACAGACGAGGACATCCCCCGCACGCCGGGCAGGGACCTGATGGAGCGCGCCCGAAGTCTGGGCAAGTCCCAGAGCACGGACACTGTGCCCATCACACCCGGCGGCGATGCCCCGCTGACAGGTAGCAGCCTGTTGCTCAGCTCCCCTCACATCCCCGGTAGCCCCTTTACCTACCCTGCACAATCCCCTGTCCTTAGCGCTGGAGTCCCCCGCACTCCAGGAAGAGACTTAACCTTCACCCCTGTCTTCCCTGACCCCACAGCACTGGCTCTTAATAGGAAAATATCCACCGAGAGCCTGGACGAGAGACCCGTTTTTAAGGAGCCGCCCATCAGCACTCTGCCCAGCCAGGCCCTGTCAGCTGGAGCGGCGCTTTCAGCCAGCGTCCCTGAAGATCTGCCCGGCGGTCTCCCTGTAGACGTCCCTGTGCCGTCAGATACCGCCCCATCAAAGAGGAAACCTGGACGACCCAAAGGCAAAAAGACTCCAGCTGTCTCCGCAGCTGATGAGTCTTTGGAGCTCTCGTCTGAGTCCACCCTCCTGCCTCCCGACGCACACCTCAGCGATCTGTCCAAGCAGACGATCTCCGCCAAGTCCCCGCACTACCCGAGCCTGGACTTCAGGGAAGGAGACGCGAAGCCCCAGACGGTCCTACCCGACGAGGACGGCTTCCTGTCCTACGAAGAAGAGGCACCTGTGGCCGTGAAGCCGGCGCGGAGGCCACGGCGACCCTGGGGGGAGCTGCTGCTGGACAGCCTGTCCCCCGTCACCTCGCCCCCCCGGCCGTACTTCAATCCCCGCTTCGAGTTTGAGGAGATGACCATCCTGTACGACATCTGGAACGAAGGCATAGACGACGAAGACATGCGGCTTCTGCAGATCACGTATGAAAAGATGCTCCAGCAGGATAACGGCAACGACTGGCTCAACGACACACTCTGGGTCAACCATCCTCATATCCTTTACTGCTAATCATTGGCTGATTTACACCAAATGTTATCAGGAATATGATTCTCTGTTATATGTCAAAGTTCAAAGTGCTCCACAAATCATTTTAAGAGATCAGTCTAGTCCAATGACACTTAAAAAAAGATAATAAGTGCCTTATTCTTTTTTTTTATGGAGCTGTTTTGTAGTGTTTACATCGCACAGCAGCCCCCTCTGGTGGTGGAAACTAGGAACGTTTTGGCTGCTGTTAGTATCGCAGATCCTGTTTTGGCATCTTAGCTGTGGCCCAAGGCCTTCTTTTTCTGTTTCCTCCTTGACTTCCCTGCACCTACCAACATCCCAAGAGTGAAGAAAAAGAAAAGAGACGACGGCATGAGAGATCACATGACTGGCTGCGCGCGAAGCGAGGGATACTACAAGATCGACAAGAAGGACAAGATCAAGTACCTTCAGAGCACAGACCTGCAGTCAGAGGAGCTGTTGGTCGACACGCAGGTGAGACCGGATTGTGACGTGCGACTCCTGTGAACGTAAACGCCTCAGAGGCATGGGGCGCGGTGTGGGTGAACACATTTAACGCCGTCTCCTCTCTGCAGGGCATGAGTATTCCTGCACAGGTCCAGAGCTCCAGAGCTGGCTCGGAGCGGCGGTCGGAGCAGCGGCGTTTGTTGTCGTCGTTCGCGTGTGACAGCGACCTGCTGAAGTTCAACCAGCTGAAGGTAAACGCAGACAAACCTCCATGTTTGATTTCCCCCCACTGAATTTTATATAAAAACGGCAGTGAGCAACAACACGAGACAGTTTATGCCATCTGACGCTTGTCTCCCCCGTTTTTCCTCGTTTTAGTTCCGTAAGAAAAGGATCCGATTCTGCAAGTCACACATCCACGACTGGGGTCTGTTCGCTATGGAGCCCATCGCCGCAGATGAGATGGTGATAGAGTACGTGGGACAAAACATCAGACAGGTGAGAGGGAGTTAATTCTTCTCTGTGGGCGTGTAAACAATGATGACATTTTGACTAATTCACTTGCTTTCATCTTCTCAGAATTTGTCTTTCAGGATAATCACGGCTATCTGTCACGAAGAATTATTTGATCTTAAATTATTTATATATTTGTGATGGATTCTACAGGATATATGTCAACTTGTGAGTTTGTATAGGAAACGTCTGTTGCACAATGCAGTTTATATTCAGGGACATAACCAAACGTTGATGCTTTGAGTGCCATCACAGCATCAAAGACATGGTTACAACCAAGCAGGGATCAACTGATGGGGTTGAAGTAGACACCCGGTGGATTTCTATGTCAGATGAAGCCGTTCGTTTCATTTCAAAGCAGTCAGAATTCTAATACGTGGCCATCCTCCATCCTCCATTGGCAGGTGATTGCGGACATGCGGGAGAAGCGCTATGAGGACGAGGGCATCGGTAGCAGCTACATGTTCCGCGTCGACCACGACACGATCATAGACGCCACAAAGTGTGGCAACTTCGCCCGTTTCATCAACCACAGCTGCAATGTAAGACAACATCGGCACGACGCTCCTCTTTGAAAGCTTTTGCACCGCCTACATAAAACACACACGAGCATAAAAGGAATTTAATATAATTATAATCTCTATTATGTTTTCTTTCAGCCCAACTGCTATGCGAAGGTCATCACAGTGGAGTCTCAGAAGAAGATTGTGATCTACTCCAGACAGCCCATTAATGTCAACGAGGAGATCACGTACGACTACAAGTTCCCCATCGAGGATGAGAAGATCCCCTGTTTGTGTGGGGCGGAGAACTGTAGGGGAACGCTCAATTAACGTTCCACGTGAGGTCAATCTTCTCCAGGTTGTTAAAAAGTGCTGTCCTTAAATTTCAGTCAAGTTTTCAAGACCTCAGCACATGCTGAGACTCTGGACGAGGAGGAACTGAAGTGGGAAGGTCTGTTTTTTGTTTTTGTTTTTGATCGAGGAGAAGAAAAGCTGCAAGTCGTCTGTACGGCCCTCTTCACACATTCAACTCTAGATTGTTTACGATTTATGGTGCTCTTGAAAATAGAAAACACGTATTTTTTTTTTTTTTTTAATGTCTGCCAGTGACCCGGAACTTAACACTTGACTTGCTGGTGCAGCATTTCATCCTCTCAACTCGGACAGTATTTCAGCACAGCTCCTTCCACGTCCTCTCCTGGTTTGTACAGTTTTACACGTTTTTTTTTTTGTCTCATAAGCTTTACGTCCACCACACGTGGTACAAAAAAAAAAAAAAAAAGAAACAACACAACATGTTCAGCTGCTTACTAAACACTGCTGAGACGCACAAGCCTAGCCAGGAAAAGGCCTCTCTTTGGGAGAAGACGTGGTCGGGCATCTGAGCAGATGGGATGACGGCGGAGTGTCGCGCCCCGACGATCCTGCGTTCTCGCTCCTACCTCCTCTGCACCACTTTCCTTGGACGTGAAATCAAACTGATGGGAGAAATTCAAGCAACACAAAATGATTATATCCTGCCACAAAGTCTGGAATATTTTGGAAATCACGCCTGCTTTCACCAGCCAATAATAGATCACGCTGCTTCCTATTAGTTTATGCAAAACAAAAAGTTAAAGGTGACGTGCAAACTTTGTATTACTGATAGTCCAGTGTTTTCCAGTTTTGTTGAGGTAGTTCTCCTCTTTCTTGTTTCTTCAAAGACACTATCTAGTGTGTGTGTGTGTGTGTGCGAGTGTGTGTGTGTGAGTGTGAGAGTGAGAGCATTTGAGTGCACTGCCCCCTGTAGGCCACAGCGTAGTATGCCGCCATGCGCAGCAAGAAAATGAAAAAATGTAATCAATTCCTCTCTACATCCACTGGGCAGCATTTGAAAAAGAAATCCTTCTCAAACAAAGTTTTCAGCATATGAAGAAATACCATTTCCTTATTTTAAGTGCCATATGAATGTGTAACCGTCTTTGTGTAGCTTGAGCAGGCCGGTGACGGACATAGAAGTCGTTTCCGTTCGCCTCGCGCTGTGTTAACACATGCATGTGCAAAGAATTGCTGCCTAGTCTTTTTTTTTTTTTTCACCGCCGCGGGTGTTTGGCGATGACGTTTCGGGTTTCTTCATCTGTCACCTGGGATGATGTTTCACGTTTGTGTCCTCTTCAAACTGTAACACTTATTACTGTACCAGTGTTCGATGTTTCCTGCGAAACGGAAGTGTTATTACGGCCCAGCAGCCCTCCTGCAAGGGTTGTTCTTTCTTTATAATCTAATTAAGAAACAAATAATTGTAAATGCACTTGAGGCTTGCACTTCTGCTTTACGCCCCCCCCCCCCTCAGCCAATCATATCCCCCCTTTCAAGACCAAGTCAGTCACTGCTTTTCATTCAGTTGGATCGAATTAAGGAGATTTTCTTTTCTTTCTTTTTTTCCACCAGTGATGTTTATATTGTATATGATAACTTGTACAGAAGATCTAAAGCTTTTTTTTTTTATCTTCATAAGGGTAACACTTTTAAGATGCATCTTTCTCTTTTTTTTTTTTTAAAACAAAAGACTGAGTATTTAAAAGTATTTTCAGGGATCTGTAAAAGGAATCTGAAGGTTTAAAAGGGTTGTTTATTTAAAGAAAAAGGCCCACTGTGTACAGGAAAAGTCTCCACCTCCCTTTGTGAAAGATTGTTTCTTGTAGAAACGTCTTCTTTTTCTGCCCATTTGCTTTGTAATCCTAAAAATGTGTACATACAGTAACTGTGAATACTATATAAAAATATATATATATATATATATATTTTTGTTCCCCTGGGATTTGCTACGTGAACACAGCTCAGAGTTCTATGTAACATATGAGGTGAGCCGGTAGCAGGAAATTCAGCTTGTGTCAAGCTTTGTTTTTGTTTTTTATTTTCTGTTGTAAATTCTATGAGAAGTTGTTTGCGGTGTGGAGAAAAAAACAAAAAGGTGCAGAATCGGCATGGGAAGAGGATTGAAGCGTCAGCCTGTTTCTCATGTCTATTTATTACACAACAAATGTATGAAAAAGGAAAAATTGGAAATAAAGCAATTTTGCATACATCCATAAACGGCGGTTGTTATTCATTTGAAGGATGGTCGTCTGAAGTGACCCATCGGAGTCCTACTGGTGCTGACTTTTCATGAATGGAAATGGGAGGCAGCAGCTGACCAAACAATGAGTCTGTGTCAGGCATGGCTCCATGGAGGACCTCGTCATGTGATTCCCTGTTCTCCGACAAACACACACCGGCAGTAACAATTAGCATTCACCAGTACAGTGGTGGATGCAGCACATAGACCATGTAAAATGAGATTTTCCTCCCGACCAGACTCCTGATTTCAAGAGCTCTGAGTCTGTGAGTTTGACTTCGAGCCTGTTTAAAGTCTGCAGCTCCAACTGTGTTCTCTTGTTTCTGATGTTTAAGTCATGATGTCATGTTTTTATCGTGGCTCTGTTGATGTGAAGAGACAAATGAAGATTACCCAGTTAAACTCGTTTGTCACAGACTGTGCGTGCCTGCTGGGTTGTGTTATTTTAACATCTCATGTCACCTCAGCCACAGATTTACAACTCACTGAGTCATTTTTGCATAATAGCCTCACCAAACCTCGTAACTCAAAAACAACAACAGCAAGTGTGACACAGAATAGGATGCATATTGTTTGAATACAGCAAATATTATTAGAACATTTAAGTTAACTGTGAACTTACATTTAAGTGTTAAACACATATTTGAAATGTTCTCTACTTGCTGCTTGTTTACACTGATGCTGGTGGGTCCTAGCAAATATGCAAATGACGCACACAGAATATTATTTTTCTGAAGGCAAGAGGAAAATCCGCACATTAGGACCATGAACAGCATTCAGCTCCTCCTCCACGCTCCTCTCGTGCTGTCAAATCGATTCAAACAGCCAGCAGCTCGGCACAAACGTTGATAATAAGTATGACAAAAAGAAATTGTCTTTTAATATTCATAGTATGTTAAAAAAAGTCATGAATAGGTCATAATGTATCATTTCGAAACATGTCATAGTATGTTTTATAAAAAATTATTTGTAAAGTATTTCGAAAAATGTATAATTATATAAATAAAATATTCAAAACAAGTTATGAAAGTCATAACATAGTATGTGGAATTTAATCATAAGAAAGTCATAGTGTAGTATGACGAAAAATAGTCACGAATAGGTCATAATATATGATCTCGAAATTTGTCATAGTGGAGCTTAGTTTAAATATTATAAAAGGAAATACATTTGAGCACCGTGGGTTTAATGGATTTATAAATCCCCAAAAGTATAAAAGCGATAAAAACAATTAATTTTTGCAGTTACCTGTTAACATGAAATAATGCATTTTACTCCTCACGCAACACCTTTTGCTTCACTGCACCTTTATTGTTCTTATACAAAGTTTCTAATCAATGTGAAGGCATGAACTGTGCCAACAGAACATCAGATATTAGTAAACGTTTCTTTCTTTAATGCTCCCACATAGTATTTGCTTTTGACTGAAACGTTGAGCTCCGTGTTATGAAAATACTTCATACTTCAAACATCTTTATGGTTAACAATCATCTTTCTCCTTCTGTTTAGCCCCTATGAGGTTGACATTTTTTTATTATATTGAAATATTTGTCCAATACCATAAAACACATTTCAATGCTCAACTCACATTATTTCTAACTGTTAGTAAAGAGACACATATTTTATCACATCTTTCAATGCACTAATCAAGTTAATGCTGCAGAGACTGCAGAGCACAATCACAACATTTAGCAACATTTTACAGTACTTTATTCACAGTTTGTATTTTTAATATGTATTCTTTGCTGGTCATCGTCTAAATGTCATTTTGGAGTGAATGGCAAACACATGAATCCATCTTTGTATGGCCAATGCTGTGTTGCATGGTTTTGACTTAAAGTCCAGAGACGAAGCTTCCCAGCAAAATGATTTGAAGCAGATGCAGCGACGCATCCGACCCGAGGGGACGGCTGGACGTCCCCGGGAGGAGTCTGCCGTCTTTGGACACGGAGACGACGCGACTGAAGGTGGGGTGGACGTGTCTGAAGTTGTTCTGCAGAGGTGTCACCTGCTCTGCATCCTCCTCGGTGGAGAAGATCTGTGAGGAAAACTGAGCCAGCTGAGGAGAAAAGATCCACGATGAGCACTCAAGGAAACCGTTTTTATTGTTTTCTGTCAGAGACGAGACATAAGAGACCTACTTGGGACCACGAGATGTAGATGGGAACTTCGTACAGAGTCCACACAACCGCTTGAGAACACGGAGGGGTGGTGAGACTGCCGTAATAACGGTAATACTGACTCATGTTGTGCTTTGGCAGGAGGTGCATCAGCGGGAACGGCTTGATTTTAGTCGTTTGGCCTGGAGGCAGGATGCACAGCCGTGATGAGAGCAGAGTTACAAAACAACAGAAACAGAGCGGGCGGGAGTGAATTCTCTCAGAGTGTTCTCTAACCTTTGTAAGCCACAGAGGACAGCTTCTGGGAGATGAGTCCAAAGTGCACATTGTCTGCGTAAACAACCTGAAAGAACGCGTTAAAATAAGGATGTGTTCGCACGCTACAAATGCTTGAATATGTAGAACTCATTTCAATCAACGGACATCAATAAAGAATCCAAGAACAGCAAGTCCTGTTGGATCGCGCAAGGCCGCTGTCATGTTCGGATGGATGGACTTCATGTTGACTATGTGCATCTAGAAGTAAATTTAAAAAAAAGACATTAAAAGGGAAGGCTGCACTGCACCAGCCTGCTGCAACAGCTGTCGGGTGACAGTGTAGAGCTTGTCTACTGACCATACTGTACCTCCATCGGGTATCTGCGTCTGTCCACAGTGTGCTCTGAACCGTTAGTGGCCGGGCCTCCCCAGTGGAAGTGCAGCTGGATGGTGTGGTACACATCTGGAAGACCTCCACCGCTCACCGACATGCCGTTGCCAACCTGCAGCACGACTGAGAGAGCAGACCAGTTGGTGTAATCACCCAACACAACAATGTGCACGTTCATGACAGTGTCTGTCGGTGTATTCACCAGAGTGCCCGTCGTTTTCAATGGTCCAGTGACCCGTTTGGATCACATCGAAGCCCTCCAGGTGTAGAGATCCCAGAGACTCGTTCCTGGTCATCTGGTGGTCCAGGTTGATGGGAGAGTGGTGCTCTTCAAGTAAAGGATGGCAAGGCGGGAACATGTCTCCCCATGCATAAGGATCTGAGGAATGGCGAAGAAACCACAGAAGAAGCAGCTACACCAGTGACTGAACGGAAGACGTACATTAATAGTCTCCAATATAACCCTTTTTTTATTATTGTGACAGGAGAGAAGATAAATATTTCATTTCATTCTTGACCTTGGAAACAGCACAACAGAAACGATTTGACAGCTATTCTGGAGCTTTTGATCAAATCCCACAAACTTCCTCTGCAGATTGAGTTTACTTTACAAAAATTTAAGACTTTTATTTCTTGAGCTTGGAAACTAACAAAACAATCTCATCTCAAGTGTCATGTAGTAGCAGTTGCAAAGATTACATTTCTTTTTTCTCTAATTTTTAAGCTTTTTTTCTTCTGAAACACTCGACAGTTTAACCTCTTGAGGCCTCCAAACAATTATTCAAATGACACATTCTGCGAAGTTTAGAGGAGAACATTTGCTCACAACTCAAAGACATATTGAACTGAGGGGTTTGCAAGAAGACACCGCTTCATTCTAGGGGGTCACCAACCAGGAACAGCTACACAGCATCAAAATAAAGATAGTAACTGAACTTAAATTGTATAAAATCACAGGCCTAATACAGTTAAATATCTCCCATTGGCCAGTAAACTATTCACCAACAAGTGGGGACATAATATATTCTGACGGCCGCTCACACTTTATTGAGATGACATATTCTTTAAGTTGTAGTCTGTGTGCTTTAAAACAAAAGTTATGTTACTTACCACAGTGTGGCTCATGATAACAGTAGTCCTCTGAAATGTAAAAAGAGCACAATTTTGTCAAGTAATATTTTGTCTTAGCTTTAGAAATGACACTTCATAAATAAATAAATACAGTCTATAGACTCGAGCAGGACCCTCACCTGAATTACCGTATGAAACAAAAATCACGAGGAGAGCAGCAGCAGCAGCCCCGATCATTGTAGGATCCCGCAGCCCGGTGAACTCCTGACAGGTGTCCGTATTCCCGCTTAAGTGGGAACGGAGGTGGAAGCCGAGTTTTATTTTCTCCTGGTCTGGTCAGCGAAGTGTGTCATTACCAGTCTAGTGGTCTTTCCTGATCAACAGGCTCATTGATGCAGGACAGCTTCACCCCCCCCCCGCGCCCCCCTCCCCTCCTCCTCCTCCCACTAGTGCCAGCATCGATGCCCAGCGACCAGTAACAAGACCTATTCATGCCATGGGAAAGTCAGTGGACGTGTAGCACGCTGAATTAGAAAGGGTACAGAATATATATATGGTTTCACATAAGGAGGGGGTGTAGAAATGTGTCTCCTGTAACTCTCGGTGGTTAAAAAAAAAGTGGAAACAGGACATTGTAGAAGAAAGAAATCCCTCCAATCACTGTGTGAAATAACATTTTTTATGATATTAAAGCACCATTCAAATATAAATGTACTGCCTCTCTCAGGAAAGTCCTTTGAGTGAAAGGGAGAACTCAAACTCAATGCTTTCACACAAACGTCCTGAACATAATCCACCTGAAACACTTCTTTCTAAATACTTCCTATTGACATAATGTCGCACACAACATTGTGCTTAAGTTGCTCAGTTATCATCAACTTGATATATTTAAAAACTCTGGATACGTGTGAAAGGTTTCTAAGTGATGTCACAGTTCAAAACTGTCTTGACTCAACGATAAGCGTTGCGTCTCCTCCATCCAGGAACAGATCATGTGATTCTGTCACTACTTGGCCCGTGTGAACAAAGCCTCTTTTCTTCAGCCACAATGCTCTCCAGCCGGGTATCGCTATCGCTGCTCCGCCCGCTGCCTCATGAGTCACTGCGAGGTGCGATATATATCCGCTTTCTTTGAATTATTTGAATCTCTTGATGGCCGTGGATTGAGTTTATCTTAACAACCTCCAGCTCACTGACGGGGGGGTTCCCCACATCCCACCTTAATCCTCTGTGGCATTTGGTGTCACTGCAGACGGAGGACTTTCCTGCAGGACTCACAGAAGCAGCTAAATGTCGTGATTGATGAGACTCGACAGAGTTCAGTATGATGCTGTGTTCATACCCACTGACGCATGAGTCTCATCTACCTCAGAAAAACACAAGCCCTCCCTGCACATGAGTCACTTTTTTGTTTTTTTAATTTAAAGGCTTTGAAACAATGAAATGTAGCATTTGTCGTATTATACATGAAACATATCAAATCCATTAAAATGAGTTCTCACACCACCAGTGAGTCTAGCACAGAAACTACAGCATGAATGCAGCTTTCCGGGGTCACGGTCAGGTTTTTTCTGATGCTTACAGAGATGTTGAAACTATATGCAGGAGTGGAACTGTACAGGACTGTTGAGCTGAACACGTTTCCATCAAAAGAAAAATCTCTCTGCATGCCAAAAAATTAAAAAGAACATGCACCGCAGCTCCAAAAAGCAGGTTGAAAAATAAAACCAAACGACTTTGATGAAAACTCAAAATCTAAACCAGAACACCTCCTCCTACACACACACGCATGCAGATGGCTTTTCTTTTTTTCACAATTCATGAGATTTTGTGGATGATCAATGCCCCCCCCCCCCCCCCCCCCCCCCCCCCACAAAAAAAGAAAAAATGGGGAAAATGTTTTATACAGTAAACTCAAACGTGAGACACTCAGACACTCACATTTACAGCTGGTTTGAATGCTGGTGGTTGTGGGTTCAGCCTGATCGAACTTCTTCAGGCTTTGCAAAAATTCATCCTCGAGTGAATCAAACGATTGTCGTCATAAAACGGGTCTAACAAGTTCCAAATATACAGTTTATCTTTATTACAATATTTCTGTTACTGCAATCCCACCGAAAAACAAGGACGTCAACAGACCCATCGACAGCGAACAGAAACAACCGAGATGACCGATGTATTTGGTGAAGAACCCAAATCATACAAACACATCAGAAATGGAGCGGCAGCATCCAAATGTGACATTTAACTCATTTCTTTGCAAAAAAAAACCCTCCCAAAAACAAATTAAATTGTAGTTTTTGAATCCCTAAACATGGTTCAGTTTGCAAATACACAACTATGCTGCTAAGAGTCGATGATTAATTAACAATAAATGGGTCCGTTTGCATGATTCATGATTCGAACAGCCATCTTAAATAAATTGATTTCCTCAAATGAAATGATGGGATATCGTCTCTACTCTTCACGTAGGGAGTTCGGGGGAGTTCAGACCGTGTCCATCTCACAATAAAACAATCACCATTACAGCCTGCAGTCATAACTTATCATCAAAAAGAACAAACTCGGATATTTATCAGTACCACAACATTCCTGGACACACAATGCCTTGTGTCAGCATTACCTAATAAAAACCACTACAGCAGGAAACTAACCGGACTCTCTCGCAAGGTTGAAACCCCTTAATTACAAAACTTTTGCTGCAAATACGCTCTATAAACCTGGAAGACAGCTTCATGTATCAGACTAATAAGAAAGGTAGGGGGGGGGGGGGGGGCCGCAGACTCTATGAGCGAGTAGAAACGGGGCTGATGAGGACATTATTGTAGCCTGGAGACCGTCGGATCAACACAGAAACGTCCGTTTTGGACGGTAAGATGCAAACGAAAAAGACGCACACGAAACGTTAGCTGAATTCACCGTCCGTCTGTCATTCTTGTGCTGGACTGTGTGACACACGGGTATAACAAATTTGACCGGCGCAGACCTGAAGGGGTATTTACATGAAGGGCCGCTCGACCGATCGGGACAACTCTGAGATGTTTCAAAAGCTTCGCTCAGTCGATGCTAAAAGTAAAAGTGCCGCCTTCACGGCCACAATGGAGTCTGTATAGAAACAGTTGTCTCTGAAGAAAAAAAAAAACACTCAAAAAGGCCAACTGCAGACGTGTCTTCAGAAAGAGGATTCTGTTATGTCTGTACAAACTTTAACTCCCTGCAGTCAGCGTTTTTGATAAATGACTCCACAGTCTGCAGCTCCCTCCACGGTCCTTATACAACGGTGCTGAGGGTGGAGGCGCAGTCTGCGGGCGCGGAAGCAGGGGCGGGGCCATCTGTCGGGGTGTCGGGCCCCACCAGGAGGGTGCTGCTATCTATGGAGTCCTCCCGCTCCTGAGAGGTCGGTACCGAGTCCGGCGCGGGGCCGGAGGCGTTGGGAATAGCTGCATGGAGCCCGTCCACCATGGCGTTCATCTGGCTCGGCACCAGGGACACCCCGTGTCCTGCGGGTGAACAAAAAGAGAGGGAATGAAGTCGAGAGCCTGACACACCATGAGATACATGAACAACAGGCTCCGCGCCTACCGAGGTCCACGTAGAGGAGGCTGTCGGGGTTGATGGAGGCTTCGTACGGAGGAGGGGGGTCGTCAGGGTGCTGGATGTCGGCGTACTTGTAGGCTGCGTACGGCGGAGGAGGCTCTTGGAAATGGAAAGCTCCTCCCTCTCCATCATCGGACAGATGCAGGGGAGTGAGGCCGGTGCCAAAGGCATCCGGGCCGTAGTCAAAGCCTGGGACTCGTCTTCCGAGGTTGAAGTGGTGCACTGAGCAAAAAAACAACAACAAAGGATGATGTGAAACAACTGCACTTAAAATAAAGAAAGAGAAAGCCTTAAATTCCCTGAGCAGCTTATTATTGTTCAGAGGGTGGTGTGTGCTAAACGCTCACAGTTTCCTCCGATCAGAGTTTCGATGCGTTCGCGTCTCCGCTGACGGAGTCTGTGCACCATGAAGAGCAGCAGCGAGAGGATGAGGAAGGACGAGATACAGCTGACGATCAGTCTCATCCCGCTGGCCATCGAGTCAAACAGACTGTTTCCATCTGAGGAGAACGAGAGAGAGAAAACCGACAAAATAAGAGCATCACAAGCTCGGGGGCTCATGGGTGCTCCCGAGTATGAGAAGTGCAGATGTCAGACATTCCGCTCGTGTGGCAGTACCTGGGTCCAGGCAGGTGAACTTGCAGCACTCTTTGGGATCCTTGCGGAAGTGCTGGCAGCCCTGCGGACGCTCGCACAACGCCGCCACACACATCTCCGGTTCACCGTCGTGACACGTGCAGCTCAGACACGGGTCGTCCCCCTTGGGGGTGAAGTAGTAGCCCTCGTTCACAACGTTGTCTTTTATATCCACACACGTTTGCCCTATCGGGGGGGGAAACAAAACAACATCAAGACGTTATCCAAAATGAACTTTATATGACCGGGACAAAACGTATTTACATTTCTGATGGAAAAGACATAACGAGCACGTACTCCTCTTGCAGAGAAATGGGAACTTCTTGTAGCAGTTCTCAGCGTGCCAGCTGTGCAGGCCTCGTTCATTCATGCTCTTGATCTGAAAGCGCTGCAGCTGGGCACAGAAGACGTTGTCCTGGGTGGGAGACGCCTCCCCAAAGTTGGTCAGACCCTCGGGTGGCAGAAACACCTGCATGGACCCTGGTGAGAAAAAAAAAAAAAAAGCATTACAACAAGTAGCGGAACAGTATATTTGGCTTTCTATTATTTAAAAAGAGCAGAGAAAGCTCATACCTTTGTATGCGACCTCCCAGCGGCCCTCCAGAGAGTGGCTCTGATTGGTGATCACATACTGGTAGCCCACCCAAAACCTTAAAAACAACAATAACTCCAAAGTTTAAATGTACTTTATCAGATGGTCCACTTCAGGGTTTATGCACAAACCACTATTGGCCACTAGATGGCCTGCAAGCAAATGACAGACCCAGCTCTGCTGAAACACACTGACCATTTGAATGAATATTTATACTGTATACTTGTATGTTAGATAAGTCAACTTGAAACTTAAAGGTTTTAATCTCTTTTCTGTGAATGAATTGAATTTTCAGTGTCAATAAAGGAAGACGAGTGTGCAGGAGTAGACAGAGCAGTTTGTCTGGATTTGTCTTTGCGCAGAAATTGCAAAACTACACACAAACAGTAAATGACTGTAGAAACTCAGAACTCTGACTAAACACACTTCTAACATCCGCTAAGTTACGCTCTTATAACAACCTACGATCAAAGGCTTTGGACTGAAAGACTCACTTGCACTGGTCTCTGCGCTCACAGACTTTGTCGTCAAAATCCACCTCGATCTTCAGGATGAACTGCAGCTCCTCGTTGGTAACGAAAGTCGCCAGCGAGCCGTTGACTTTCTGACACGTGTCGACAGCCTGCCAGTAGTTCTCGTTCCTCAGGTACACTTTGTAGCAGCTGGCCGTCTTCTCGTAGTGGTGCCACCCACTGGGGCATTTCTCTACGGACGCGAGATAAACGTCAACATCGTGGTTGATAAAAGCAGCGCGCGCACATACACACACACACACACGTGATCAGACACAGGTATCAAGTATGAATATGGTAAACGAATATGTCTGTATTGCAGATTGCACAACATTTAACAGGGGAGAGTGAAGCTGCTTACTGTTGAAGCGGACGGGCTGAGCCACACCGATGACGTCTTCTACCTGGTCGTATCCGTTACCGAAACGAAACCTCTCCTCCTTTATAGCTGCAAAAATAAAAATAAAAAGACTCACGGTCAACAAGTGTGGACACGTTTTTTTTTTTTTTTTTTTACAGAAGAACACTTTTTCAGTGCACATATCAGTTTCTGTTGTGCAACCTGTGATGTAATGAACAAGGCATTTCATCAGTGCGATAGATAAACGGACGGTGCTGCACCGACTCTAACTGCTCAATATCATGTGTGTGCAAAGGCCTGTTTTGTCTTAAGATAGTATAAAAGTTCATCTTTCTATAAATGTCCACAGAGTGTATAGACTAGTTCTGGTATAAGTACACTTCTCTTTCTCTAGCTTTATATTTACTTCAGTGCTTCTGATCAGCATTTCCTCTTTATCTTCTTCAGGAAACGTGAAGCTCGCGTCTTAAGAACCAACTTCAACCCACAAGAAGTAAATACAGATTTGAGGAAGATAAAAGCAGAACCCAAACCTTACTTTATTAACATTAAAACAGTGCAGACTGTATTCGCCAAGTCTAAAATAGAGCTCAAAGCGATTCATATCTAAAGTCCCAGCATTGTCTCCATAAAGCACAATCTCTACCTTTCTCTAACGACACTGAGGTTTGACTCACTTTGGTACGGTCTCTTTTTTTCCCTCTTTAACCTGCTGTGAAGTCATACGGTGGAACAGTTGCCTCTGGTGTTTGTCGAGGCTGGAATTAGTGGGAGCGATGGCTCCACCGCCACATGTTGTTCAACAAAGAGCTAATCCCAAACGAGAACATTGATTTCCATGCACGCTGTTGATTTAGCAGACAATAAGCCCTCACACTGAGACGTTGTGCCAGCATTGTTTGGGTTTCTCTCTGTGAAAACACAGCTACTCGGCACACAGGGAACGGGTAAATACATGCAGACAGAATATACTGTACATGCATGTTATTTAAGGGACCTTTCATGGGTGAATAAACAAAGAAAACAAATGGATCACTTCCTGCTTTTACGGCATGTTCCATCAATGTGGCTTCACTGAGGACTGACTGCTGTGTACGGCGTTGTTTCCGGGCCCACAGCGGTAACCTAAAGGCACACTGCTGTGCGGAGGTCACATGCTGAACTCAATCCTCTGTAATTCCTATTATGCGGTCAGAGATCTGGGGATAAGGTCTCTCTGGATTTAAGAGGGGAAAACAATGGGATTTCGGTCAAAAGGCTTGGCGCCGCAACGTTGAAGAGATCAACGAGCGGCCAACAAAAACAGAGACACATGTGCAGCCACTCAAGAGTTCAACTCTGCCGGTCCCCTGCCATCTGATGCAGTCTGTCCAGATCTGCTAGTCTTGATTTTACAATCCTTGTGGTGGATTAGGACCAGCAGATTTAAAACCTCCTCTGATTGGTAAAAGTAAATCAGCTGGATTTGAACTACACACTACAGGCTACTGCTGCTCATATGTCGCTCGATTAGATCCCAGAGCGTCCTCAAAGCGTTCTGGGTGCATTCACACCTGTATTTAGAGCCGACCAGCTGTGATCCCGACCGTCCAAGTGGGTGGGAAAAAGGTCCCGGGTGTTGCTACTCTTTCCAGAAATCATTCATGTTATTGGTGTCAGGAGTGGGTGTAACAAAAGGCTATACTCACGGGGACAGTCCATCTCGTCGCTCTTGTCCTCACACGCTGTCCAGCCGTCACACTGCCAGGACATCGGGATACACTGCATCTTCCCACTGCGGCAGGCGAACTGCCCGGGGCTGCAGCGCTGCTCTGAAAACACAACAAGAGAGGAGCTCCTGTGGTCAAACGTGCATGTGACTGAGCCTGAAAAAACATTTCAAGTCCAGCAGAAGACTGAATGAGGCCACGCTTTTAATGGGTAAAATAAGAGATCTTACACGGTGACGGGGTGAATTTGGGGGGTGTAGAACACATTTGTTATGTTCTTTCTTATAGCACCTGTGTGCAAATTATTTAAAAAATATTTCTCCTTCATTGTGAATGTTGTTATTCAGCCGAATCTACATGTTGGACGTGACAGTCGGTCTTAGTGGTATTCGTCCCGCCCCTCCTCCTCTGTGATTGGACGGCTGAGTGCAGCTTTTCACCCAAAGTTGAGTTTCTTTAGATTCTCAGAAACCAGAAGAACAGACGTGCGACACCGTGTCACGCTGATGCCGTTTGTAGCATATCGTAAATGCTACCATGCTATGCTATCCCATTGCAAAGAAGAAGAAGAAAAAAATACACTGGCAGAACATTTACACCCACTTGTTGTCAGCACGAAAGCCCACTCACCCATTCAATATACTGAGAGAGCAAAGGAGGAAATAACAGAGAGAGACGGGATCCTGGCAAAGAAAACCCAGAAACTCAACTTGTTTAAAAAACGTGGTGTATCCCCCAAAATCTGACCATTGAAAACATAACAATAAGACTTTTGTAAGTAACAGTTGGGTTATTGGGGCGACTGGAAAGACGTAGCCTTGGACCTGCAGCAGACACACTTAATGTCCTTTTGTTTGTCTTCAGAGCATGTGAGGTTAGAAGAAGGATTCTAACCAAGACATCAAACAGACCTCTACACTAAAAGATAGACTGCGTGCTTACCTGACAATAATCTTGCCAGAGCTAGCCGCGGACCTGAAAACAAACAGAAACAATAGAGTGACTGTCCAATCCAATGTGTCGTCTGCTCATCATGTTGTCTAGAAGGACGTTGAGTGTTTATACCGTCAACAACTCTCAGTGCTCTGTGATTAGAGGGAACATCACACCACCTGTTCCTGGATACAGGCGCTTGTGTTGCCGGACCACCCACTCACGTGACATGGACTTTACTGAGAAGAAGACTTGGAGCTATTTCCAGTCACTATTGTTTCACCTGTGTACCAAACAGCTGAGGTGACATCACCCCACACAGACCAGACCTTCAGCTCTGATGACGTCACAGAGCGACAGCTACACTCGGCTTTAACACGGTTATTAAAAAAAACAGCCTGTATTTGAACAAGAGTTCTGACTGCTGCACAAATGAATGATTAACCTGATATAAAAAACAAACATACATGAGCATCTGGCAATGTCGCACAAAAGTATGGATTTACAAACCAGACAAAAAGGTTTACCCACTATTTACAATCATAGCGCAACCTCAGCAATAGCTTTGTTTTAGGAAAATAATAATTAAACTGCAGCTTCTCCTGGTTTGAATACAACCGAACCACAAGTACTTTCACAACAAAGGCTTTTGACTTCATTTGGCACAACATCCTGTATGGCTCACACAGCTAAATGGAACAAGATTAATAAGAATATGATGTTAAAAGTATTTTGTTTAAAAGACCAGTTGTGTTGTGAGCATGCTGTCTATTAAAAAGTTAATATATGGTGGTGTTTGACGGCTTAAACCATGTTTCAAAAGCTCCAGCACAACGGTTAGTTTGAGAGTTAACGCTTCATGAGGTCGGGCTATTATTAGATATAAACGATAAGAGAGAAAAGGTCTGAGTCAACATATCCTGAGACCGTAATGCAGAATTGCAGACCTTCACTCTATCTCTATCTCTCTCTCTCACTCTCACACACACACACACACACACACGCACACACACACACACACACACACACACACACACACACACACACACACACACACACACACAGCAGACCTGTCTTACTTGATGCTAAGTGGATTGAGACGCATTACAGACTCGTCTCAGTCTCCGGGGACTGAGCGCGTTATCATCGATCCCATCAAGCCCTAATATGTGTCAAATTGATGGATAACATGAAAGACCATGTGTCCCAAATGTGATGTTAATAATTAATGCACACAGAATAATAGACCAGGTAAAAAAAGAGCTATCGGCTTTCACAGTCAATCTTATTCTAAGTGCCTTGCAACATAACATAATTATGCTAAAATATAATATCTAATCTCACACATGTGATGTTACAAAGACATCCAAGGGCTTTTATAGTCTTTTTGTTCGATGTTGTACTAAGACACGTTCCGTTGCCATGTCGGCCTACTGGGAAGCTAGCAAACAAATCCAGCTGGGGAGTGTTTATCTCAAACGTAGCCGACTCTGTTTGAGCCGTGTCTGCTCGTGCTCACTTGTACTTTCTGGTGCCCGTGGTTTGGATGAGGACTCGCTGCCCGCACGGATCCGTATTCAGTCGTTCTGTTCCGATAACTGCTGCTGGGAAAGACTAGTTTACGCTTTAGGTTATCAGATGGTACATGTTGAAGGCACAGCTTGTTTTTAGATACAAGTGTTGATGCTGGAGTGCACTTCTCTCGACATCAACTGAACTTCAGGGAGAGATGGAGTCTCTGAATCTGCTGTGGTTAACATCGGGTTTCCCCTCCTTGTTCGGTCGGTCGGGACATTTCATCAGAGAGATTTTAGATATAGTTTTGAGACGAGCGAGAGAAGATGATCACTCAAAATGAACCACGCATGATGCACACGCACGCACAGTGTCTTGCGGCCGTATGCAGAAAAGCATCTGCCTGGGAACAACTGTATTAATGCCTTATGCATGACAAACGGAGCCGTTGTGAAGTTGGACAGAAAACGTCTCTTCTTTCTTGAGGCCATTTCTCTCACAGGCGTTGGGTTTTGTCACTGAGCGAACGTTGGCAACCCTGAGACACGTGAACCTTTGCATCGCTTACATAACCAACAGGAAGATACAATAAAGACTGGAAGACTGGCCCCCAGCTCAGTCCCGCTGAAGAATAACGGCAAAGTGAACCGGCCTTGTGTGCACGACGCGTTCCTCTCCAGCCGCCGGTGATTCACATCAACACTGAAGGCTCGCTGTTAGAAGCAGTGAGTGGGTACAAAACATTCATTTCTCCCTTTCTTTGTACCACCTCGCATTTAAAAAGCAATATTCTTTCTTTTATACCCCACGTGGATGAACGCATTCCGGGTCAAATTCCTTCAAAAACATAGCCGTTCTTAGATGGGCAGCCTACGTAACAAAAAGCAATTTTGGGGGGAAATGAATGTGTTGCGTCGAAAGTCTCGACACCAATATGACAACGTCAACACTTCAAATGGTAAACAGGGTTGCTCCTGAATACAGAGCTGTAGCACTGAGTTTCAGCATATTAGGAGAACGTGGTAATACTGCTTATTTCTAGGGTGATCTTTACAGACTCTTTCAGACGTGTCGTCAGTTTACACCTCTGAAATGTTCATTTCCTCCACATACAGGAGAGCAGCGTCAGCAAGATGTTGCTAAATGTTTCAGGTGCAAAAGGTCTTGATCCAAAACAACAAATTTAACACTTTCCTTATCGGTGGATGGATCACTTTTCTCCCATTTCCATCCAACAGCTGACTCGAGGATCATAGTTATGTTGGAAATATGAATTAATGGCTTTATGTTGAGCCAAGAGACATCTGACTTTTGTCAATAGTTAAACAGTTTAGCGCTGAACAGATGGTGATAAACCAGCTGCCAGTGTAACACAGACGGCTCATTCAGCCCCCACAGACGATTCAAACCAAACCTACAAGCAGCTTCAATGAAAAAGTAAAAGGTAGACGATTACCCAGATCTGCCTCGTTGTTGGGCTCATTCACATGAACAGAGGAAGGAAAATAACTCTGGATTTCGACTATTAGAACTTCTAGGACCTAATCCATTTAAAAAGGGCTATTCAAGTGTTCATACTGGGAAGTTTATTCCCATTAATCCTCTGAGTTACAGATGTTTTCCCCAATGTAAGTCGGGCCCAAAGGCTTTTAGCCTCTATGTAAAATTAGCTTCCACGCCTGGTGCTCTTCCTGCGGGATGTGTTGGGAAACACAGGGGGGGGGGCGGACAACGTATCCATGATACGTTGTCAGGTGGACAACGTATCCACGATCACATGCATGTCTCTGTAGTGTGGCAGCGAACTGAAGCAACCACAGGACATGCACATGTGCTAACCACCGAGCCACCGCGGTCTGCATATGATCACATCTATTTCCGTTGCTACATTTATCACACGCGTTTCACAATATTGTGCAGAGTAATGTAAAACACGCAACCCCCACGAAGACACATTATTTACAAGTGAAACTTACACGGATGCTAAAAAGTGATTCGGATTATAATTTGAATTTAAAGCAAGTTTCATTCTCCTTTGGATGGAGAGTATTTAAAGCTCAACTACATCCAAATTGTTGACATTTGAATGCTGCCTGGCTCACTGGCATAAATCCAGAAGGCTAACCAAAGAGCCATTTCGTTTTATGATGCACGTTCCTTTGCTTATCAGCAGCAGTAGACGCTGTGAGACTCTTAAAGACACCGGGAGGCGGCTCAAGCCCACCTGTGTGACAGGGAAAGTGGTTCATGTTCACACCAGCACAACGTTTTTAATTGAATTATGTTCCAGCAAACTGGATTATTCTTAAGTCTGAGTTATGTGGGCCATCAAGCTTTACGACGCCTGTGCAAAATACGATAAAATTATTATTATTATGTTATTCCCCCGCCCCGCGTAGAAGGCTTGGCATGAAGGCCACACTATCCCCCAAACAACTAGGAGTGGTTTCAAACAGAACAATACTCTTTTCAAAAGCATTAAACCAGAAATAAACCTTCACTTTTCCCTCAAGTTATCTTAAACAAAAAAGGTGTTGTGTTCACTTAGAGTAAATACTGAATTCCCCTTTGACGAGATTGATAATTACAGTTGATTACACTCTTATAATGGAGTGCAGATCAAACACAAATGAACTAGTCGTGTTGCTTGTACTGTATGTTCCGGGAACTCCTTTTTATCAAACCAAACAACGTGTTTATTCACGACTTGTACTGATTACGGCAGATAGCCGTAGATGGTTCAGGGTCTCCCAGAGCAGGCTGAACCACTATAAACAATCATTCCTGCTTATGCCTATTAAGACTCACAACACTAACAGGTAATCTAGGGGACCATGGGGGTTGTGCAATATGTCGCCACTGTCAGAAGGTGTGTCGCCTTGTGTGTACGTGCAAACTGTTACGTGCAAGTGGTGTTGTACGATTGCATCTTCTGTGGAAGTCCAGAAACACATTTATCTTTGCTGCTCCGATCCACACGTTTATCAGGATCACAAGATCAGGCCTACAGGAAACCACAAGATGCTTTTTATGTTCTTGCTGCTTAAATTATTCCAGGAAAGGCTGAGCAAGTGTTTGCAATCGAAGCACAAGTTCAAGCTTTCAATTGAGACAAACTAATTAAAAACATTTCTCTGTTTGATCTTTAAAAACTGGTCATTTTGTGACAGACTTGACTACCCGAGGAGGCCTTTAGTGTGCCAATAATGTGCTGTAAGTGGTTATATTATGGAAAACAAACATGCATTTGCTTATTAGGGATTTTGTATGTCAAATAAATCAGATTGTGTCTGCAGTACACAACAGAAACATCTTTTAGGAGAGTGTCATGACAATGACATTACTGTGTTGTTCAACACTCGGATGTTTGACTGTGTAGCTGAACGATGAGTCAATGAGAGACAGCTTCTGTGATGCAGGACCATGAATCTCTGACATGCATTTCAAACACAAGCGGACACACGGCGAGGTTAAATTGTTTACAAGGCTGTAAAGACACCCGCCTTATAAAACAGGAGTGAAGTTAAATCTTTATAACATCATTTATCAATACAGCTGTTATAAAAAAGTGTCAAAATAGCTCATGAGAGAGAGGCAACGGTCTATCTATAGATATATTTTTGTATATATATATCTATATACATATAGATATATATCTATATATATATGATGTGGTTCTGTTGACTACATACATCTTTAAGGTAGGTTTTTATTTGCCCACTTTTTAAATGTCTTTTTACTGCTATAATAGCGACAGCAAGGCGGTCCTCCACACCGTCCAACAGAAGCACAGCAGCGGATATAAAATCTACTCGAGCCCGTGGTTTATCCAGCAGGCCTCTCCGCCTGACCTGTAATCTCTGTTTCTCTCTTCGAGCTCCACGGGAATAAATGCAGAAGTAAAAAACAACAACGTGGATGTATTTACCTGTCCGTGGTGGGTCCGTTAACGTGAGGACGAAGAGGAGAGAGAAGAGGACGAAACTGCTGCTGTCAGCCTTTGGCAACATTTATCCTCCATTCATAGTAACTCCTCTATCCAGAAAATTGTTTAAAAAAAACATAAACCGAGGATCTGCGCCGCCGCTCTCCTCCTCCGGAGTTAACACGTTACCCTCTTAACACAGTTTGCACCCATTGTACGCACTCGAAGTGGCAGCTAGCGAAGACAAACCGCGTCTATAAAGCATAGTTGCACCGCACAGCGACACAGATTGTGCTTAATCTCTCAGAGCAGCTAACGGTAGCTGACTGGCTCCGCCGCGCGCGTCGTCCGTCCTCTCAGCGCCGCTGATCCAAGATGGCCGCGGCCTGCCATCACAACAATCCCAAACATTCACCACAAGGCTGTCAGCTGGAGGAGCTGTCGGGGCGGAGTTAAGCCGCTTTTACCCAGAGAGACACACGATAACCAGCGCGTGTATGTGTGTGTGTGTAGCCTACTCGTAGAGATTATTATGAGATGAATCCAACCCAAAATATGATCAGTGAGATGGCATCGACGCACGAGCGGCGCTGATGACTGGCGCAGTTTATCATGCAGCATGATGCGAAAGGGTTGTTTATTTTTAGTGTATTTAGCATATCATAAGACTTTGATGAAGTGTTTTACCAATTTAAAAAAAAGTATCATCCATTAATCCAGTTAAAAATATATTTATTCTAAAACCAAGACAATTTAAGCTATTTCACTCGAAGCAGTCATGCAATAATATCTGCCTTTCTCATTAGGAAAATATTTGTACTAAAATTGCATTAAATATGCATTTCTACCCTGAATGTTATGTGAATATAATTTGCTTTATTTCATGGTATCCTTGAGAGATAACCCATGGGTCAAACTCCAAGACGGCATTTAACATAACAAGTGAGTCCGTGTCTTTGAGGGAATTTTATGGCTTACTTTTGTTATTATACTGGAAAATATATCTAATGTCTTAACACCCGTTTCCGGCTTTAAGTACAACACATTGCACACATGATGTGGTACAGTCCAAATTAAAGTGGGCAAATTGTCTTTGACATAAACATGCATATCCACAACTAAATCCATATTATATCAAGCTACTGCGTTTGTGTGTGTTAGAGGACCTGTAACTCCCTTAATGCTCATTAAAACTCAACAAAAATATAACACCAAACAGTGTGACTCGGCCTGTACATTTTAAGCTTCGTTCAAACACCAGTAGGAGGAAGAACAGATCTATTAAAGATGTCAAGGTGTTAGATTCTTTAGTAGAACTTATTTTTGTCAAACGTGTCCAGTTTTTATTTTAGAGTTTAAGAAAAAGGTTGTACAGATTTATAATGCTGAGCCCAGCTCTGCCTGCACATTTATTTTCCCAATATAGGGAAAAGAGAAACACATTTTTATTCATTTTAAACACCAACACACTTGTTTGACGTTGGGTTTGAGTCATTTCTATGATGCAGAGACACTGAACATGTCATGGCAGCATGTATGGAGAGCTGGGTGACGGCTATCGGATGAACTTATTAAATATTGGATCAGAAAGAGCTTCTGGATTCTATGTATATATTCACATCATTTAAGCTGCTGTGTGACACGGATACCAAACATGTGTTAAGAGTGGAAACAGCTGTACAAAAATCTATGAAAGAAAATAAGAAAATCAAGTTGTACAATATAATTTGAACACTGTATTGAGCAGGGACCTCTATTAACCCGTCTGCTCAAAAATTGAGAAAACATCTTGAAAATGCTTCAGTCCTGTGTGCATTTCTTCCTCCAGTCATCCGACTGAAAGATGTGCTCTTTAACTGGAGAAAACTGGGTCTGGACAGTTCAAAATCAAGTTTCCCACGTAACATATCTGTTTTGTACAATCCCAGCAGAGAACAGCTTCTCTCACTCAGAAATAATCGGCGGCTTTCCGTCTCTTGGGAAGTTGCAGCAGATTGTCTGTCAGGGACGTGAGGTCCTGAGAGCTCGGCGTCTTGACTTTAGTAGGCGTTGGCGTTCCCGTGGGAGTGGACGGGCCGCCGAAAGGAGACTTGCAGCCGGGGACTTGATGTGAGGGCGACGGGGTGTAACTCGCCCGTAATGCTTTGTCCGTGTATTTGCTGGATGTCCGGTTTACGAGCCTCTGCAGGGCGGGGGTGAGGGCTGGGCTCAGACCTTTAGGAGTAAGACTGCAACACAACAGTTCAGTTAAGAAGAGTATCATTGTCCTCAACAACTGCGCTAATAAAAGGAATCAAGCAGCAGAGAATAATTTAACAATCAAGAGGGCAGAAATGTCTTTACCTTGCAAGGTTCTCCGTGACCTTTCGGAACGCCTCCTGTTTCTTTGCGCGGTTTTTAGCGGCGGCTTCATTGGCCATCTTTAAACCCAGCCTCTCTCGTCTTCCTGGTTCTGGAATCTATTAAAACACATATTCAATGTCAACATTTTACAACAAAAACAATCAATGATTAACAAAGAGCTGGCTGCCGCTGGAGGTTCAGTACCTTAAATGACGGACCGTGATTCCTCTCAATATACGGGCTGTCTGATCCGTCCAGACGGAATGGGGTGCTCTCAATCTCACCCCAGGTCATCAGAGGTGACTCGGCTACACCTGAGGGGACAAACACGGCTTTGAGATCTCTCCTCCAAATGTAAGAATGTTGTTAAATGAGCCATACAAGGCACACACATTCAGTTGGGTCCGTCTCCGGACTGTTACTGAGAGCCACTCACCAGGTGCTGGAGACGGCATACTTTCAAAACCATATCCATTTACTGACGGGGAGTCGTGCGGGATGAGCTCTTTCCCATCAGGTCCTACTTTACCCTGTTTGAACTGGACAGAAAACACGACACATCACTCTTGAATTATTCAACTGGAGAAGAGACTGCCACGTATGGGGCACACATAGGCCCAAACCACATCAATGTTTTTCATACATTCTTCTAACGTACCTGTGCATTGAGGGCTGCCGCCTGCTGAATCTGGCTTTTGTTGAGAGCTTTGCTGAATGGGTCTCCAGCAAAGCGCGTGTTCTTGTGAATGACCTCCCGTGGCTTCTTAAATAGATTATCGTCGTCTGGAACACCTGATTAAGTGAAAACACACGACCATATATTTTTCTCTCACAGTGAAATTACCTCCAGTAGGGATTAATGCCACTTAAAGAAAAGAAGGAAATCCACGTTTGGTGTTCTTACCCTCTGGATAATACATCAAGGCGTTCTTGGCTTTGTACTCCCACGTCTCCAGTCCAGCTTTGACACATTCAAGTGCTGCTTTCTCCGCTGATGGTAACGCAAGGTTCTCGTCGTGGCGCTGCAAAAACATCACACGTGTTTATAAATGTAGTCTAGGGGTGTACCGATACTTTAATAGTTGTCTGACATAAACATAACATGTACCAATTTGGTCAAAGGGAATGTAATTTTCACCTGTAATCCAAAAATATAATTCCTTTGTGATTTAGATTTGAATTTGATTTAGTTTAACTCTGCACACACATACCTGTTTGTATTCAGCCTCCGCCTCATATAACCAGGAATGCCTCAGCCTCTCCTTGTCCTCTGCCAGATCCATGATCTGCTCAAACGATGCGTTATCCTCACTGGTATTTTTAGCGAGGAAGCGATCCAGAGCGGGCAGCTCTTTCTCTTCCTTGTCATCATCCTTGCTCTCTATAAATACGACATCAATAGGAATAGGGTTAATGTACTTGTGAGTATTTGTGATTGCATTCGTTAGGGGAATTACGGACTAAACATGGTTTCAATAAGACACAGATCTGGCATGTGTTCATCTTCATTTTAATAAAATAGATACTTACCCCCGTCTAAACCTTTACCGCCATGAGAGGAGGAGGGAGACCCTGAGCGGCCCACTGGTGTATCAAAGCTTGCAGGTGTCACATCTTACATACAAAGAGGAACACAAATAGGCGTGAAGATCATTAAGACTGAATATTTCATCCTGTAAATAAGGTATGACAATATGAAGGTGCAGTGGTCCATTTCACTCCTCATACTACTCACGGGGTGCAGAAGATCGTGGGGTAGATTTGGTCAACGATGATCCATATCGGATGGAGATCTCTCTCATTCTTTCTAGGTCACCAGTTTCCTCCGCGTCAAGGTAGTCCTTCTGTGCTTGCAGTTTAGTCACATCTGGGAAGAAGTCCCTCTGGATGATCTTTTCTAAACTCTGTAGAAGTAGACAATTTGATTTATTTGACTTTGTAATATTGGTACAACAACCTCGTCTCTAATTGTCTGGTTGTTTATCTACCTCAATGTACTCCTCTTCGTCGAGGACCTTTCTATGCAGCTTCCCCTTGTCGTTGTCCTCAGGTTGTTGTTGTAGGAGAGCCATTGTTGACACTGTGACAGGGACGAGAGTCCCGCACAACGCTCTCCTCACGCTCGCACTGCCCTCCATTGTAGACCGTTGTTAGCCTGCTAGGCTAATGGTTTAGCTTCAACGAACAACTGCGACTGAATCGAAACGGAAGGCGACTTTATAAACACCGTCTAAGTATTTAGAGCGAACAGTTTATATCTAGTAATCTAATACTACGCGAACGTGACTAACTGTTACGTTAACAAGCTAACTAAGGTTAGCTACGGTCGGCTAACTTCAGAACCAGCGTACAAACAACGCACTACGTAAAGGCTTCAGTCAGAAGTTGTACGTCACCGGAAGTTTACTGCCTCTCAGGAAATCTTCAGAATAAAATAAATAATGACATTTCCGGTATAATAATAATAATAATATTAATGATATTCATATTTATTATTATAATGCTATTTGTTGGTGGGGATGGGAGATGACTTCTTGTTTAACCTTTACTATAATCTAAAGTTAAAAAGTTGTGTTCTTCAGTGTAATCATAATATTTTAGAAGAACGTGTTTTTGTGTTCTTAGGTCAGATATATATATTACTATATATACTATTTGTAAAGGAATCTATGGTTATATTTTATTAAACATACATTAAATACATGCTTGCATTCATTTTTTTTATATTAACAATACTACTGCTCCAAAAAAATATTCTATAAAGATAAAATAACAATTTTAACAATAATAATACTGCTAATAAAAGATGATGTATCTACCAGGCAATAGCTAGAGTTTCACTCTGATCCCTGTTATCTACCCACACAGAATAATTACTATATACTGTATGATCCTAACCCAAAAATGATCATGTGACCACACTAATAATCTCCTGACCCACCAAAAATTTACAAACTGATTATTTTCTTACACACAAAACTGCGTGTAAGAGTTGTTGAGCAAAAAGTGAAAAATGTTTAAATACAGTAAAATAATTAAGCTATATTGTGACGTGTTCGCTTCATGTCAGCTTTTAAATTATTATGATGCCCTACTTAGATGTGTTATAAAAAAAATAGTTCTCCACCTCTCTCAAAATAACTTTATTTGTTCACAAGGACACTTTTTTTCATAACCAGTGCAAATAATAACAAATTCCAGATTCCAGAAGTATCAGTATTAGCATATACTGAAAGTCCTTTGATCTTGCAATCAACTAATCAGATTCACAAATAGGCTACAAAACTGCCTGACAGACACAATATAGCAATAATATAGCTATTATATAGCAATAAAAAAAATCATTTTATTTATATAACTCAAGCTCACACACATACACGGCTCTCTTCTTTCTCAGTGTTGTCGTCCATATAGTACAAAATCTAGTTTTCCGTGTCTCCCACACAAAATGATAGTCTTTTCTGACGCCTCCACTTTGCTCTTCGGTTTTTAAACCAAACCTACCGGAAGAAAAAAGATCACGTTATTTAGTTGTGATTTTATCTTTTACATTGTATATTTACATTTAAATAAACAACAGCATTGGACATCATTATCAACACAGGCATATAATTAAATATGTCAAATTGACTAGTGTTTAAACTTGCACACATCTTTAGGAATGGTCCATCTTCCATTAGCTGGCACAATACGTTGCTAATTTGGAGCAGTCTTAAAACACATCTAACCCTGTATCACTGTGAAAACATGACTATTATTTGATGAGAGGCTGAACGTGACAGTCTTACCTCTACTCTTTCTTCCCTTAAGTGAGTATGCTGTGCTAGTTTCTCCCTTGTGGTCACATCTGGATACTGGTTCTGCAGGAACAGCTCCTCCAGTGCATCCAGCTGCTCCTCTGTGAAAATAGTGCGATGACGCCTGGTCCGCCTCTGCACCTGACCGGGCGACTGCTCCTGCCTGTGAGCATCTCCCAGCCTGCACGGGTCTGTGAGCATCGCTGGGGGCCATCCGTACTGACAGGCTGCAGGGAGGAGATCTGATTTTAGGTGAGGGTGCAAAGTAAACGTTACCGTTACCAGTTTAAAACGTGTCAACAGAAGTGACTCTTCTCATGAGGAGAATGGTTCTTGGTCTTACCTTCATGAATGAAATCAGCCTGGTAAATGTCTCCACAGTGGGAGCAGTAGCAGCAGCACAGGCAGGTGTGATGAACAGCCTCCATCTGACCTCCGACAGGACTCACTGTCCTCTCTTTTAGTCCAGCGCCACTTTCTCCACATGACCGTCTGTCTCCATTAGTGTTGGGATAATTGCGCAGTATGTTTTCAATAGTGAAAGGAAACTTTTGTCTCTCTATCCTGATCAGTCCATCCATCCCCAAAGAAATTCCAACAAAACACAAGCTGCAATGATCGCAGGATACTGACACACACAGTTCAGGCTCAGCTGCTCCTCTGCTTCTCCTCTCTGCACAAAGGTGTGTCGGGTCCTTATAGCGAAATTGGGAGGCAAAAAAAAAGAAAAGGAAGTAAAACTATAATCCCCCCTGTGGACCAGAAACATAAAACGGTTGAAACTTAATTCCTAGCTAATCTGGGCAGTTTTGTGAAGAGGTTAGGGAGGACGGCAGATTCAGTTAATCTTGCCTCATTCCTTTCTCCAAAAGAAATCAGATTTCACTGCATAAAATGAGAAGTGGAGAGCTCCTAAGATCCTTATTGTTGGGGTTTTAGAGAAAAGGGGATTGCTTGGTATTAGAAACCTGGATTTAAAGATAAACGCTTTTTTTTTTTTGGTGTGGCCAGAGACTTGTGTTATGTTGAATTTGAGGATTAGCTCTGAAATTTATTTCATAATGTCGCTTTGCCATTTAGCTTTATCAACGAGTGATCAGGCTGCACTGACAACAACAATACTAATTAAGCATACTAATTACACACAGTTGGATTATTGACTCATCTTGCTAGTGATGTGTGGTGACACTAATAGATTTGTATGTGTTATATATAACTCAGTACAGACAAAACCAAAAGCAGTAAGAGTAAATTCAGAAAAGGGTTTCCTCCATGTGGTTTGTATTCACAATCACGCATTATGTGTCTTATCTGTGCGGTGCAGTCTTTCATCCTCACTTCTCTGACAATGTGCACAGCTGTTGTAAAGCTATTACAGGTTAAATTCATCCCCCGCAACAAATCCTGTGATTTCATACAAGGTAAAACACCTTTTTTTTTTCAGAGAATTAATGGATTTCCACAATCTGTCTTAAGCTCCTCTTATAAGGGCTTTTGAAAACAGATAACAATAAACACCATCCCATCCTTTTCACTCGGGTTTAATAGCGTCCGGATTGTTGATGTATAGTTTGCGGAGCATGTGAGATCGCAATCTAGCAGATATTGTGCTCCTCAATAGAGGCAATTGTATCACATCCACATTGGTTCAACCGGTTCAAAATTCATTACTGGGGATTAGAATGATAAAGGTTCATTTTGTTGTTGTAAGAGCAATATTTGGCACAAGAGGTAAAGTTAAGAAAAGCCACCACCACCGCCCACATGGCTGATACAGTTTTTCTAGATGTTTGCAGAGCTGCTTGGATGGCTCTCTTCAATTTAAAGTGATTTTCACCTGTGAATCTGCGGCGCTTTACTACCCTACAAATACACAACCTGAAGCGACAAGATGGACAATACTGAGCAGGCCCCGAAACAAAAGTCAACCAAAAAACAGTTCCGATAAAGTGAGAAAACATGAGGTGAAAAACAATTGAAGACAGTATGGCTTGTATTTCTGAAAAACTGTTATAATTCCAAATTTCAATTGATAAAGGAGACACATTAAACCAGTACAATTCAGACAGCAGACAGTATTACAAATACTCTTACTGATGGTAATTAAGCAGAGAACCCCAGGTGGCATCAGACTGTTCCCATGTGACAAAGCACAGTGTCTCTGTTCTTTGCTGGACTGGGGCCCGAAACCTCCTGGGGAATCGCAGATTGCAGCTGTGAGAGGACATGCAGAGGATCAACCTTCCTCCTTGTTTACTCCAGGCTTACTTGTGCATGAAATGTTGAAGGCTCAGAAAGCACTTGTCAGATAGTGATACTTCTAATAGCTGCATTAATACAAATATTATGTTTCTCTTTCTTCATGTCCTCATTTATTTTGCCTATAGAATCTGAAAATTAGCTCTGAGATCTGGTGCGTCATTGTCAGGCTTCAACATCACCTTGCAGGCTCTATGAACTAAGGGAAATATGTTTTGTTGTACCAGTATGTTTATGCTTCTGACCTTAAACTCAACCAAGGAGATGCACTTATGACTTCTGGTGACTAGTAGTTCTCTTGAATACCTATATGTTGAATACACTTATTGTAAGTCGCTTTGGATAAAAGCGTAATGACTGTAATGTAATGTAACTCTTAAGATTTCTGTTCTATTATGTAGACATATGTTTGTAATTAGTTGTTCAATGCAATAAAATCCATTTTAATAATCGCCACATCATCACTTGACATAGCCTGCATCACAAAGCTTCACAATTCTGTCTCTACCATTTTAAAATTGTAATATCGGTGCAACAACATATTCTTATATTGTAAAAGCAGTGTGTACAACAGGGATTTGAAAAGTTAAAACATTTGTGAAATGTAGGCTTGGTGTGACTTATTCATTGTTAATTAAACTGCAAACAGATTTCAACAATGAAACCATTCTATTTTAGATATGTCATGCAGAACAAATAGATATGTTTATGTTTGCAGTTTATGTTCGCCTCCAAAAGATGAAATGACCCCTGTCCTCCTGTACCTGGCTTATAGTGGCAAAGGAGGCCGATGCAGAGTGGTGCGCCCCCCTGCGACAAAAGACTACAATGCCCACCGTTGAACGGCGGAGCGACACAGCGCGGCAGGCAGCCCGCCACTCGCGATAACTCGCGTCGAGGCAGCAGCTGGGCGGAAAAGGCGGGAGAAGACTGCCGCTTCCGCGTCCGCGCACAGGCACAACACTGGGGCAAAATGGACGATAAGTTAATATTGGCCGTATTTAAATACCCAGAGCTGTACAATGTCACTTTGCCGAATTACCGCTGCACGGAAAGTCGGGTGAATGCGTGGAGAAACATCAGTGTCATGCTGAGTCTCCCATGTGAGTATCTGATTGTTTTTTGTTTGTCACAACTTTACAGCCAGTTGTTTCCTAGCCGACGTTGTTGCGGACGATTAAACACGCATACACAACAAACCATCATGTGTGTCTGCGAGTTAGAGGTATTTTAATCATGTCTTACAGGCAATTTAAGGTTTTGTTTGGTGTTGTTTTTTTGGTATCCGCGCGGGTACAGCCTGGTGGTGAAGGTGCAGCCGCGCGCACCGTGCTAGCGGTAGCAGCCGCAGCTCGCACGCTGTAGGCCGCGCTGCACCGAACGGCACGGCACGGCCCGGCTCTGTCACTGCGCCGCCGGCCGCGTGTCCAACACGGCACGGCGGAGGAGGAAACATGCGCAGCGTCACGGACTGTATTGAGCGAGCCGCGTGCTTTCCGACTCGCTCGTAAGCACCACGAGCTCCATATAAACTAGAAGCTTGTTGAAGTCTCGTGGACGCGCCCACGGAATGTTATAAGATAAAACATGTCAGAGCCAGCCAGCCCCCCCCGCCCCCCATATATTCAGATACATGGAGTCATGGTTAAATATGACGAGGCAGCATATAACGCGGATGAACTAACAGTGACCTCCAGACAAGACCCACATTAAGATACCTCGAGCGTTTCTTTATGTGACTTTATACATACTTAAACGAAATAATGTATCCACATTTTAACTTGGATAAAGTTGTGTTTTTGCTATATTTTTTGTATACCCTATTAACTGTTATATGCATTAACCAATACACTGCCTGGCCCCTTAATCGGGTACAATACACCCATATAATATAATACAATCCAACAAATGATATATGGCACATAGTCTATATAAAGATTATATAAAGAGGCGTCAATTCAACTAAATGATGAATTCAGTCTAAGCCAAATACCATTTGCAATTTATATAAGACTATATAACCCAAAGCTATGCAAAGGTACAGCTATTATTTGGCCCATCCTGCTGTATTATATCCTAGAACAGAGATAATCCACAGAGAGCCTCATTCAGGCTGTATGCCAACAGCAGTGAGTTCATTGATCACTGAGCAGTACTTTATAGTGATCTCATGCATGTGGTAAATGTTCTCATTTTGGTGAATGCCTATATAGGTTGCATCTTTTTTAGATTTCTTGCCCCTAACACTCTGATATTTCACTTTTCCAGCCGAGGAGTGTAAAAGAAAATGGAAGAACATGAGAGACCGGTACTTGAAGGAAGTCCGGATGGAGATCAAAAGCAAGAAACAAGGAGAGATCATGCAAAGCAGATGGAAATATAGACAACTAATGAACTTTATCGCCCCCTTCACTGGATCGAGAAGTGGACTGGCGGACATCTGCGGTAACAACGGCGATGACCACGATAATCCTGACAACGAATCCGGCAGCGTCGAGGGAGAAACCTCGTCATCTGAGGCGGTCAAGACGCCGCAGTCGGCCACGAAGGCCCCCGTGAGTCAACCCGACCTCAAGCCCCAGGTGGCGTACGTGACGCAGATCCCCTCGGTGTCTCAAGACACACAGATGTCCCATCTGGCCAAGATGCCATTGAGTCCGCAGTTCACGGCCATCAACAAAACTGGACGAAAGCGGCGCCTGATGCAGGAGTCTCTTTCACTGTCTTCTTCTCAAAGCGCATCGTCTCCCACCAAGTGGCTGGTCAAAGACAATGGCGCCTCCTTTCCCAACAGGCCGCGGGACGAGGACGAACTGTTTCTGCTGAGCTTCGTCCCCGCTCTGAAGAGACTCGCGCCGCAGAAAAGGTGCGAGACGAAAATAAAGATCCAGCAGATCATGTATGAAGCCGAGTTCAACGTCGCACAGTCCGCCTCTCACGAGAAACAGACGGAGCCGTCAGCGCAGGACTAGGCCACACGGACTATTTTATACTTTATAAAAACCTCTTCCACAAAATGACCAAAAATATCTTTTTGTTTACTGTACATCCTTTTTGAATGTGAAATTCTAACAATGAAGAATAACTCAACTTGATTTGCATATTTAAATGAGTACGGCTAGTGAGAAAAGGAAGCCCCAACATAATTGCACATTAATAGGACAACAGACTATGATTAACATCTTTATTTACATAGTTTTACTGTCAATAAAGTGAATTCACATTTAGAAAAGTGGTTTCACGTTGAAACAATCTTCATTTAAGTAATTATTCTGTAATAATCTATAGTATTTTTACATTTAATTACAGCAACAGAGCAAAAAAAAAAAGTATTAAATGGTGAAAGGAACACTGTTTCATAAATTAACTGCTTACATGCATCAACACATTTCTTTTTAATCTGAACTAAAATAAAGACAATTGTTTTGATTCCACAAAATGAGTTTTGGTTTTGGTAAATTTTTGATGATCATGTGTAAGATCAGGTGGAGCTGGATTAACAACTAAATTCTTAGTGGTCAGAGAGACAAAAGGAGTCACACGCTCGTATTCAGAGTCTTTGCAACAAATAAAAGAATTATAAATACAGGCTAAAAGGAAATCACCATATACAACATATGGATTTGGAAATCCAAAATGATGAGCACAGAGCACTGGTTGGTCTTCTTTTGTTTAGCAGAGTATATCTTTAAATACGGTGATGGTACCAAAACAAAACTCAAAAAGAGACCTGAACATCCTGAATGCGTCTGATCAAAACAACAGCAGAGACAGACATGTTGTAATGAGCAGCATGAAGTTTGAAGCCGGTAGCTGGTGGAGTTTAGGTGCTCGTTTTAGTGCTGATGAAGTGTTAATGAATCAAAACTTTAGGCACCCACGATCATGTGGTTCACTTTTCTCGTATTCTCGGGATTAACATCCAAAAACTGGCTTCATTAAACTCTTACATGGCTTTGTGTCAAAATAAATAAAATGAATGAAGTTACCAGAAAGGAAGCAGAGTCACATTGGTGCAAACCGTGATAATGTGCATCTCTGTCAAATTATTTGAGTTGTCCCAAGAAGTCATTCTGTGTATTTATGCAATCAGCAGCCAAAACATAATGACCAGAGCGACAAACAGGAAGAGTCGAGACAGAAACTGTTCGTCCGTGTGCTGCGGTGTCCCCGGAGCTGCTGTTTGGGGAAATAACAGGTTATTAAATATATTGTTGATAAAAGAGAGATGATGGTGAAACATGTCAAACAGAAATACCTGGAGGTGGTCTGCCGTCGTTGATGTTAAAAGCCGTCGCAAAAATACCAAATGGAAAGGCACCGATTCCAAAGGACATTTGGAAACCTCCATCTCCGAAGCCAAACCCTTGGAAGCCCTGCGGATCATGCATTTCATCATTAAGATGAAGACGCGTAAGTGAGTGAGATATGACGCAACAGCCGGTGAAATTTGTGATCATTCTCAAGAGACGTCTGCACACCTCGGCGCTTAGCGTCTAATATATCCCAGAGGGAAGTGTTCCTTCTGTTAATGGATAAAACCTACATCATCCTATGTAACGGTTTCATCATGAACGCATGTCAACAGCGGACACTGAAGACTACAAACAGCTGCAAACTTTTTTCTATTTAACGATACCTGTACAAAGTACTTACACCACGATTTTCTGGCTCCGGCCTTTGTCCTTGTGGTCGAGGAGGAGTTCTTTCTCTGTAAAACAAAACCACATTTTGTAAAAAGCCATGCTTTGAAAAACCCATTTAAAGTTAGATATTATGTGTGTTGTGATTACATAACATATTAAGTTTTAGAGTCACTGAAGTACCCACCTGGGGTCTTGTTGACCGGTGCTTCCTCGTCCATATAAGGGGATTACTTTGTCTCGGCTGATGCCCGCTTTACACACGGGACATACTTGTCTGTTGGGTCTGGTCTCCAACCACTGAATGAAGACAGAGACACTTAGGACCTGACCTGTCTGCTTTAGTTTAAAAACTATCAATAAGAATGCGTGTCATGTGGAAACAGACAGCTTACCTGATGCAAGCAAGGCCAGCTGATGGAGAGGAGGTGACAAGTACAATAAAAGTTGACAGGGAAGAGGTTTGATTAGTAAAACATCGTCTACGTCACAGAACAATCTGGCTGTGCAAAACATACATTTACTGGAAAAAAATGGCACCCATGTATCACGTGTTCACGAATGAAAACAAAGCGTCACTTCACTCGTGAAAGTTAAGGGTGAGCACAGCTGCTAAAGAAAAAGGAAGAAAAATGGCTTCCTGTCAAAGGGGATTTAACTTCGCTTTGAAAATGAAGAGCTACATTGTCTCGCTGCTGTAATTGCATTGATTCTAGAGAAGCACTCATATGCCTGGTGGTTAGACCTGGCTTAGTTAATGCCGTGACTAAATTGGATTATACTGCTTTCTTACCAGAAGAGGTGTCCACACAGGCTGATCACTGCGTCCTTAGCGGTGTCCAGACATATGTTACACTCGAACGTGCTGTCCTGGTTGCCACTGTCGGCCGGAGTCGAGCTGCTGGATCCGGGACTTGTGTTTTCAGTGGCCGCAGTAGAGCCCGGGGCTGGTGGGGGGGCAGCCGTGGCCATTTAAAAACAAGAAGTGGGGGGGCACCCAGCGCTTCAGAATAAGTACATAGGGAGGCCCAGTGTTTGGGGGGTTATAGATAAGAGAGTAGACGATGAGAGACTGAGCGTATTACCAATAATTATGTAAAAAAAAAAGAGTCAAATCGAGTCAAATCAACTGGCTGCTAGCTAACGCTAAAGTTGCTAACGTTAGCTAGCAGATAAGACTGAGGACAAACAACTGTTATCGTCAGACAGATTAAACGAATACAAAGTGACAAACGGCAAATACAAAACTGCTAATCCAAACTGTCGTTCCGAAGGTGGTTTTCTAACTGAAAATCAAAAACTTGTAGCGAGAAGTTGCGAGATATCCTTACGTTTGGTTGCATCACACATCCGTAACGTTAACCGGTAGTACATCCTGGGGGAAGACAGGGGGCGGGGCCACAAATGTGCGTGGTGGTCTGCTGCCCTCAGTAGGCCTATCAGGTGCCCCCGACAAGGGGCTCCACCAATCAAACATCAGTATTTATTAAAAGTTTAAACCATGAATGAGCTACTTCGTACACATATATTTTTTTTACCATTTTAATCTAGAAATTGAATAGGAGCATGTTTGATATATTTTATTTGCTTAAAATAAAACAAGTACAACAATAAAATACAACAGTAGCCTCCTGTCAGCTACATTTAATCAAAGGAAAGTTTTACATTGACAGAATTGACAGAATAGAATAAAGTTACAACAGAGTAAGTATATCATTAATTTGTTTACTTTCTTTTGAAAATGTAAATATGCATCAATTACTAATTACAAGATTAGGAATACAGGTATTTGTTTATTCCAGTGTTGGGATGTTGTGACTGTGTTTTAGTTCACAGTCTCTAAACAACCAAATTCTAATACATTGTAAAAGATTAATTACATTCAATTCAAAATAGTATGCTTTACTTGTCCTACAAGAGGCAATTTGAAGCAAGCTGGCTTACAAAAATAATAAACAAGCAATTAATTCACACTCATAGAAACAATCCAAAAACAAATGAAAAATTAATGATAAATGTCTGTGGCTGATCTATAGCTGACCAACACAGTCACAGTCCAGTAAATCATTGATAGATGAATATACAGTATGCATAGGTAAAACATGCCATGACATATGATTTTGTCAACATCACCCCACTCTATAATCATGTTCTGTACTGTGAAATACTCCTTGTCATTGATGACAAAGGTTTCAACTTATTTTTTGACAATTTCCATTGACTTTGAGTGATTGAGACCACCTGTCCGGAGATCCTCCGCCATTGCTTCTTCTATCCTTGATGTCAAAGACCGCTTTAGGACTCGTCTAAAGTCATTACCAATGAACACATAGAGAACTGGGGATATAAAGCTGTTTGCTGCGGCCAGGGTGGTCCCCACCTTCAGGCCAGTTTTCAGTACTTCCACGCTGTGGTTCTTCAAGTCTGACTCCGAAAGAACAAAGCTATGATAGGGGACCCAGCAGATGAAAAATGACAAGATGAGCGCCACCATGACTTTGTAAGGCTTTGTTGACTTGATGGTCAAACGTCTCAGCTTCACACAGAGCACCAAACTGCAGAACACAATCACTAGGAAAGGAATCAGGAATCCGCAGATGAATCGAGTCAGGACCACCGCCTTGTGTTTGGAAGGGCCCATGTAACTGGTGTAGCACTGAGTGACTGAGCCGCGGACCGTGGTTTGTCTGAAGATCAGCGAGGGCAACGTTAGGAGTGCAGAAAGGACCCACACGAGGACGACAACTCCAAGTGCTTTCCGCACCGTCCGTTGGTTATGTGACCACACGGGGAAAGAAATCATGACACAGCGATCAACGCTGATCAGAACCAACAGAAACACATAGCTGTACATGTTGAGGAAGAGGGCAGAGGAGGTGACCTTGCACAAAGCCAGTCCGAACGGCCAGTGTGAGGTGATCATGTAGAATACTTCCAGGGGCAAAAAGGCACAGAACAAAAAGTCTGAAATGGCCACACTGAGGTACAAGGTGGTGATGACGGTTCTTTTCATTTTCCATAGACAAATCCATATGACTAATGAATTCCCTCCAAGGCCAATAACCGATATAAGGATATTGACTGCTACCAGAACATGAGACAAAGAAGACTGCGGACTTCCGAAAGGTTGTTCAGTTGTGATGCTGTTGTTCTCAGTTTCATTGTCTGGAGTGTAATCCTCATATTCAATATAATCCACATCCATGCTGGTTACTTTCCCTGAAATATGAGGCACAATATCTTTATTTACAAATACTTACATATAGATGATCACAACAGTTCACAATTGCCATCGAGAAAACATACTTTTTAATATAAAATGTACTCATGTACTCACGTTATGTCTCAAAGCAGAAGCAATCACTTTGAAATGCTGTCTTCCCTTCCTGCTGGATGCAACTTTTCACTTCTGTTTCCTGGACAGTGTTACTGACGAAAGCAGAATCAGAAGTTACATGTCATGGAACAAGTGAGAATCTCCTCCCACTTACCAAAAACACATTTTATTTCTTTTGGGTGAGACCATTTTCAGCTGTTTATCTATTTTTTGTGGTTTATCTTAATCACAGAGGTCAAAACATCCACAGCAAATTATATTAAAGGTCTTACACCAGACTTTAAGTAATCTGTTGCAATATCACAAAGGAGATCCCCTTCACAGCAAGAGACAAAACCACCAAACCACCAGCTGACATCCCTAAACCAAGGGTGTGCCCATACCATTTTACCAAAAATGTAACAAAATCTCGGTCAAGGCTGTTAAATCTTTTGTTGTAACTCAAAGAGAATGTTTTTTTGACTATAGATCTCTATCAAGAAAAATAAAAAGTCAAATATAACAACATCATACACTCCATCCTGAAAATCCCATGTCATCAAATGTACCCATGCTAAGAAATCACAATTAAAAGAAATGTATGTGATAGCAAGTGTGCACTTAAAATATAGCACACATCTGTTCCCTGCTTGCTTTTAAAGTAAAATGTATAATTTGTGAAGATAAACATCCCTAATATGACTCACTTAAAACATAATATGATGCAGTAATGCACCTCTTTTATCTTTAATAGCAGCATATAAACAGCCGATGTCTAGATGATTAAGAAAGTCAGTACAACAAATGGCAGGAAGAGAGAGAAATGTATGCCTGGCAGATTTTTAGACCAAATCAAAACTTTCATGTCACATTTTACGTTGACAGTGAAGCACAGTTCCCTAAAAATCAGATGATGCAGTTATGTAACAGAAAAAAAGCTGAGTAAATCATTTTTCAGTCAAACACCAATCACAAGGCAAGCGACTAACACATTTGTGGGATTTTGTTTTCATAAAAACAGTCAATACCAATTCTCTGACGTCCATTTGTTTCATATATGACTTTTTAGATCGGTTACTGAACTAAAAGTGCAAATAATGTAGCTACAATACACAATTACAAGTAAAAGTCCTGTATTCTCACTTTGATCTATACAGAATTATTAACGGTGTAATACAAATATCTAAAGTGAAGGTACCTGTCATGCAGAATGGCCTACTTTTTAATCTGAATATCACAATGCAGTGTTGTTATGTTATTATATGCCTTCTGCTTTCATCTGAAGTTTTTAAGATAACGGTGGTGAATATTGGCTACATTACAGTACGTTTGACCAAGTACTGTACTAAGTACCATTTTGAGGTATTTGTTCAAGGCCTATCTTATTAATTATAATGTAATTTATACTGCTTAAGACATTTGAAGACCTCATCTTGGGCTCTGGGTGGTTATATTGGGTAATTTTGAAATATTTTCTACTAATCGATGAATCAAAAAAATAATTGGTTGCAGCCTAACTTTAAATAAAATATTTTCTAATTATGTTAATGACTGTTCACCATGGGGGTACTATATATTAGAAAAGTATGTTTATCCTCCACTGTTGTGCGTACACTGGACATGCGCAGATGTGATTGTTTTCGCCCCTCCCCTTACAGTGACGTATCAGTCTCGAGGCATCGCTATATCTTCCACACTATCAAACTGCGCCATTCCCCTTGACTATCAACATGGCGAGTACCGTTGCTAACAAGTGTCTCAGTCCTCTGGCTTTCATCACCAGGAGGCTCTCTGCTCCAGAGTTCATTACCCAGTGCTGCTACCACAAGAAGGTAAACATCTTTTGTCCGTTACAGCGTAACTAAAGGAGGCCGAGGTCACCGCGTGCTAGCTGCTGTTTGGCTAATGTTTACAAATATTAGCATTAGCTTCAAGTAGTTCTAGCTTAATAAGAGTATCAGGAGTATTTAAGAGTGGTGACATGGCTAATAATTAATTAGATGGAGCTGGTTAACCATGTAGCTAGTTTTTAATATGTATGTTGTATGTACAAATAGACAAGGTTACACCACTGGTGTCAGGGGTTAAATGTCGCGTATGGCAGTTATGAAACGTTAGCACTTTAGGTAAAACTCGTTAGCATAAGTTGTGTCGTTCTTGCTGATCAGTACATTTGAAGACGTCACTAATCTGGCCCTCAGGGTGGCCATTGACATAGCTTTAATACTTGAATCACATCCGATTAATACGCCTTAAGCAGTGTGATATAAACCTGCACATGTTCTGTTTGTGTACCGTCATCTTGAGGTTGCAGCATCTTAAAATATCCTTCTTCACCTGTACGATCATAGAGATTTATTTTACCTAATTGTATTCTACACCATAGAATGTGTATCACTTACTTTTGAGAACAAACTTACTACAATTCCAAATGTGTATGAAATGCAGTCCTTATGGGATGTTTTGTGATACAAGCTCAGCCACTTCATATTGTTTACGTCACAATGACTTGGCAGGAATAAGGGGTGGGGGGGGGGGATGGCTGCAGGAGTTGATTTTGGTTGACAATGAAATCCTGTCCTAATCTGTTTATTTAAATGTCTCTTGCGTAACGGTGAATACTTGGTTGTATAACAGTGATGCTCAAGACTCTCTTTCTGATTGCAGTAGAATAGTTTAGTCACATGTATGTCAGTATGGTGGCATACTCTCAACAACTTGCTAAAACCCACTTTGACACGTTGTTTTCTTTCCTAACAAAGTGTTTCCTTTTTATCTACTTCTCTGAAGGTGGTGGATCATTATGAGAACCCAAGAAATGTCGGCACATTGGACAAACTCTCCAAGAATGTTGGGACCGGTTTGGTGGGCGCTCCAGCCTGTGGCGACGTAATGAAGCTCCAGGTATGTTTGTCGCTAAGCCCGGATGGATTACACGCTTTTTATACACCCAGAGCCATTAAGACTGAATTATACCAACAAAGTTAAAAGCTGTTATAGTTCAGCATTGCCATGAAGCAGTTATTTCCCCTTGGGCATTTGAGTAAAACTTTCATTTTGACAGATTGAGGTGGACGACCATGGGAAGATTGTGGATGCCAGGTTCAAAACCTTTGGCTGCGGCTCTGCTATTGCCTCCAGCTCTTTGGCCACTGAGTGGGTGAAGGGCAAATCTGTGAGTTAACGCACTACAGAAACTTCTTTCTCTGCCTCTTGGAGTGCGTCATGTGTTGCTTTTCCTATTCTTATTCATTCTGCTCTGCTCAAAAAAAGGTTTTGTGGTTAAACTAGCTGTGTGCTTTTCTCTCCAGGTGGAAGAAGCTTTGCAAATAAAGAACACTGACATTGCCAAAGAGCTCTGTCTGCCACCGGTTAAGCTTCACTGCTCCAGTAAGTTATTAGGGATTTTTTTTTTTTTCCCCTTCCTTTCCAAACTTCTCCACACATGTATGTATATTTAACGGATCTAATCGTTTCTCATCAGTGCTTGCAGAGGATGCCATCAAGGCTGCCCTGGCTGACTATCGCCTCAAGCAACAAGATGACCAGCAGGAGGCAGTCAGAGCCAGCAGTTAAACGGAGCGCGCTCACTCTGAGCTGGGCGCCACTGTTTGCGTCCTGCTGTCAAGAGGAGAAGTAACAGTAGTCCAGAATCCTCACTTTCCTGCAGTATCGATGAGGCACACCTAGTATGTCGATGGCCAGTACACCATTGTCATCCCTCAGTGTCCCACCAGGCTTTCTGTATTGGTCCTGTCTGTGGTCCGTTTTAACCTCGCATACTGTGTCTTCCTAGCCTGTCAAGTAAACGCACAATAAACACTGTTTGGGCTGTCGGTACAAAGGTGAGCCTTATTTTTGAGATTGTGTTATATTTTAAGATTTTGTGCTTGGGGAGTGTTTAGTTTGAGTGGTGTGACGGAGACGGGGATTAAAGCTAAAGGCCGTATCCTATCTGCACCCTGAGCACTGAACTTTTGATATGCAATGAAACAAAGTGGCTTGAAACGATGAAAGGGTCCACTGGTTTTAAGTGTAATTTATGAGTATTTAGTAATACTTGATTGATGGTATGCAATAAAAGAATTCTGAAACTAAAACTCTTCTCAGTCTGTGGTTTTCTATACTTTTACTAATCTTAACCGTGCAAATACTGATCCAAAGCAAAGTTGCTGTTTAGATGCACACTGAGCAAGATGTACTTAAACATACAAAAATGTTTTATACCAGCTGTTAATGAAGTTACTTGAGGCATGTTTATAATATGGTATGAAAGTCAAAGCGAAGCAACAGCTGCATGCATTTCCCTGCATTGAATATCCACAAACAAAAACCTCCCAGGATTGGAATTTAGCAAGCTTTCTGCATTTCTCTTGATACATCTTTGACAAGGTTTGCTGGACAAATTGCTACACATGGATTCAAAGCATTAAAAAAATAACAGTGTTCAGAATAGTTAGAATGCAGTTTTGTCTCCCGCGATCAGCTGAAGTGTAGCAGAGTCATTGTGAATATGCAGAGAGGACGGCCGCAGGCTCCTGCCAGTTAAAGGTTCCCGTGAATCATCTTCCTCTGGAGGATTGAGCTCAAGGCTTCCTCCTCCTCCTGCTGCTGCTGCTACAGCTGCAGCTGCTTCACTGTCAGGAAGCCCACACAGATCCTTTTCCTGAGGGAGACTTGGTAGCTGCTGGTCCAGGATGCTGCCATCTGGATGAGAGCTGTCCTCAGGACTGTGGTCTGCTACTTTCTGACTGGGATCACTTCCCTCTGCAGCATCAACACATTTATTTGGGGTGCGCAGCCTCTTGGCTGCCCTCATAATGTCTGCCTGCAGCTGCTTGTGAGAGTCCACCGGCTCACTTTCCTGCTCGGGAACGGCTTTTTCTGGCACTTCCTTAAAGAGTTTAGCACCTCCGGTTTTGTCACTGTGGTCCACGTACATTTTTGAGGGGAAAGAGGAAGGGTAGTAGGCATTCACTTTGCGCCTGCGGCTCATGATAATTGCCCCACAGATAAGAAGGAAGACGAGAAGGATGAAAGAGCCTGCAACAAGGATAAGGAGCATGTTCTCCTCCAGAAAGTCCACAACTCGGTTCAGAAAGTCAGTTTCCACATGGGTGGGGCCAACAGGTGTGGTTTGGTATTCAGAGGAAAGGTTGCTGGTGGGCGGAGAGGAAGTTAAGATGCTGAGATCTTCCTCATCTGTACTTCCTTCTAGAATACTGTAAAAAGGTAGCGGTGTGGCCAAGCTGCTGCTGATGCAAAACACCACACACAGACCAATCAGATGAAGGCCCATCGGTAGCATGGTTTCCCCTCAGGATCTGTAAACGATGAAATGTCAGTGTGAAGACAGTTATGTGCCACAATTATGTTGAGAAGCAATGAGCCATTGGGTGAAAACTTCCATGAACTGCATCAAACCGCCAGTGTTTTATACTGTACATGTTTAAATTTGGGTGATCTGGCCCTTTAACACATGCTTTAGTTATTTATTTGGATCCCAATCAGCTCACTGCTCAGTCTGTGTGTCAACTGGCCGCAGCTCTCACACTTTTATTCTTATTCTGCTCCATCTGTGTGCAAGATGGGCAACATGAGCCTCTGCTCTCATCTGGAAAAAAGGGGGTTGGGAAGATCTTTGTTTTTTTTAGAATTAATCACACTCACTCACCCCCAGACCAAATATACATGGACATGCCTGTGCACATGTGCACATAACGCCATGGTCATATGCACACACATGGAATTTATCTTCACTCGATCGATTTTTTTTAAACTACAAAAATGGAAAAAAGTACTATGACCTAGATTCTGTCTTCGGTCCACTGGGATGTCTAAAACTAACTTTTTAGTTGTCATGGTTATAGGCTACTTCCTCAGGCTGGATGCTGCTCTGAAGGCGTCATGATGCTGTCACATCAGCCGCTTCAAATCGACATGTGAACTAACATCAAGAAACCCCAAAATGCCCAAAGAGTGAGCAACATCCAAAGAAAAAAACTCTGAAATGTCAAAACATTTTACTCACCATCCACTGCGGCAGAAGAAGTATCTCTGTTGAAGTTTTCTCTGATGGAGGATGTGTGAAACCAGTCTGGCGAAAGTGAAATGAGAGAGCGAGAGAGCGCACAGCAGAGAGTTGCAAATGCTCTGTGAGCCACACTACTTCTGCAGTTTCAGATTTCAGGCTGGAGGTCGCTCTGGATAGTGCAACACATTTTGTTCACCATGAGGACAAATCCCTCCTTCTGCCTCTCCACTGTTCTCCTCCCCCCTCAGCTTCCTACAGACTGTCTGGGCTCTCCGGCCTGCACACAGATTGTTCTCGTTAGGTAGAAGTCTGTAACGTGCTGTGGGGGCAGGGACCTTCTCCTCCAATCTCCTGTGTGGTTAAATAGTTATGCAAGGCTAAAACAACACCGGTGGAATGAACTAAAACAACTTTATGACAATAAAACATCACAAGCAAACCCTGAAACATCATCATCTGCAACATCTGTTCTCTTTTGAAATAGCTCTCCATGATTTCTGCAGAAAGAGCCTCCGATTGACAGTCTGGCCTTTTCGTTAACCTCAGCCTCTGACACTGATGACTAACAGCAGGCCTGCTGGGACAAAAAGAGTCAGAGAGTAGCAGCTTGTAAGAATGACCAGCTAATGCAGGAAGAGGTTAATGTTTCCTGTGCAGACAGAACACCCGTAACAGTCAAGAGGGGGAATTTCACTCCACGGGCAAGCAATTAAACTCACACGGCGTGTGTGACCACTTTAGGGAGAGAGTGTGAAGGAGTACGAGTGAGCCCTACAAGTGATTTTTTTTATAAGCGCAAATGCATTTTTGGCAACTCTACTGTGTTTGTGATCAGTCAAGACAAGTCTAACTTTATATGGTCATCAGGAGAATGAAATGAGGTGCTGCTTCTCCAGGTTTACATTTGTCTCAGCTCTGTTGATAGTCACCAGTGTCTGTTTCAGTTGCACATAACTCGACGTGGAGAAACAAAAAGCCCTAATAAGCATTCAGGGCTCTGTTTTCTTTTCACGGGAAGGGAAGTGAATATGAAATCCAGTCCTGCGTAGAAGAAAAGCCTTTTATAAAGCCTGTCATAAATAAGGGAACTGACTTAGTCCACAGAGTGCTCAGTTGTATTGTGACTGTTTACCATTTAGAGACACATACGGACATTGAACACCTTTCGCAAAATAGGAACAGAGCTGTTTTGTGTTTCACTGATTTTCGCATGAGCTCTTGTGTTTCCAGCATAACATTTATTTGAATAACTAGTTCTTATTTTGAAACTCAAAGTGAACCGCCATCCGTTTGAAGAAAGGAAAACTTTGATAACCTTTTACTGGTCCGTAATGTCAAATAATCATGATATTAATCAATTCCAATTAAATGCAAAGATAGTGTGACCAAGACTCTTTCGGTCTCTGAACTTCGCCTCCATCTAAAATTAGTAAAATAGAAAAGATTAGGCGATGACAGATTTGTAAAATAAAGTGTAACAAACCGTTAAATAAGACAAATTGGTTTAATAAATTATCACAATACAGAAGCTGCATCTAAATGCCTACATAAACAGAGTCACATACAGTTTAACATTATTCAAATGAGAACGCTCATACAATGAAGCCACAGTGCTACCAGGACACCACGTGTAAACTGAGCAGTGTCTGCGAGGAACACTAATCCCTTGACAAAACAAGCCTTCCTGTCTCCCGTCGCTAAGTGAAATACCATCACAACTCAGCTCAGGATGTTCAAAAAAATTCTTTGATCCCTCTCTTCATCCTGACTTTGACTCTTGTGGAAGGCAAGTGTAGAATTACGCAAAAAGTCTCAACTCTTTTCCAAAATACACATTTGATGACCTGACCTGACCTGACCTCACCAAACACCAGATACATTATTGGTTCATGAACAGTACTGTTTTGGTTTGTGTTTGTGGATCTACGTCTCTTCCTCCACAGCAATGGCTTGTGCAGCGAAGCCAAACCACAAACTTCATACGGGAAGCACGAGTTTATTCAAACAGCAACTGTTTCCACTTCACTGACAGACAGGTCTGCAGACAATAATAGTAATTCCATTTAAACATAGCGGTCATTTTCTGGAAGGAAGCTGCTGAGAGTGAGGTTATCTCCTCCGTCTTCATCGCTGTCTGCATCACCGTGGATCACCAGCACTCCGTTAGGGACTGCATTGCGTTGTCTTGAGTAGGTGATATTCCTCTCAGGCAGCAGGGACGAGATGCACATCATCTCTGTTGCCGGCTGAGTTTTTTTGAGCTTGTACTTCCTTGTGGACAGCTTGATGCAGAGGATGATGGTAGAGATCATGAAGACGGTGGCCAAAGCAGCCAGGGAGGCGATGGCGATGAGGCAGTGCTTCGCCAGGCGCCGGGTGGAGCAGGGTTGCACCTCGGTGCTGGATGGGCTCTTTGAGACTTCACAAGGTGCTGTTGTAGTTACCGGAGTTGATTTGGTGGTTAGGACCGGCAACTTCTTGGGAACACGAGGGATCAGGATTCCTGCAGGACTGGTGGAGACATTGGTGGTGGAGACATTGGTGGGGGAGACATTGGGGGTGGAGACACTGGGGGTGGAGGCTTTGGCTGTGGAGACATTGGGGGTGGAGGCTTTGGCGGTGGAGACTTTGGCGGTGGAGGCTTTGGCGGTGGTAGGAGATTCAGTTGAGAATGAGATGGTTGGGGACTCCGTGGTAGAGCTCAACCCTGCTGTGTCAGGAAACTGTGATGTGGAGTTTGGGGTTTTAGTCACAGAAACGAGCTTAGGCGTCGACAAAAGCGCAGTGCTGGTGGTGAATGTTTCACTCACTGTGGGATCAAACACAGGTGCTGCCTCAGAGGTGCGGCTAGCTGTCATTGCGGTTGTAGCTGAAGCCGAGGTACCGCTGAGGGTCCGGTTGAAGACTGTAGCCGGAAACGTTTCAGGAGAGGTGATGGGAGATAACTTGGATGTAACTTCAGGCTTAGCGGTGGACGAAGGCTGCTGCGAAGACGCAGCCACTGTTGCTACAGAAGCTGCTGCAGAAGTTGTTGCAGGAGCAGCCATGGCAGTGGAAGTGGTGGGTGATTGTTGATGTATCTGATCCCCTGTAGGGTTTGCAGTCGTCTCTAAGATCATCGTGCTGTGGGAAGGATGTGCTGCACCTGCAGTTGTGATCACTGCTGTGGAGGCATGAAGCAACCGTGGCTCTGTTCTGCTTGTAGTTGCTGCGACGGTGTTCATTGCAACCAAATCAGAAGTGGTGTTGATTGCGCTGTCGCCTCTGTAAGCGGCGGTCGCCTCTTCCGTTGTCTCTGGTGTTGAAGCGACACTAATCTCTGCAGGTTTGTGAGGTTCAGCAGTTGAGTTCATGCTGCTGGTTCCTGTGTTGGAAGCGCTCATGTCAGACTCCACAGCATACAAAACAGATATTCCCCACAGCAGAGCCAGGTACGTCTTCACGCTGAGTGCCATCATTGTTGTTTCTGAAATTACAGAAAAGATGCAATGCAAGAGTTTGGTTAAGAAATCTATTAAACAGTTATAGTAAAAAGACACACACATGGGGATAAAAACAATATGTCTGCTAGTGACAGCTTATGATGAAACGGTCATGTGTCTTTCACCACACCCATTGCTACATTTTTTTTTACAGGACAAACAGAACTACTGCATTTAAGAGTACATCTGAATCTTTCTTTAACACAATCTATACAATCAGAATCCACATTTAAAGTTGTCTTTTTATGAAAAAGTAACCTGTAGCCAAAGGGGACAACATCAGATTTTCTGAAACTTCTGAAATGTCTTAAAGTTAAGTATACATTTAATGTATGAAGTAAACAACGTGGATAAATCAACCTCCTTTGTGAGAAAATGCTAATAGAAGATAACATTTTAAGAGAATACTTACTAAACTTTATCCAAGTCCCTTACATGAAAGGAAACGCTAGATCACAAATGCAGAAACATGTCTATCCAGAGCAAAGATTTCAAATGTGTCCTCAGAGAAACCGGGTCGGCGTCTTACCTTGCTGCTGGTAAAGCACGTAGATGAGAGAATAAAATCTGATAGAAGTTCAGCTCATTTCAGCCTCTCTGGGAGAACATCCTCCGAGCTCTGACACGCTTTCTGTATCACTGCTTAGAAGAAACAGGAAATGTTCACACACACATTTTTTTTAAAAACTGAAAATCCATAGACAGACACTTCCCTTAGAAACAAACACACAGCTTTAGTCTTGCATCAACGAGGAAGTAAAAATGATCAGAAGCTTCTTTTTATTGCTCTACAATCGCTCAGCTACCGTTTTAAGATCTTTTAATCATTAGCAGAAGATTAAATATGTCTTACCCTTCTGATGGAAAGTTATGGAGATGTTTGCTCTGATGATCTGATCACTACTTTATATAGAAGTAGCAGGAAGTGCTCAGTTCTGTTTCTCACATGTCAACTATACTGATCACTATGATTACAGCTTCATGTCATGTGGGTAAAAGGCATTAGCTCTGCAGGAACTTCAAGGCACTGATAGTGGACCAGTGACAGGATCAGCTACATGACGGGGATTATGTCAAGTGTAACACATGCAGGAATAAATACGCTAAGTCCATATATTCAATGGATTTGAAATAAATAAAGGCTTGGACTCAAACCTACCCTGTAACAAAACGGAAATTTGACTTGTGTGGAAATAGTAGCTGTCACTTCCTGTACTGCTGAGTCAAAGGAAGATGTGGTTTAAAAAAAAAAAAAAGAAAAAAAAACTTTAGAAGTTTATACAAATGTGACATGAAGATAAACTAAGTTTGCTGGTCTTTTGATTAAAATAGTACACAATACACGTGAAGGAGAATAGATTATACACGAGACAGTAGCTATTAATAAAGTTACAGAAGTGATGTCCTCATAGTTTCTGGTAATGTGGGGACCTGAAGTGCAGTTTTATCTTCAGGAAAATATGTCTATATTTAACACAGTGCCTTTAAATATGACAAAAGTGAAGACATACAAAAATGTGTACATTCAACAATTTTCCTCATAATCAAATTCCTGGATGAGAGGTGAAAAGCGTTTTAGACCTAGCTAAGCTCATTCTTTTAAATTAAGGTAAAACATCTGGGAGTGGGAGCACTTTGATTGCCTCACAACGGCTCTCAACATGTCGACAGCGAGCTGGCAGCTAGCAGCTAACAGCCCAAACTAAGGCGGAAGTGCTGACAGAGCTAACAGTGTTTGCCTGTAACCGCCATGTGAGAGCAGCGCAGAGCGGTGGCTGTGAGCTAAACATTGGACCACACTCACAAACCTGCACTAAAATCAGAGCGGTTGGACCTGCTCGGACAACAAAGCAAGGAGAAGCGCCGATAACAAACGGAGGGAGAGCGACTTTCTGCTCAGGTAGACATTGCTCCATTATAGTCTTACATAGATAGCCGTTTGCCGCTATATTAATGTTTAATACAGCTCCTTTAATGAATAACTACAGTTACCGCCTCTGGGTTGTATGCCTCCACCAACCAGTAGAGTTGCAGTTTACATCTATGTCTGTGCAAAATGTCATAACTTTTTATCCGACAAGACATTTGTGTGAAATTGGGATAATTAGCATTAAACTCTTAAAGCTGTGGCCCAAAATGTTTTTTTACGGTCACAATGACCTTTGACCACCAAAATGAAATCAGATCATCCTCGAGTCCAAGTGGATGTTTGTGCCAAATTTGAAGAAATTCGGTGATGTTGAAACCGCATTCATGAGGGTGGACGGACGTGCGGATGGAAAACTTGGATACACGATGCCTCCGGCCAAAGTTGTCGCCGGCGTAGAGGCGTAAAATAAATTGAACAACAAGCTGTGAGAACATCTCATAAAAACTGAAATAGACTTCACACTAAAATTAAAGAATGTATTGTTGCCACAGCAGAGGAGCCAGTTATCCGATCAACAATTGAATGACCTCATGAGCACTTTAGCACCAACGGCAGGTAAGAAAAGTAGTAACACCTGACAAGTTTGAAGGCTTTGGGGACTGATGTTGGGTTAGAGCTGAAACAATTAGTGACAGAATATCAACTCCCACTGACGCACAATAAGCTCAACACTCAACCTGCAGGGATACCGATTGATAAAAGCCAAATGAAGATAAATAAATTAAAAGAAAATAGAGGTTTTCATGTGTAAATTCTTTATTCATGTGCACAGAACTGTTTGTTAGAGGTTCAGTGAATCACAAGCTGGGTGAGTGGTCCCTTCCCCAACACCAAATATGCACTGGAGAGGGCGACTTCAGTTTGACCCTTAACAGTGACAAGAGGCACCACTACATTTGCACAACATTTACACCAGAGAGATGCAACCCCCCCCCCCTCCCCTCCCCAATAAAACCCAATGTTACATTTCAAGCCCAGAAGAACAGGAACAAAACGCTTAAAAAGGAATTCTTCCACATTCATAAATCTGATGGTTATCAATGAGCAAACTGGTGGGAGGAAAAAAATGTTCAACCGCTATTGTTTTAAAAAAAAAAAAAATCCAGCTTGACTAAATCAACCTAGCAGGTTGTGACTGGAATGTACAACAGGAGAGAAAATAAATGTAAAAGCAGTGCATGAAACGGCACACGATTCATATTTGGCAACACATAAAATAACAATGGAAATACTGATGCTACATACAATTTTTGAGTAGTAAGTACAAACTTCACATAAGAATGTTTTACCACAATTAAAAAAAACAAAAACAAAAAAAATGGTTAAGACTTTTTCCTTCAACAAAAATGTCTTTTCTTCAAATGTGTACATGAGCTGCGAGAGTTCTTCCTTTTCTCTGTGAGTCGGGGCAAAGTGTGAAACTGGAGACTTGATGAGGAAAAAAATAAGTTCATCTTGGAATGTAGGGCTTGGTCTCATCGCAGGACGAAGCCCAGCTCAAAGAAGCCGGATCTTGAGAATTTGGCTGTGGCCGACCCCGTCCATTCGATTCCTAAAAACAACCAACGGTCCCGGGAAGTGGGGCCGCAACCTTACATGGCGACCTTGGCGACCTGGTCTTCCAGTCTGGCGATTCGACGGTCTTGGAGGATGACACGGTCCCGGAGTGACTTGAACTCTCGGAGTACCTCTTCCAGTTTATCTTCTATTTTCTGCTCCTTTTTCTGGTGAGAAACGGAGAGAAAATTAGCTGAGTCGAGTTCTTTAGTCGTCTCATTTAGCTTCCAAAAGACTAATAAAGATTTACAGTGTTTACAGAAGGTTTTTGTGGGGGATAACTTCTGTATCTTACCGACTAAAAAACGTATTTTCAGGCAAAACAAGCACGGATTTGACAGGCAATGATGCCCTCTAGCTGTTAACATTTTCCCTTGCTGTTCCACTGAATCGTGACCCAAACACCAAAGTATGTGCTGATCCATAACTTTTGTGAATTGTTCCAACCATAATAATTACTGTGAAGGGGGGAGTTCAGATGTCAGCAACAAAAATGCTGAGTGAGTTTGAAAAGGGTACTGCTTTCCATTAAAGGAAACAGTAACAATAATAATAATCTGTTTTAAGAATCTAGTTGTACACAAAAAGAAGAGTTGAAGAAACAATAACTGGGAGGTTTGACACTCACGACTGTGCGCTGCGGAGAAGCGTGCTTCTGGACAGCCGAGATGTTTTCTGCTTTTGTGGCCGGCTTGGTTTCCAGGACGTTCGTCTTGATCACTTTGAGATCGCGGGCCTTCGTGGAGACGTAGCCATCTTTGAGTGAGATCAGGATGGGGCCCCCGTTCTTCCCGGCGAACCACTCCTCCCCCTCCAGGGCGGGATCGGGGCCGGCCGTGTCGGGATACAGGTCGTCCTGGAACAGGTCCGACTGGTGGAGAGGACACAGGACATGTCATGAGGAGGAGGAGGAGGAGGAGGACATATAAAGCAGCACTGAAAGAACAACATGTTCATTCCTTGATATAAACACAGACATACCTTACGTGGGACGGTCATGATGATTGGTTCACATTTCCTCTCGTGTAATTTGTAAAACCTACAGAGGATTAATAATATGTGATTAATATCATACACAGCAAAACAGTTTACAGCAACAAGAAAAACACTCAAACAGTAAGAGTAGCAATACAAAGTTTAACTAAGGAATATATTCAGCCATTAATTAAATTCATACATTGGTAAGGCAAATGATGGATTTGTTTAAATGATCTGTTTACTTTAAATAATTTCAACTATGAGTAAACACAAAGATCAATAATGTGTGAAAATAAGTGGTGAACTTACTTAGATGAGCTTTGTCCCTATTCTTTCTTCTATTAAAGTCAAATTAACTTTTTTACATGAAACTATGGTGACGTCACGAGCTGAAACAATTAGTTGATTAATTACAGAATATTAATGAGCAACAACTGAATCTTTTATTATAGAAAAATAACCCAAATTCTCTGGTTCCAGATTCTAAAATGTTAACATTTGCCTTTTTTTACAACCTCCTATGATACCAAACTGAATATCTTTTGGGGTTTTGCACAAAATACAACATTTAATTATGTTAATTGAGCCTTGGAAAATTGAGACATTTTATAGACCAAACAACTAACTAAGAAAAATCTGTAGATTAATGGATAAAGAGAAAATCCTTGAAATCAAATTGTTTTAAGCTGATTTTGCTCTTCTTAAAAATGTGGGTATTTTTCAGACAAATTCTGTAAAACAAATTAAATAATGTACGTTATACAGTACGTTAGCTCCACAAACCAACAGACATAATCACTGTAATACCTTGCAATTTCACATTTGTTGACATCCAGGCCTCTTTTGGGCATGTATCCCATGCCTCTCTGGGGCTCCTTGGTGGAAAAGGTGCTGAGGTAGTGAACAAACGGCGCCTCATCGGTGATCTCAAAGTACCGAATGCTGCTGTCACCCTGAGCACACACAGTCACAGCTCAAAGTCAGATTGAGAATCAAATTATCAGAAACAAGAAACGAAAACTTTCTTCTGCTCACCTTCCCACACAGGTAGACTACGTTGGTGTCGGGGTCATAGAAGGGCAGCAGAACTCCATTACTGGAGTCCATCTCTTGAACACATATTGGCTCATCCATGTTTTCCTGGAAACACAAAAATAAGTAGAAGTAAGCAGCACCAAATCTCATCTATAGCCAATAATGAACAAGTAAGAATCATTCTCAGCTAATAAATAAAAAATGACTTGTTAATTAGATCTGGAGAAGTGAAATCTCTTTGAATTTAACGCCCCCACCTGGAGCTAAAGTGTAATGACAATGAAAATGTGATCAATCCTCATTCAGGCAACACAGGAGAAACTGATGGAAACTTGTACAACAGGTAGGAAGTGTATATGTGATGAATCAGTGTGTTGCGGATAGAATGAGATTCACTCCGGTGACGTACGATTTTCCACAGAGCCAGCTGGCGTTCGCTCATGCGGCTGAATCCAGTGGTGAAAATGTTTCCGTTTGCTAAAAAGATGGCTCTCATTGGCCGAGCTCCCTCGTGGGCTTTGTCCTTCTCCTAAAAACAGAAACACACGTGTCAGACTGGACTGCCGTGTTTGTAGGTGCTTTGGAGTAAACAGCTCGGTGGGCGATTCTGGGAAAGGTTATTTCACACGAGAAGCATCCAAGCCCCCCCAAATCCCCGCGGCGTTTCCACTTACCGCAACAACCCTTTTTTTACGGGGGTCGATGACACGGACCTTCTTGTCCTTGCAGGCGGTGCAGAGCAGGCTGCCATTGCGGCTCCAGCTGACACTAAAGATAACATCAGGGTGCATGTCCTCCAGGTTGATCATGGCCTGTCCCGTGCCCACATTCCAAATGACGATCTGGTTGTCACACCCTTAAATGGACACATGCAGCACAGCATGACTACACACTCACACACCTCTGTGCTCCAAGGCTATTTCAAGCCCTTTACATCACACAAAGCAACAGGATGAGAAGGCCGTCTGTGAGGTAATTGGTCCGATTTGGAGTTCAGCTGTGCACAGTGGACAAATGGCAGACAATTGCCCGAGACGGATATTTCAGTCTGAGGGCGCGGGGTGCGTGCCACAAGGCCTCGGTCAAAAGGTTACCTGCGCTGAGGAGAACGTTGCGAGCGGTGGGATGCCAAGACACGATGCCGACCCTCTTAGAGTGGCCCTCCAACACGACCACGGGCTCCGAGAGAGGAGTCCCCAGCCCGTTCTCAGGGATCTGCCAAACCTGAGTCCGAAAACAAGACCAGTTAGTTACATACCAGCTTCAAAAAGGTACTAGATTACAGTGTATTAATACAATAGAACAGGCCCATCATTTGCATGTGCTAGATCTAAAAATAAACAATGCAGTGGGTAAAGTGTAATGCAATTGCTTATTCAAGTATTTATACTTGCTACATTGTTAAAACACACATAATAAATCTGAGTTCATGCGATCCTGTCGTATTAACCGTGTCCTTACCATCACTGTGCAGTCCTCCGAGCCGCTAGCGATGACGTGGTCATTATGAGGACACCAGTCGATGTCCAACACTGGGCCCGTGTGACCACAGACTGTCGGGTAAACCTTGTCTATACGGCCAGACTGTGAGACAGAAGACAAACTGTGTTACAGAGAGTGTGAGACCGCATCCTCCTGTAAGCTGATATCCGTCAGAGGAATATGAAAATGACCAACGGGGCTAATTTAACTATCCTGTGGAGTTCAGTCCTTTGCATGATTGCGAGACTCTTTTTATGAGCATCACATTGCAACTTCATCACACATCTGTCCTCATGCTGGGCTAAAAACAGAGAGCCGGGGTTCATTATTGTACATTTTCACAAAATACACTTGTATTAAATGTTTGATATTTAACTCAAGGATTCAGCAGCAACTCCTCCCTGAATGAACCAACATCAGCAGACGGCTTAACGTCATGAATACGTTTGATCGTCTGGGCTTGTTATGATCCCAAAGAATCATTTCAACAGGGAGGACAAAGTCAACCCATTTTTACTGTTATGACCTCACCCCAGTGGCCTAAAATAATGCAGCACCCGTCCCCTTTGCGAGTATCATGTGTTCAATGAGCCAACCGTAACCAGATACGCATTACATGCCTTTATTACCGGGCAGATTCAAACATTGATTATCTTTGGGGTTTTTACTATAGATATGAGCCTCGGGGAACGACCGGACGGGGTCACAGCAGCAGTGTGCTGGAGGTCTGCTGACAGAGAAGCCTGTAGGATTGATTTGCTACATGCTCTGAATGTCCTATGATACAGTGTGCTGTTACGGCGTAACCTTCGTCTCTCTGGGTATGCTTTACAACGTCTGTGGCCAATTTTGGTCTTCAGTTGCCGGTGACATGCTGCGATTTATTCCTAACTGACAGTTAAAGCCCCTATGTGAAGGATTTGAAAATGTCACAGAGGAACAAAAAACCCCCCCAAATACACCAGCCCCCGAGGCCTGACTATTTAAACTAGTTTTTAAAACACTTTATACAAACCTGGACCTCGCAGCTTGTCTGTAAATGACAGTTAAAATTTTAAAACCCCTTGAAGGAAATGAGAAGGTGTTGCAAGGCGCCACTCACCTTTTGTAGAGGAAGTACAAGAAAGGCTCCGCCCCCACTGGCGTCTATGATGATGGCAACAAATTTGGGGTTGACGGCACAGAAGGAGCTGTCCCATGTGACCCTGGACACGCGGATGTCATCGTAGCACTGGTCGTTCCTCACCGCCTGACCAAAGACATGGCGGAACTTGCTCTGTCGCACAACTCGCCGCAACATATCTGTTAAAGAGAAATGAGAGCGCGATAAGAGCGTGTTTTGCCCAGAAACAAAGTATTTTCTAAACATAGAATAAAATCTGCATTTAATGATCAAATTGCTGCTCAGTGCAGTACTCGTACTAAGCTTCCCGTCTCTTCTTTTACTCTCATTTATGCTTTCGGCTTCAAGGGAAGTCATTCATCGGGACTAGGCAATTGTTTTCACAGCAAATTCCATTGTTGGCATTGTGAAAAACTTTGGGAACGGTCAGGTCTAATCCGCAGCCAAAACATGAAAACCAAACATGATGGAAATACTCCTCAGACTTGATTTGGGGAAGATGGAGATGTTCCATGATTTTAGTGGCATGCTTCGCTGCATAACTATGTGGAAAATATAGTGTGTAAGGGCGGTAATTAAGCTGCCAGTCTGAAGAGACACGCTGAGCGGTTATCCCGGCTCCAGTTATCTGAACCACCTGCTTCTTCACACGCAGTCATGGATTTTGAAAATGGAAAAGATGAATCACGGCTCTTTGTCCCAAAATCTTACTCAGCTAAATTTTAGCTTTTTTTTCCCTTTGCAGTTTTGCGAAGGACTGAACAAATCTCATCTTTAAATAATACCTCTGATTTGTGGAACTCACGGTCAGGATTCATTTCTATAAATGATGGTCTGTAAACACACCTATTATATATCCACACAGGTTTTCAATTATTGGCCTGATTAGATCTCGTCTCAGAGGACAGGGGGTGTGATTGTGATTGATTGACGCTACATCTTAATGTTTCATACATGGAGTTGATTTAGGATTCTTACGTGGTTAATGTGTCGACTATGGAGTCAAATAAGTATTTAAACATATAACTTCAATCCAAGTTAACAGCCACATTTGTCACAGTCCAATGTGAGGTCACATCACATGGCATCGTCTTAAAATCTTAGTTTACGCCCACACCTGCGATACAAGGTGGATTACTAGACATGAGCCTGGATAGCAGAGGACGACACAGTTTACGGCAGACCAGAACAGCGTGTTCCCTCAGCCAATATCACTGAAGAGCAGCTACTCCAAATATGCATCTGACTAAAATGTGCTGCTCCAGTTGATGGCATGCACACAGCGTGTTGCTCTTTGCCACCATATCACCACCTGACACGGGACATTACTGAGCATCATGCTGGCGGACACGGTCTTGTTGCAGCAGTTACAGACTAATCCTACGATATTATTATCCAGGAGTCTAAGCTGAAGAAGAATGTCTCTGGCATTAATACAAATGTAACCAGCAGCCCTGCAGGGGTCTGGCCTCCCTGTCTGCTATTCCACTGTCTGTCTTGGACTAAATGGGTGGACTACAACCAAAGATGCAATCTCCATCACTTCAACCTAAGCTTGTTAAAATACGGGCATGTTGATTTTTTTTTTTGAAGGTCTATGCTGAATATAGCAAATGAGTCAATGCTACAGCTACACTGTGCTAACGTTAAACAATGGTTGCTAGCTAACGTTAGCTGATGTGAACACAAAGCACGGTGTGTACCCTCCTCCCCATTGAAACAAGTAGCTATAAATAAGACATTAACATGACGACGAGACTCAGCTTTGTTGTGATTTTTAAACTTTCTTGCCAGTAATTTCAACCGGAGTCGTTAACGCTGTGGGAACGCTTTAGATAAGTTAAGCTAGCTACGCTAACGACACCGTCCCTGAGACAAGGGGGTGGATCGAGTATGGAGGTTTGTATTTTGGTGAGTAACGTTACGCTCCAGATGTGACTATCACTTGAGAGCGAAATAAAGCATATGATCTATTGAAACTACTAGATTAATTTAATTAAATTGTATTATAAGCAAAGTTTGACGCTAAAGCCGGCTAGGACCATTGTGGACCGTGTTCCGCCGCCCTGCCTCGGCAGCTGTGCCGGCTGGTCCCGTCTGAACAGCCGCTGATGCTCAGAGACGTTACAGACAAGGGGGAGGACACCTGATGGGAGTGATTTAAAAAAATAAATAATTACACAAGCAGCCATATTACTCCTGTATTGTGCTCATACAGAGCTCTCCGCACAGTCTAAAATGTGCAATATGTGTACGAGGACTCCAGTAGCCTGTCAGTGTGTTTTGCATCCGAACCGTTCATCAGTTAGCTCGCTAGCCTAGCCGCCTAGCTGCTAGCTGTTAGCTGCGGTGGACCACAGCCAGCTGACGCAAGTGCAGATATTTCCACCCAACGTTTTTGGGCTGCTCCCATTCTCAAACCCATCCAGCGAGTTAAATGGATGCTGCACCGCCACCGACCGACAGATCACATGCAAAATACACAATGCAGAGAGACTTTTTCAGGATTTCCTTACCTCCTAACTCTATGCAAGGTTTTCGTAAGCACGGGGGTAATCAATCACAACACATGAGTCTGGTGATTTAGGCGCGCCCTTGTCCTGCAGGACGTTGATCTAGTGTCCGTCTACTCCCGACTTGCAAATATGTGGCCCGGAGGAACGTGCTTTAAATCTACGAGTATTTCTAAATGCCGGTTGACAAATGGAGCATCTCCTGTCCGCTCCTCACCTGCGGAAGACTAGCAATCGTCTACTCTCATCGTTATTAAGTTCAATGGGGGTACGTTGACGAGAGGCTACGGCACATGCGCAAATGACAAGATTTCCTAAGGCTGTGAATGGGGATGGGGCTGCAGGAAAAAAAAACTGGGTTCCTCGCTACATCCTCCTTGTGTCATTTGAGTAGTCCTACTGAATGAATGCATTTCTGTTCAGCGATGCAAAAATGTGGATTCTAACTGGCAGCAGCATCGTTTGTATCATGGTCCCTCCCCTCCCCCCAGTCCCATCCAGTCTGCACACATAAAAGAAACCCCCATAGTCTGTAATGCACCCACACATCACATATTCAGGGGAATCTTTTTACATCTTTTATTAATGTTTTCACAGAACATATTTGCACTCCTTAGGGTTGTTTAATTGCAGGGGTTTTCAAAATTGTTACTGTTTTTGATGCTAACTAAATATATTTAATTATCTAGCCCTTCCAAAGTCTAAATCATCAAAACGAGTGTCAATCTGAATATGTCTGCTAAAAGTAAAAATGAACGAGAGACGAGCATTATTAACCTTGGAAATAATAATTTTGCAAAACAATTCCAACATTCCCAACTCAAGAGACACTTACATTTTTTTCCAGGGCTTTCAGCCGCATCACCTGGTCTTTATCAAGGTCAAGGAGAACTTTCATAATTAGTTTGTAAGCCGCCACAGATGAGTCCTAAAATGGACCTCCACTACAATTTACAGCTGACAACTGAGAAAGCCATGTGCAGCTAAAAGTTCCAGAAAAGGCTATTATGTGGACCCTGAATTGGGATTTTTTTGTTTTGTTTTGTTTTTCAAACCAAAGACTCCTAGTTTACTTTTACCTCTTTTGTCCGGTGATATGTGGATGACCTTGTGAGTTGGTCTGCACTTATACTTCAACAGCTCTGAGTTACTGGGTAAATATGGAGTAATTATCGAATCGCCATCACAAAGACACAAACACATTCATCACTCATGAATGGGTTTGTGTTTCTATATCGCTTCTTCTGCTTTGTCGATAATGCCTGACGAAGATCTCTGGTAGATCGAAATGTTGCAGTCAAAATTGCCGGGAGCTTTTAATACAGAGTAGATCTTTTGTCTGATTATTACCTTAGTTAGATTTTTTTAACCGGCACTTCTTGAAGTATTTTGGCTGTGCATTCCCCGCACCCTGTTCATTTTAAATATGGAGTAATGTAATCTAAAATCAGAACCACTTTCCTTTGATGTCTAAGTTTATTTGTAATTCAATTTGACTTATTTTAGGAGGACAATAATGTAACAGCTTGTTTAAATCATGAATGGGAGATGTAGAAGGAAAACTAATTCCTTTGCTTCTTTCTTTACCTGCTTATTTCGACAAGGTCAGAGAGTTTAGAGCCTTCCACAGTCAGCATCGGCAGAAGGCAGGGAAACAACATGGACAGTTTCCAAGACTGCCACAGGAATAATTAAGGTAGACAACACATTTATACTCTCTTTTACACCTATAGGGGTAAATCTGAGTCTCCATTTCACCCTGAGCCTTGTATTTGGGCTGTGGGAGGAATCCGAGGTTAACACAGGGAGAACATCCAAACTGCACTAAAAACCCTGCAACCAAGTCATAGATGGAAGAACTAATTTAGTCAACTGATTGACTAACCGGCAGGATGAGAGAGGAAATGTGGATTTCTTTTTCTGTCTTAATAACCATGTGAATGATACTGAGTCACAGCTCAGACCATGTGAAAATGTTGTTTGGGGAAACCTTGCTTTGTTTCATATTGAATTACTCTCCCACCCCGACAAGAAAAACAAGACTCTCGATCGAATTAGGCTTAAAAGTTAAAATGTTGTGGATCCAGGAACAAGACTTGGATCTTGTTAGTACATCACTGGCAGAGCATGAATACATCAGCTGATTTGAAGGAAAATCAAAACGATGAGCTAATAGAGGCTAAAAATCTCCTGAGAGTTGAGGGGAGCCATTGTTAATATAACGTTTCGAAATATTGACGTGGCGCTTTAAATCCAATTTTATCTTCAAAATGTTTTTTTCTACATTCTCTACATACATATATATTATATAATCTTTCCATTAAATGTATTCTTAGTGTGACAAATTTGTTTTTAATTGGCTTCATATAAAAACAGAAGTGTTTTAACTCACAGTAAACCATCAGTCCCTCAAGTCAAGTTGTACCATGAAATATAACGTGAAGTGTTTTTCTCACGACGGTCTGTGGTATTCAGTTTGGAAAGTACCCTCTCGTCCTAATATAACACACATCATGTGCTTTGTGTGTATACATGCTTTGATAAACTATAACAAAAAAAAAAAAAAAAAAGACAGAACCAATGTCTCCAACATTGACATTGCAAAGTCTTTACCTTTCTTTGGACATTGTTGAGCTTCCATTGTTGGTCTCTCTTTGGATTTCTTTGGGACATCAAAAGCATTCTTCATTTGGGATACTTTCACACTGGGACCCTCCTCTGCCACCCGAACCGGAGCTTTGGCCCCTTCAGGTTTGACCCGGGGCTGACGTCTCTGCATTTGATTAGTTTCTTTGATGAGTTCCGCCACGGGCTTGTACGAACCCACCTCACTGCCGTTTCCTGCATCCCTATCTCGACTGCGGTTGTCTCTACGCGTACCACAGTTACCGTAGTCATCATTGCTGACTCTTTCAGATCGGGGCTCAGGGAAAATGTCTTTTTCCCCTGAATAAGCAGGTTTTGATCTTCGGATTTCATTGTATGATGCGACCTCAGGTATGTGAAGAGTCTCTGTGGACGCAACCCGATTTGGGGGCTTTTCCACTACAGGAGGAGGCGAGCTTTTAAATCTGGATCGTCTCTCCAGGAATTCTCTTCTCAGCAACATGTCCAAGTTTTGCGGCTCTTCCTCTGGAGACAGATTTCCCATACGCACGCAGTAGTCAAAGTCGACCATGTCTCCGTACTGATCATCCATGCGTCCGAGCGAATGTTGTTCCCAGGGGCTGAGGTCAACCGACAGACGCCGAATGTTGGTCGGCGCCACGTAAGGGCCCCTTTCGTCCCACATTGAGCACATGTCCTGATTAGCTGCGGTGTTGCTCGGAAGATCTTTGTAGAAATCAAAAGTGTGTCTCCTCTTGACCCTCCCCTCAGAACGCGGATGATCTTTGCCTCTTCTTTGCACAGCAGTAGACTTTAATTGTGCAGTTTTGAGCTTTAGAAACGGGTTTTTAGGTTTTTTGGGGACAGGCGGAGGTGGACCTTTAACTTTGGGCTTTTCTTTTGGCATGGATTCATCTCTAGAATCACACGAGGCGTCTGGCGCCGTTTGCGATTTCGCCATGCTCGTACCGAGTTGCGTCGGCATGGATGCGTCTCTCTTAGGCAACAGATGAGTTAAAGGTGGAGGGGTGATGACAGCAGAGAAGCAAACAAGCTCGCTTTCCCTCTTTAAGCTCGCGACCTGTATCTTTCCATCACAGCCTTCATCCTCTGGCAGAGGAGGACGAGGGATTGAATTGCACTGTTCCAATGAAAGTGATTGACTGTCATGTCGTGGTGGTGTTTCAGAGCTAGGGGGCTCGGCTGCTTTGCGCAACACTCTGCTGTCCTCTTTCTTGGTACACAAACCACCTGCTTTAGCCCTCATAGAGACAGCACCAGCAAACCGGCTCGGATGGGACTGATCCGCTCCTACTTGTGTTTTTTGTGCAACAAATTCTGAACCGTGGCTTTCTTGATCATGTTTAATGAGCTGGCCTGCTTCATCGAGCATGTCTTCTAAATCCTCACTGCTCTTTCTTGATCTTTTCACAAAGCCGCCGTTGTTTTGTGTCGACAGGTGCTCTTTGCTAATGTTAGACACTTGCCCCTCGCCGTGGTCGTTCATGTTTCGCTCCCTCTCTGCTCTTCCTCTCCCAGTTGTCCCAGCATGGACAGCTCCAACATGACCGACTCCTTTTAGCAGACACCTGCTGCCTGTCACTTCAGCCAAATGTTGACCCATTTCCCTCTCAAAACAGGCTTCGGGTGAACTCTCAGCATGCGCTTCCACACCGTCAGTCGCGACTGGAAGTGTGTCCGATCTCCTCCTGCTTTTCTTCTCATTACCCTTTTCTTGAAGGGCATTCCTGGAAGCTTGTGGAAGGTTAACGCCACTAGCTGAAGCGTCTTCCTCGACTCTTCTTTTTATAGGTGAATGAAGATTATCCGTCTTGATCCTGTTGCCAAAAGGGATGTCCCCGTCAGATGACACCCACGTCTCGTCCTTCTCTAGCACCACAAAGTCCTCATTACTGGGATTGAATGAGGAGGTTAGACTCCCGGTTTGAATGTCAGGACCTAACTTGCTACGACCAAGATCTGATTTCTTCCCATTTCCCTGCTCCTCCATAGCTGTAGTCTCAGTATAGACCACAGCCTTACTCTCAGAGCCTTGTCTTTTGTTTGGAGTTGGTCTTGTCTCCTTCGGGCTCAGGGCAGCTTTTGACTCCTCTGCCGTTCGAGCGACACTCCGGCTCGCCCTGTCTCCACCCACCCACACTCCCCTGGTGTTCAGAGGTTGCTCCCGCTGACCTAAAGGCCTGATTGGCCGCCCAGTTTGGGGGTCTGTACATGGAGAAGTGACTGTGAGCCCAGTGGACGCGACGCCGACACTGAGCTCGCTAATCCAACCAATACCCTGAGGGGTCACAAAACTGCCATCGTCTCTGCTCTCATCTTGTTGTGCCGTCTCCGACTGTTCGGTCTCTTCAGTTTGCCCCGACCAATCCGAGTTATCAAGCGACTCTTCATCCTTTTCAGACAGCTTCTCCAGCTTCTGGCCCATGGTTGTTGTTCTGCCTTGTCATTAGAAAAGAGAGAGACAAATGTCAAGACAATGTTGTAATGTGGATGGCTTGCCTCCACATCCCAATGAGAGGAAAACTCTATTTTGAATCATCTTGAACCTCTCTCTATTTTGGTATATTCTTCTATTCTGATCATCCGTGCCCTCCCATGGCCTCTCTATCTATCTCCCCCTATTCTGTAGGAAAGGAATGCTGTGGTGGCTATAATTAACGCTGGTCTGACTGCTGCCACTGAGTCAGGAGGCCAAAAAGGAAACAAGACAAGTGAGATAAGAGGTCAGCTGTCAAGGTCAATGTGACCTAATAAAATGCTGCCAAGACATAAATTATAAATCATTTTGATGCGCTCTGAAACCAGTCTTGAATTACAACCAAGCCTTATTTTTATATAACTTGTCTAATAACGGATTCTGTATACATGTCTACCAGAGGCAGCACAGTGTTGGACATCATGCAATGTCAATTACTGGTTTGGAGACAAGGCGTGTTTGTGCTTCCCCTTCAAACCAGCTGATTGTTTATGGTTGTTTTGGTTACGGGGTCTAGAGAAAGGTCACCTGCACTACGTGATTCAAGTCACAAGTGCTTTGACTTCTGATCCGAATTGTTTGAGGGCAGAGTTTAACCACCGCCGACATGTTGGAAGGCGGACGAGAGATTATTGCAAAGGGAAAACAGCTCAACAGACTTTAAAGTGGCATGTGGAATATTTTTAGATCACAAACAACCGAATGTGCAGAAGTATTGTTGCATCAGGTATGTTTTCCACGAACGCAATTTAGAATCAGACGAAATGCTAAGCTAATGTCCTTTGACGTCGCCGGCTGAACGGTGAGGAAGGAGAGGTGACTGAACCTCTTCACCCTGCGTCTGCAATCACGTGATCCGCTGCTTAAGCTATTTCAAGCCGCCGGAGAAGCGTTGAGTGACACTTTACGTCTTTCAAGCCCGTCTATTTAACCAACGTGCTTGTCCACAGAACGTAAATATAACTATCCCCCCTTCAAGCTCGACAATAAATTATGGTTCCTCTTGTTTACACCTGTGATTCCCAACTCAGGGTACTTGTAAGTGGAAAGACTGTTGAGTAGCTCAATCCATTTAAATAGATTGAAATTACAATTTGATTGTGAAAATATACCAACATGGAGACAGCTGTAACATCTGACCACCACATGTTGAGAGTACATGAAAACTAGTTAGAAAAAAAAAGAGGATAAACAACTGAAGCAGGAGTGGTTACATTATAAATTGGGCTGTGGGGGACAAACAAAATGTCAGAACATTTGCTCCACATAATGGATTCACATGAGTAGAATTTCAAGAACTAGTTTTGATAAATACAAAAGTTTGAAGTTGATCCAGAGGTCAGTTTTGAACCATTTGAGTCTTTAACATAGCCTGGACTGAATTGTATTGATGTAGTGATGCATACTGTCCCTCGTATCTTTCATGTCCCATTACTGTGTCTCTCATGCTCAAAGTTTATAAGAAACTTGTGACTTTGTGTACTCAAACTATTAGCCCGGGCTCCGGGTAGATTTCTTTTTCTTCTTCTCCCCAACAGAATACTGTGCCCTTCCTTTAGAGCAGTAAGTGCATGGGTGTACATACAATGAGCTCAAATTCAAATAGGCAGTACGGCAGGATCGTATTCAGACACATTATCTAGTTTGACAGTAAAATGTTTTCCAGCATTCTACAAGGCAGGACTTCAAACGTCATAAAACGATAGATGTGCTGCCGTGTACCGGCGCATAATAAGCTTTTTACATTAACCACAGGAGCATACAGTAACATTTACAACACAGGCATCGAAATGAAGATTCTTCTGTCGTTGAGGTAGAAAATGTTAACTGACCATTTACTGTAGCATTTACTAGGACAATACTTCCATTTAAACAACTTAACTGTTTTAAGTTATCTAATAAACTGCGTAGTTACACCGACATAAAACTATCACAGATTATAGGTAAATACTTACGGGGACTGATGCTCTGCCTGCCCGTCGTCCTGTAGGACTTTCGTCTTTTTGGGAGATCTTCTTCTTCAGCCGTCACCTGCCCCATGATGATGTCACACTGACTTCATTTGACTAATTCAATAACAGAGCTCTCTGCCCATTTAAGAGCAGGCAAAGGCCAGAGGCAGACAAGAGGTGAACATATGATTACAGATGTACAATATATTGCAATAACGGTATACAAAGTTGCAAATGTTTTGCGATTAAGTGGGGAAAGTAGATCTTTTTTTTTCTCCACCAAAATGTGTAAATATAATAAACAGTGTGGTGAGCTGCACGCACAGCAGATCAACTTCACTGAATAAATAGATTATGCAGAGGAAATGGTTTATTTCCATGATAAACATTAGACTGGACATCATTTTAACAAAATGTAAAAAAAAAAAGAAAAAAAAAGAAGTGCATTACACATGAACATTGGCAATGTACAGTACAGTACACAAAAGTTAACGAAAAACAATTAACGTAACAAAATCTTACTCCCAGGAAGGTTTATCGTGTTCTACGTTTTCCACTCGTCTCGACCTCGCATGCTTTGGGGCAGACTTGTGCTCTATAAATACACTCTATAAATGCCTGGATCCCCCTTTTAAAATTGCAATATGTCTTAATATCCTTCCACACAAAGTCCTCAACGTCTGGCTCTTAAGTAGGATTGTCAGTGTGATGCCTGCTGCCTGGGAATAATGCAATAAAAAAAAAATTTCAATTGTTGCCATTTTTAATGGAGCCTGAAGACATTTGCCTAAATCGCCCAAAGTCTTATTTTTTTTGCTGTGGTACAAACACGAGAACTTAATTATGAGTACTTCTCAATACACAGTAGCATTATCAGTGCTTTTCTTAATATTGACCACATCTGCAAGCTAATGTACTTATAGCAAATCGAAAAATATATACAGACTGGTAAATTTCAAAGACTTAAATCCATCCTTTCTAATGTTTTTAATGTAAATGATAGTTCTCATTCCAGCAAGTAAGGTTCCTCAGCCAGCTTTTGAACCAGTACAGTGTACCACAAGTTTCAACAATATCAAACAAATACAATATTATTATAGGCTATTAATAAATGGAAGTCCATCAAGTATGCGTGTGTTTGGGGGGGGGGGGGGGGGGGGTGGGGGTGGAGGAGGCTGCTGTGCATGAGCTTGTGTGTGTGTGTGTGTGTGTGTTTGCATACATTATTATTTTGTGCCGAGTTATACATTGCAGGGAGCATGGTTATTATTGGGAGTGAGGGTGAGTAATGTACAAAAAGCCAGACCATCAACACACTCACAGAAACTCTTGCAACGCCTGTGATGCTTTATGATGGAGCTAAGGCCAAGGTTAAGGCACTTAAATACAAACACAAATTCAAAACATGAAGCGAACAACCGAACTTAGTGCCGTGGTCTGGGAACGCAAACAGAAGGATTTAGTGCTCACAATGTCGAGCACGTGGATCAGGCTCACTCGTCAACACACTGAGAACAGCTGGCTGAAATTAGAATCATATTAATAATACATTAAAAAAGGAAGAGAACATTTTGGGACATTTGTTTTCTCGCCGGGAGTTAAGACGACGAGATGCTAATCTCGTCTCCAAGTTGCCACTTTGTAACATTTCCTAATTCTTCGATTACAGATGTTTGCGGTATCAAATGCTGGCAGCAGATTTTTAAGTGCCTTACGTTACATCGTGCTCTCACGTGTGGGGAAAAGAACAGTTTCAAGGCAAAAACCAAATTCTTTAAAATCGAACTAGTGGAGCAAACCTGCAGCTCCCTGGGGTCCAGTTAAGGGAGGAGAAGAAACAGAGGATGCATGGAAGTTTCTACTGATCTAACTAAAGAAATGTTAAATCTACAAAAAAAATGTAAAAAAAATACAATAACCTCATGGTTAAAAGATGATTAAATAACTTGCATTCATTCTTTGCACAGTTTTCATTTCTTCTGAAGCACTCAGATCTTTAAACACAGTAATAAACACTCGCATGTGCTTTTCCTGCATACAAACAGGCGTCTTTCAGTTCCATTCCAGCACACCCAGCGTGCCAAAACACAACATCAACCAAACAGAAGACCTTGTAGAGCAACACCCCGCGACACGGCAACTTTGGCTTGGTGGCACAATTTGAACACAACGTGCCTCAAGCTGTCTCGACATGTACACAATGAACTAAATAAGGAAAAGACTTGACGAGATGAGCGCTGGGCTTTGCAGTTTTCTACATAGTTTACTAATCTGTATTTAAAATTAAAAGGAAAGTATCGTAACTTCAGATTATAATTTCAAATTTTCACACTGTAAATAGAAATATTTGATTTGGTAATTTCAAAGTCAGAATTCAAATAATAATAAATTAAATCAGATCAAATAAATTACACCCACAAGTATGGACACTGCAAGCAAAGAATGGAACCACGTCTGATTTCTGCTTTCGTGTTCCTCAAATTAATTTGATTAAAACGTGGCTATAGATCTGAAATGTGTGCACTGTGTGAATGGATACTAAAAGTTGTGCTCAAGTGCTAAATCTATACATGATTAGCGCGTCTTCGCAGGTGTTTGTGGGTTTAGGGAACGTTAGCCGAGTGAGGCGTGTTTGCCTGGGAGCCTCCGAGATAAATGAGGACCCAGACGCAGACTCGGTAAGAAAGTAAAAGAAGAATTTAAATCAAGACGGTGATTTACCGTCCCGGGCAAAATCATATGGCTTTGGTTACATCAGCAAGCGATCAGACCAAGAGTGGAGAATAAAATGACGTTTGAGCTCCTGAATGTTTCCTGACATCTGAATGAATGACTGTCAAGTCTCCCAACAACTGAACGTTTTTTTTTCAGTCTTTTTCTTTTTGTCATTCTTTCAGGCATAAGACGAGGGGGTTAGCTTCACTTTAAAAAATTCATGTTTCATGATCTCTTAAACTAAATAATGACAAATCTGAATGCATTTCAGGACTAAAATAATATGTTTGCTGCCCAAGTGTGTCGACAATATGTTTTGTAATACTGCAAAGTCATGCGTGGGGCTAAAGTGAGTGCTTTAAGTACATGATTACATTAACTTTAATGGAGGAGGTCAGGGGTGAACCAGCCACTGTGCAGAGACAACAAAAGAGTCTTTGACCAAAACAGTTCGAGATGCTTGTGGTCCGAGGTACAACACCTTACAAAGAGGCATAAAAAGGCTCACATCCTTTTCTCAAAATGATTATGCTTCCACATGAAATGCCCTTTCTTGATGCAAAAGCAGCTGCAGCAGGGAACGTAAGAGTGGATTCAGCTATCAGCGGTAACATGAGGAGATGCTGAACGCAATCAAAATGGGGCAACTGCAAAACATTCATCGAGCTCCTTCATGAATGCCGTTGATGAGTTGGATTGAAAGACATACAGTACACTGAAAGAAGCAGGTAACTTCAGGTATTTCTCTTTCCATCAACACCAAAGTGCTCGCTATAGCTTTCTGAGGAGTTAGAAACAAAACAACCACCGCCGCCGCCGTCTCTGGAATATGCCAAACCTGTCTGTTGAGGGTAAATACGGCAGCATAACGCTCATCTCCACTGGGCTGTGGGGAGGTGTGATGATCCTGTGTGTGGTGTGGGGCCAGCAGGCTCAGAAGAGACCAGGTGGGCCTCCATCCGGTCTGAGGGACAAGTGGAAGGGCACGGGGAAAGTCTTCGGTCCTTACCTGGCCAGAAGCACTCAAGCCTTCAGCGAATGGTCAAAACAACCAGCCTCATCTGGATCTTAGTGCCAGTAGACAATGACAGGACACTCTCTGGGAAATGCAGAGAGGGCTGTTTGCAGCTTGTGACAGTGCAGCTATGAGGCCAGGACGTGACAGTTCAGGTCAAAGCAGAGCTTCGTTTCTGGTGCGACACCACAGCGGTAGTCATCTAAAAAAAAGGCCCACAGCCGTCATAGGGTTCCTGCTGAAGGCAGTGGCCAACCTCCTCCTCCATCTCATCCATGTAAGGGTTACTGTATTAAGGCAGGGGCCCCACTGGGAGCTGGCCCTCCATGGCCAAGCTTGGCAGCTTCTCGAGCTGCTCCGCCCTCTGTCGCATCAGCTCCAGACCAAATTCTAACCCCAGTCCCGGCATCTGCAGCTGGGCCAGAGCCTGCTGCTGGAGCTCCACGGCACCACCAGGTTGTAATTCTAAACATTCAGCGGGAGCCACTCTGATGGCCCCCGTACCATCCCTTGATAGTTCTTCCCCCATGTCCTCTGTGTCCACCGAGCCGCGGTCAGGAGGAGTCTCCTCGCAGCTCATGGGCGAGACCGGTTTGGGGCGGTTGGCTAGCGGGACACCGGGGGTGCAGGTGGAGCAGCGGTACAGATGACTGGAGGGCTGGATCAAGTTGGGTGGGACAACAACAGGGGCTTGCAGAGACTGCAGAATTGGGGCGGAGGCAAAATTGGTCCCGGGCGGATCTATGCATATGGTGGGGATAGTGCAGTGGCGGGAGGGGTTAAGGCGGTGAGAACGGCCTCCTGCTGGACGGTCACAGCGCCGCACTTGTGGTAGACGGAGGCAGTCTTTACAGGACTGATACGAGGGCTTCACTTTTAAAGGGTTTCCTGTGCTACCACTGTCCTAAATGGAGTAACATACAAACACAGTATATGGTCAGTGGCATGCAGAATATTTAAAAACAATTGAAATCTGTATAAAAAACAGACAAAGACTTAACTAGAATTTTAAAAAAGCGATATTTTCTTAACTCACGTCAAAAGCTGCAGGGCAGCTGCGCTTGGCAGCCAGGCGGTTGCTATTGTTGGTGTTCAGGTTGGCCAGGCCTAACCGGCTCTCCTCCGTCCTCTCAGCATCCTCCCCTGGCCTCTTCCCATCGGAATTTCCAGGTGTCTGAGCCAGGGCCGCCATCTCAGCTTCCTCTTTCTTGGCCTCCTCCTCATCCTCCTCCTCCAAAGTACTGATCTCGAGCCTCAGTCTCATGTCCTCCAGGGGGTCGAGGCGGCCGCACGTCTGAGCTGCCGTGCCCTCGCCAGGCAGGGCTAAATGGGCCATGGGGAAACCCTCGTCCTCCAGTAGGGCATCCCTCTCCACGTCTTCTATCTCAATGAAAACTCTTTCCATGCCTAGCAGAGGGGGGCCCCGCACTGGAGTGGAGGGCTCACTGTCTAATGCAGAGTCTGACAAGCGTCTGAAGTAATAGTTATAGTTAAGAGAGTCAAGGGGCTCCATCTCCAGACCCACAGCCCTGCACGGAGAGGCCCCGCAGCCTCCCATGGCTTCTTCCCCTCTGAGCACTGGTGTCTCCTCCCCACCAGAACAGTGGCCAGAGGCTTGCAAATCATCTGATCCCTCCTTATCGCTTTCAGGCCTCCACAGCTTGTTGTGGCGATGTTTACTGCGAAGGCAGATATGCTTTTGTTTACATGTGAGGAAAAAACAGAAAGCTTCACAAAGCAAATCACCATTATAGTTAAGATACCAGCAGGATGTGCGTAACGGCCGTTAGCTTTATGGTATGTGTACTTGAGGTATCTGGCCACACTGGAGTAAAAAAACACCCAGGCGACTGCAGCGAAGTGCAGACCCGAGTGAAACTGTAGAGCTGCTTACCTTGCATCCAGGATTCCCTCGTACTCGGCCAGCTGTCTCATGAAACCAGCGTTTGGCTGAGCTATACTCCGTTTCTGCTTGACAAAGTTGTAGGCTTTCTCCAGAGACCAGCCGTACTCCTTCATTGCATAGGCAATCACTGTAGAGGCAGACCGGCTCACCCCCATCTTACAGTGCACCAGGCACTTGGAGTTGTTCTTCCTGGTGGACAGAAAACAATGAGTTGATATGGATCTAGTTGGTGACAGTTAGGACGGTGTAGTAGCCGTTAAAAGTATTCAGTTAAATCTGTTTTCGATGGTTTTCATGAGGTGCACTCCACCATTGCACCATTTCAGTTCTCTCTGTCTACGTTACGCACAGCTGTGTCATGCATTTGGGTGGGAGAAATATGCATCCTGTGGGGCCACGGCCCCAGGACTTAAGGAGAATACATGATGTGAGCCGGTCAAACTGTAACGACTTAAAAATGATGCCTTGAAGCCACATCTGTTAATACCAGAGGGCTGTGGGGACACAGTGCTGTTGACTGCTGTTTCTATAATTCTTGGATAACAATCTGGTTTTATGATCTGTACAACTTTTCCCAAGCCCACTGCTGTATCTTAACATGTGTGGTCTCTTACTTGGCTTTGATGAGGAAGTTGTAGGTGTCGTTCCAGTGGGCCAGCAGGTCGGTAGCATCCTCGTCGTATACGCGGATGTTGTGATAAGAAAACATCCCCGGGAAGAAGTTGTCAATCTCTCTGGTAACATTCAGGATGAAACCCACTCTGCAACCAGAACAATAACATGTTAGTCTTCACACTACTTTTTAGTTTAACTGTTACTCAGGACAGGTGGAATCAAGACTAATGCTGCGTTCAAGACAACTCGGAACAGAACATTTACGACCTCCGACTAGAAAAAATACATCCACCCCGACTTCATGAAGAAGCAGTTGTCCACCAATTTTTTTTAAATGTCCCAAAAAATGTGGAGGCTGCACTGCTGAGCGTCTAATTGTGTGTACTCTTGCCAAAAGGAATATCAGTTTGTCACGGTCAGCCATGTTTTTTTGTTTACATTTGTCATTGTGCACCTTGAACGCAGCATAAATATCTACCAACACTGCTGCACTGACTAAGTAATAACTGAAAGTCATACAGAGTCATGTGCCATGTGTTTTAAACAGATTCACTTGGTATAATTCTACAATTCGCCTCCCAAATATTAACAGACAATAGCAATATTTTCTTCTTTATAAGAATTCAAAAAGGTGTAGGATTAAATCAGGACTTCATGGTGTGCACACTATCGGCTCACCCGCAGTCACGTAGTTCTTCCAGGTTGGACGCGTTCCACTCGGAGCCCTACAGAGGCAAAAAGACGGAAACTTATTCTGGATAATTGCTGAAGTTTACTGAGGTAATAATAAACCACAGTGTGACAGTAAGTGTGTATCAGCGTAAATGTTAAGAAAATAGTGGAAAAATATTATATAAAAACAGTTCAAGGTAAAAGATTCTCACCAAGTACACGTGGTCGAGGATGAGTGTGGGCTTGTCCATCTGACCCAGGATCAAAAGCATCTCGTTGTCTATGAACTCTTTGTACTCCGTGAGGTTACAGCTCATATGCTGCTCCAGCTTGTTACGGATCTGTGGACGAGGATTGAACAAGAAGCACTTTATTATACTAAAACATTGCAGCTGCTACATTAATAAAACATGAAAATCCGATGTGTCTTTTTCTCAAACCGTTAAGTACAGTATTATAGAAAGATCCGGACCCATCACACACACACACACACATCGTCGATTTGCCACATACCTCCTTCGAGGTGGTGTTCTCCAGGTCTTGAAACGTCATGATGCTGCGTAGCTTGGCTTTAATGAGACACTCTGTCCTCTCTCGCTCAGTTGGCCTGCACATAATGAGTCAATACATCAGTGTTGCTGTCTGAATGGAAATTAGCATAACAGTGTAACATGTTCCCCAAGCTGAAGACAAAAGGGACAACAGCTGGTGTCCAAAGCATTAAAATCCATTCCATGACTAAAGACACAATACACACACCATGCATGTTAAAAAAAACGTGTAGAGCCTATTCGGATAACGGATTAATCCTTACAGTCATTTTTCATGGAATAACAGCAGACAATGCTGTTTTCTGCCTCTCAAATATGGAGGTACTCTGCTTTACATCACATTAAACTCATATCTTAAAACGGTTATGTTGCATGCAGCAGCCTGCGGGGTCTCACCGGTCGACGAACATGGTGGGCGAGTCGGGCCGGGTGGTCTCCAGGTCGGTCATAGCGTTCCACTCATTGATGCAGCTTTGCTCTGAGGTGATGCAGCTCTCATAGAAGGCCATCCACGTGAGAGCGATGCCCCCTTGGAAGTAGTTGAAGCGGCGTGACACCTCGCACGCCTTGTGGAGGACCTGCAGGGCAGACCTGCAGAGACACGGAGCAATAACTTCACTATCACACAAATCAGGGTACATAAGACAAACGGCAGACTTGTTTATTGGTCGTTCTGATGAGTGACCAGCAGGTGGCACATGGATCGAGCTAGACTGCCAGAAGTTTTGGAACAAACTGTAATGACAGTCGTGTAGTGCTGGACCAGGTGAGTCATTACAGTGTTGAGCACAGTGGGAAATTATAGTCAAATGCTCTATAATTCTTTGGTTATTTATAACAATAAAGAGCACCAGCGCAAAGGCAGGGACATTTTCTGTACCATTAACCTCTCCAGTGATGGATAGCTAGTCAAAGACATTAACATGTTGTCATTTACATATTCATGAAGTCCCAGAATTACAGAGACAAAGAAATCATATTAATGTCCAACTCTTATTTCCATATGCGCACAGAGAAGACAGATATAGTAGAACCAAACAATAATCTAACACATCTCACATATAAAACACATCTCTTAGTGTTTTGTGTGTATTTTTTTATAAATGGGTGTGATTGGAATGAGATAATTGGTGGCAGTTTGTACCTATGTTCATTTATGTTACTGGCGACGAGTGCAAAGCCTCAATGTTGGACAAAGTCTAACAGTCATTTATTACCTTTTTGTAAAGCTGCTACTTGATCCCATAATTGAGCCAACTAATCCCACCCTCAGCTTTTCAGTACCTTTACACTGCACACAGGCCATACAAAATCTGAACACTCAAATTAACCTGCACATGCCTCGAGGCCTGGTACACACGTTTTCATCGACCTAATGTGAGAGTCCATAACAACAATTATCCAGCGTGGCCAACGCGTGTTTCCCTCGTGTCCACACACCGGTAATCCCAGGTAAACACGACGGATTCACTCACCACATGGCCTGCACAGATACAGGCTTGAAGACATGTGATCGCCCCGCCGTGTTCACGCTGAAGCCTCTGGTGAGGAAGAGGAGGAGAGGGAAGATCAGTTCACGTTTTTTTGGGTGGAGATGCAGAGAGCGGTCAGGGGGGATGTAAACACAGACTGCTGCACACGGCTCGTTCACGGGGACTATTCAGGACACCAACCGGTGGAACATTCCTCCAGCATACAGAGACAATGTTAACAGGTCAGCAAGAACCGTTCACACACACACACACACACACACACACACACACACACACTGAGAAAAATGCATGTAATTCACTCCTCTGCCACTGGTGGGCAGAAAAACCTAACAGGAAGAGAAGAACAAAAACATGCAGCTGGAAGCCCGCCTCAATACCAGCAGAAATATTCAACCAGCTGATTTACGTATTCCAGCTTTTATGAAAAGGACAAACTGAAACTTACCCATCTCCATCTAAATGTATGTTGGAATCACTCCACAGTGGCAGCACCATCCCAATAGAGCAGTTTTTACTGTAGAGCACAAAGATTTCAGAATCACATTTGAACAGATCTAATAAATCAGATAAAACTGCATTAAAACGTGAGACAGCGGAGGGATTCATTACCTGTCCTTGTCTGTGAAGTCCATCCCCAGGACGATGTTTTCCTCTGTATCTTGATGGCCGTTGGTGTAGATGACGACCATGTAGCGCACCCGGTCTGACCAGCCGCTCTCCAACCGTACGGCCTGTGGGACAGAAGGAGAGCATGCAAGATTTACTGGTGGGGGTCGTGGAATTATTGTGCAAAAACTGCATGAAAAACAACAAACCTGAGTAAACAACACTTTTCTAAAATGGTTTTAATGAGTAAGAGAATTAACTGGAACAGCTTCAAGTGTACAGCACCCACACAAACAAATCGATCCAAATACTTTTGAAAATAAATAAATGTGTGTGTGTGTGTGTTAAGTATCATACTGACCAGCTTAATGCGATCTTCAGACCGGAGGATTTTAAACATGACCTGCAGGTGTTGAGGTAAATCACCTGCAAGTGAAACACTGAGTGAGTGCGCTGCAATTCAACGAGAAGCACAGTTTAGTTCAGCTCGTTCTTTTCCTCGTGTTTGATTGGACGAGTTAAGGTCACCGTCACAGTCTGGATGTCCAAACTGGACACTGGATTTCCCAGTAAGAAACTAAAACGGCCTTCAATAAGCTGACAAATATGACCAAGTTCAGAGTTAACAATACAGAGAAAACAATGCACACTTTAAAATCGCTGACAGGCTTCACTGCAGAGACACTCAGGGGAATTCCTAACAAAAAACAAAAACAAACAAAAAAAACTAAAAGGTCAAGTACAAACTGATCATTCAGCTTCGTCTATTGTACATTCATTTGGGGTTTCCGTCTCCAGTGGGAGCAAATATGCTTGTGGATTTCTCTCAATGAAGACAAATCTAAACCCGGCGACCTTCCAGCCGTGCTAAGCTAAAGTGTTAGCGAGTAACACCCGAGTCACCTGCAAACAGACTTCTCCCGCCTTTGTCCTCAAATGACACACGGCTCAACTTGTAAACAGTGAGCGTCTATTAAAGAGCTTTCATTTTTAGACGGTGCGTGATCATGCTGCATTTTAGCATCACTTTGATGTGCAGACAAACATCAGCAGCATGAGTCTGTAATTCAAAAAAAGTTAAAAGAACAGACACCGTCCGTGTATTGCTTTAAAATAACTTTAAGCTGACTGATTGATCTGGTTTGAACTGATTTGTGGGCATCCCTTGTGCTGAACTGCAGGTCACTTCAGGTCGGACCACAGTTTAGAATAAACACAGACGAACCCACAGGAGAGAAAAACCACCTCAGCAAACACACTTTTCCTTTTGTCTGGAGCTCATTTGTGCGAGAAACAAAGCTTCTTCTGTGCAAGTTTGCTCCTACCTGCATGTTTGTGGTGCGTCGGGGTCTTTGGTCCTTGTGCGCTGCCGCCCTGCTGCAGAAAGAGGGCGGCTCCTTTGACCATGAAGAAGCTCTCACTGAGGCTGGAAAAGGCAGACGTGGAAAATACATTGAGGGCGGCTGAAATCTCAACAATTGCCATCAGAGGCAACAGTACAGTGTCTGACACTTTCACACCAGCTTGATAATGTTTTACCAGTTGAACCACTCTTCCCTGTGCTTCGTTCTAACCCCAACGAGTCAAACCCAAGTGAGGTAGGGATTTATTGTTTCCCCTCTTTCTTTTCAAAAAGGAGAGTTTTGGACTGAAGAGAGAGAGCGAGAGAGAGAGAGAGGGAGGAGTGATTTAACATCTACTGGCTGGCTAAGGTACAGGCGTAGTTAAACACATTGATTCCCTTCATCATCCAGCTCGGATATCTCCAGATTTCAGACATAAAAACCCAAATGACTAGTTAGGAAAGCAAGAAGCTGCAGAAAACAGTCTTAAAATGCCACCTGGGTGGGTCAGCAGAGTAAACTGGCTGCACCAGGACAAAAGGCCTGCTCTTCAGAACCACCGTTAATCCTGCTGGACAGCCTCAGCCTCCTCTTCATGGTCTCCACAACACTTTAGTTTTACTTGACGTGTATGCACCTTAAACATCACTCGCACAAGTATACATGCTGAACACCACGGAGCCATTCCATAGCTCCACAACCCTGTTTTTGCTTTAGACTCAAATGGAAAGAAGACGTAGTTTTTTTTCAATTTGTGCCAGATGTCAGAAGCTTTTTCCTGTATTCTAACATTTGACAATATTTCTACCATAATTACTTCTAATGTAGCATCAGATCTTTACTACTCATTCTCAGCTCATGAATCTCTTCGTTTTTCTATTCCCTCATTAGCAAACAAATGTATTCTCACACATTGGAAGGAAACTACTGTCAGAATGATTAAAATGTGGCTGGACGACTCAATTATTACCCTACATTTAAAGAGGTTATGAAATGCTTTTAACAAAACATAATTTGGCTTTGTAATTGATTAACTGAGCAACAATAGAACCAGTGTTATCGGTATGCGACCTAAACTGCTAAGTACATTTTTTTTAGGAAAGAAACTTATCATCTGATCTATTTGAGGTCAGAATTTCCCACAACCAAAGGTGACGTCTTCAAATTGCTTGTTCCGTTTGACGATCGGTCCCAAACCAAAAGATTTTTAATTTTACGATCACATAAAACAAAGAAAAGCAAATCCTCAAAAACCAAGAAGCTCAAACCGATGAATGTTTTGGAAAGACACCAACGATGAACCAACATTGTCGAATACATTTTCTGTTGATCTGCAAATAAGTCATCATGGCCGAACTGGAGTTTAAAAGAAATCCCATTTTCAAATCATGGTTGAAGATTTGCAGTGAACACAGTTGACCGTTGCTGCTCGTCATCCCCTCTTTTCCTGTCATTCACCAGCTGCTCTAATAAAAAGCTAAGAAAAAAAAAAAAAAAAAAAAAGAATTATCATAAAACAAAAAGACATGTCTGCAGTGTGGATCCCGTACGCACAGTGAGCAGTCAGGTGTAGGCTGCATACTTATTAAGTCCTCGCTGGTTCAGCGAGCAGGACAGAGGGCTCATCAGCGGCTGAAAGTCAGCAGAGTTCTGATGCGGTGACTTTTACAGCCCTGTGTTTTTATAGCATGATTAACAGACGCCTCCTGCGTGGGTCTGCTGACCTACGCTGAATCAAGCGTTACACCGCGACTACCCAAATGTGCTCGGACATCCAGACTCCCTCTTCCCCCCGTCCGGGCCTGTACTGGATGCGGGACTTGTGGGGGGGTCATGCCTTTCGTAACGAGGGCTGCAGTGAAGCAGGAGGAGAGCTTTAGCGTCTTTTCTCACACAGAACAGAGTGCAGCTTTGTCCAACTGCAGTCTCATACCCCTGCTCAACCAACACACACACACACACACACACACACACACACACACACGCACACACACACACACACACACACACACACACACACGCACACACGCACACACGCACACAGCCTGGTATGACTGAGTGGGACCATCACAAGGCCTTTTGTTTCAGTTCTCCTGCTACGTGGTATCACGATTCCTTTTCAATTGTATGTAGAATACACAAGATTTAGAGACAACGGTCGAAGAATCACAGGACGTGATGTGAATCAATTTACGTTCAACAAATGTACACTTGAGAAAGGTTTGTTGATTTCAAAGCAACAACTTCAAACTCTTCACAAAGCTCGAACAAAGAAGACTTTTTCTTATCTAAAAACGTTCAAATGTGGATGACTGCTAAATTAAACTAAATACACAGACATAATAACTTTTAATCTTTACTTTACTGTCAAACTTTGACCGCCGACTCTAAACATCCCAAACCGCCGGTAAGCGTCGACTCACCCCCATACATTTTCACTGTCAAGTCTGCCATCGACTTTCTGTTTGCGTCGCTGTGAGAACTTACATGCGACAGATCTCCCTCCGAGTCAGAGCAGCTTTCTCCACAAAGTGAGGCAGCACGGCGAGCATGGCTTTGTGTGGCGGTTTCGCGACCAGATGCATCCTGCTAGCAGTTAGTGAACCACCTAGTAGAAATAATAACTCAAATCTAGTCTCCTCTTATCAACATCCTCCCATCTATCGTCTACACCTGTGTATTCCTGTTGGTCAGGAGACGGCAGCCTCAGAAACTGGCAGTTTAACTTCTCTCTCCCCGTGGTCCCGGTCTAGCAAGTCCTTCCTCTTTTGCCTCCCACGGCTTTCTCGGTCCTGAAGTCTCCTCGTCTGCGCTGCCCTGTCCTCCTCGAGCCTCTGTTCACTATCTCCTCTTCACAGCACGCGCTTCGGCAATCAGCTCTCCCTACGCAACACCCTACGCCACAATACCATCATTCATGCAAGCGCTGCGAAAGCAACTGGCAACGCTACTTGGCGTCAATCTGAAGTCTGTCATGCAGAATTCTAAATGAAGACTCTGCGCTGATGAATTGCTGAGCCACAGAAACGGGTTACTCATGTAGACACTTCACACGAGGCATGACATGACTGTTTTGAATGAAACCCACCCTCCCACACACACACACACACACACACACACACACACACACACACACACACACAGAGTGAGTACAAAGACAGAGTCTGTGCCAAAGCTTTACTGACACAGATTTGGACTTCTGTGACGTCGGGTTGATTAAAGGAAAGCTTTGTGGACGAGCAGGAACAAAAAGTACTCTCCGTTATGTAACCGAGGAAATATTTTTAAATCGATGTGAAATCAACTGCACTTCCAGCAGGTTTTTTCCTCCTGAGCAGCGAGAGGCTGAGGGCCATTACAGGAAATACACGGATGCTCCTGCATCCTCAGGGCCCGAGGACAAGACTAGCAGCTCATCGCCTGTCAGAGAAGCTCCTAATAATCACGACCACGCTTCTCTGATGATTCATTCCATACAGCGGGTCATCTGACGTGTGACCCGTCTTTCCCAATTTGTGTGTTGTTTAAACCCTTCTACCAAACTAGAGACCATCACAACAGCCGTGACACCAATTCGGGCGTAAATTACACGTTCCCCGCTTCTTCTTCTCCTCCTCCTCCTCCTCCTCCTCCTCCTCAGAAGCACAATAAGTTTACATCTCTTTGTAAGTGTGTTTGAAATCCTGCAAGAACTTCCAACACATGACTCGTTAAACGGTAGAGATCCTTACCTCTGATTATTTTTCCGCTCATCATCACTTCCACAATCCTGAAAGACATAAACGGAGGATATAAAGACGGCGACAGCACGACGACGTGTAACGGCAGAGTCAAATGAATGTCGAGGAAACACAGAGGAGAGGATTTATATTTTCTTCTTAAAAATAAAAAACAGCCATCGTTGTGAATCTAGTATGCAGCAGAACCAGAGAGTTGTCCCAGACCGGATTAGTGAACGGAGACCACTGCACTGTGCACATGGAACTGTTGTGTTGAGCCACATGGGCGGGAACGGACTGGACCTTGGCACATTCATGATTTTAAATCTTTAAAAAAAAAGGTGTGAGTAGGCGCCTACTGCTGGTCCTGTCCTGTCAGTGTTGTGATCTCGTCTGCTACAGAGACAACAGTAGAATCATTAGGAGGCCTTCAAACATCACACCCATCCACTTCTCCTTCCTGCTGTCTGACTCTTGCGGAATAGTGAGCCGTAATGCAGACAGCGAGGTTAAAAGCCCAACTCGCCATCAGAGGAAGAACGTCCCCGCTTGTTTTTGTGTCTCGGCTCAGTCAGCCTATACCAAGAGCACATAATCCACTCTCCTAAAAACTAGAGAACTGGAGCACTAACCCCGGTGTTATGGTTTCATTTAGAGTTCAAATCTGGCACCGCTCCACATTTGAATGTATTTGCTGCTAAGACTAGGTGTTCCATATGGGATTCAACGTCTGATTCACAGCCGCACACTCCTCAGAGTCAATGTTACTTCTTGTTTGTCAGGAGCTGAAAGAAAATGACATACTCTCTTTTTGAATTGTGACAAAAAAAAACACTGAATACATGTGGTAAGATGTCTCTGTGGGGTGTTGCATATACATCTAACATCACTTGATTGTACCACCTCAGTGGCAGCACTCATTAAGTGCTTCTCTTCTTTTTTTTTTGCAAGTTCACGAACACTTGACTAAAGTGTCCTGGGGCACACACACACACACACACACACACACGCTGATCATAATGGATTGCCATTCCCCTTTAAAGCCTCCTCCCCAACATTGGGGCTGCATTACTACATAAAAAGGCCAATAACAAGGAGGGAGAACAACCTGAGTGCAACGCAGCAACTGTTTGTGCAGCAGCAAAATGACCACTTTGTACTGACAGCTAAACCCAGCAGCCTCCCCCTCCCCCGCTGCAGGATTTTGTTTACAAATCCGCCGCCACAGCAGCCACAAACAACTCTCTGCTGCAAACAATGCAACAATAAATCAAGTTTATAACACACAGCATTGACGAAAGGATGGCTAACCCTTCCTGCGGGATATTGAACGCCACACCGCCTGGGTTGATAGGGGCTCTCCTGCAGGCGCCTTCTCGGCTTTTCCTCGTACACAAAGACCGAGCCCCGGCTTTTCCACTTACCTCCCCCGCACTGCTGTTCGTCGTGCTGGCCGAGGATGCTGCACTGGGGGTGGGAGAGCGCTGCAGAGTCACCAGGGCCATGGTCGGTGGGCTGCAGCCTTGGAGGGCAGCGGAGGAGGAGGAGGAGGAGGAGGAGGAGGAGAGGAGAAGGGAGGGGAGGGGAGGAGGACGTGGGAAGATGCGCCGCTGAGATTGTCTCTGTCACCGGGGAGAAAATGCCTAGTCAGACTCTCATCCAGCAGCACCTCCACACTCCAGAGCCCCGGCGGTGCTCCCGTTCGGTCCTGCTCCGTGCGTCCTCTGCGGTTACCGGAGACCTCATGAGCGGGAAGTCATGAGAGATTTCCGCCGTTTGTACCGAGCCAGCAGCGGACCCCGCGGTTTCATCACTGCTGCGCAGACAGACAAACAAAACACGGTGCAGGTTGCAAGCGGAGCAGAAATGACATGCAGCTTCGCCGGGCGCCTGTGATTGGCTGGCCTAGTTCGCGTGCGCGCTGTCATTGGGCCAATGTTGTCAAGGTGACTGGCCAGACTAGGAACTCCCAAATACAAATGATGAAATAATATTCTGCTCGTGTTATGAAACGCAGTGAGGTTGACCCAAAAGGAGGGCACCGATCTGCGAGTATTTTCATGATCGATTCATCTGCTCGTTACAATTAAATTGTTTGGTCTACATCAGTAAACAGTCGAAAAATGACCGTCACGATCTCCTTCAGTCCGATGTGATGTCACCAAATTTATACATTTGACAATAATATCTGGATTTTATCATAATTGCATCACCTATTGATGAATAGAACCATGCATCTTTTCTTCACTGACAAAAGAAAATAGAGTCTAAGGAATATTGAACATCTTTAATTGGCAAAAAGTCAGGCTTATAAATAAATACAAGAAGTCATTTCTTATACAAAATCTTAGGGCGAGTCTTAAAACATGTGTAGCTCTAAGCAGAGTACAGTGAATCACCATCTTCCAAATATCCCTCTGCTGTTCTTCATGGCCCAAATGTAGAGAGGGTAAACAAACCGGGTCCAAGTGTGCTTAAGTAGGCCTGCCCTCAATTATCACTCCTGTGATGAGATTAGTTTGAATCCTGGGAGCGATGATGGGTGAAGAACAACAGGACAAAGTTAAACAGACAACTGTGGCATCTGCAGCAGCCTTGGAGTAGACAAAGAATCTTTTCTTTTAAATGGTTTCACTCTTCCTGAATGAGATACCTCTGGTTCTCCTGCGTTTGTATCATTTGACCCGCTGGTTGTGGTGGTGGTGGTGGTCGTCTGCGCTCCGTCCTCCTCATCGAGACTGGACTCCTGCAGACCCCTGCCCATCGTCTCGATGGGCAGGATCAAGGCTGCGATGCCCCCCAGCAGACTAAAGCCGCAGTACAACGACAGGGTCCCATACACTGATGTCCTGAGCAACACCTATAACCAAAACCCAAAATGTGAGGAGCCAGGCGGAGAAACAGCCTAAAAAGAGTCAGATATCAGAATGGTGCTGGAACTTCTGCATACCTGTGCCACAAAGGGGGTCATCAGGGCACCCACCTTGCTCATCATATTTGAAATCCCCATTGCTAATGCTCTGTTTTCTGTAGGGAACACCTAATGAGAGGAGAGAGCATTGTGTCCAGTTCATACTAGGGCTGTCCTCAACCAAAGAAAATCGACTAACACTCATTGTCAACTAATCCATTAGTTGCTTTAATCGACAGATCTTTAGAATAGAAATTCTCCACAAAGAATCACACAAAAAGTCATTCAGCATAACAGATTTGTTGACTAATCAACTAAGAGGGGGCAGCCCTAATTCAAATGATCTAAAAAAACAAATGTTAACTTGGTAAAAGACATGCCTCTGGTGTGTAAACAAAAGCAACTTGGAATCCTCCAGAGATAAAGGCTCTGCCTATAAAGAGGCAGAGTGTGAGAGCGGTCCTGCACGGACAGAAAGACAAACAGTTAGGATTGAAGGTTTAATACATTATACTGTTCCAATGTGACACAACAACAAAGAGACACAAACCTACCTCCCAATACAAGCGTATATGGGCAGAATGCTCAAAGAAAACATGAAGAAACACAGGGCCATGCTCTTCTTCCTGCCAATACGATCAATAGCCAGAAGGATAACTAAAATACCTGAAACAAATATCTTTTAAATGTGGCAGTCAAGACACAGTGTGAATTAATTGCAATTCAACAGATTAAGAAGAAATATGGAGGAACCTCTGTACATGGGCTCAACGCTGTTCTTGGCACCGTGAAGGTCTTCACCTGAAAGTTTTAATTACATACCACCGCTCTGAGAAAATGCTAATAAGCAGCCTTTTACCTGGGAATTCAGCTACGGTTGTCCACAAAAGGTCTTTGTAGTCGGCTGATGTCAAATATTTGCATTCCAGACTACAGCTTGGTTCAATCTTGGCCCCTTGCGTCGCTATGAGGAAGGAGGGATAACTTTGTTTTGGGGGTTCGTTCCAATTTAAGACGCAGCATGACAAAAGTTAAAAGCTGGTCCACAGGGTGCCGATACTCACTCTCGCATGAAGGTCCAGCTTGGAACAGCTCAGTCGCCAACAGGACTATCCCGTAGTAGGAGAAGGCGTTTACAAACCTTTGGATAAAAACACAATGCAGCGTTCTAAGCTGTGTACACGCAGTTGAACACAAAGCATTAAAACACATAGCTGATTTAACCTACTAGAGGACAAAATAATTTCAAATCTGTTGCCCCCACTCTCTGTGCATTGTGTGTGTACACACACACACACACCTTTACTTTCCCATCATATAAAGTGCACACAGCAGACTACATAAGGCAGTCTCAGCACTATCTTTCCTGTGCCCTGGGTACCAACCACTACTTGGTAATCCCAGCCTTAATTACATAATCACCTTAGATCAACATACCAGATTAAGGAAAGTTGACGGAGAGGAGAAAATGTGTTATTTAAGCTAACCATATAAACCACAGAAGAAGAGTAGTCCTCAAATATCGGGGAGAGAAGAGAGCGTTGATCCGTCCACTCTGTGAAATAAAAATGACAATAATTAAAGGCTTATTTATTAATATCAACAATTAAGCATTGTATTAGATACTTGTGTCCTTTACCTGAAATAACCTCTTTATCTTTAACCTCACCTGTTTATAGGCGATAAGCTTCCCTTGAGGCATGGCCTTGCCATTCTCTTTGGCGATGCGTGCTAAAGTTGCCATGGCCTTCTCCGTTTTTCCGCTCAGCAAACTATAACGAGCACTCTCCGGTAGCCACTGTGCAACACAGAAAAGTTCTGTTGGAGCTTGATTCTCGGCTGGTTTTATTTTATAACCAACATACTTACGAAGGAGAAGCAAACAAAGATTGCCATTGGTATGGTAGACAAGCCGAGCAGCCACCTCCAGCCCAGAGTGGGCATTGTCAACGATGCCAGGAGGATCGCGAACACAGAGCCAAGTGCCCAGAATGTCTGATGCACAAAAAAAACCATCAATCAGGAGGGAATCAATAAGCGGTGTGTGCTTGATCACACCGAAGATTCAACACTGGAATACAGTTAAAGTCATGCAGAGATAACAGAACCACCACAGTACCGAAATCAGCATGACACCGATGCCTCTCGACTTCTCTGGAAGGAATTCTGAGTACAGTGTCACCCTTAAAAAGAGACCCAACGTTTATTGCAAATCGTTTCATGGCTATTGAAATGTGCAGGTCTGTTCAGTGCAGGCTTCACGCGCAGAGGAAGCAGCTGAACTTACGACTGAGGAACTCCTCCGAGACCGCAGCCTACGAGGCCCCGCAGGAACAAGAGCCAGCCGTACACCGGAGCAAAGGCACTCAACAGGCCGTAGAACAGAGACCAGCACATACTAAGCATCAGACCCTGTTCACAAACACAGAAAACACACAAGTTAAACATCAAATCATGTACAAGAAAACAAACACTAAATCATTAAAAACTCCAATATGAGACGTACCACTTTTCTGCCGTAGATGTCAGACACATGCCCCACTACAGGTGAACCGATCCCCATTCCTAGAAACACCACCTGAGACAATAAAAAAAAAAGATCTTGAGAGAGAAGATTTTCGCACATTTCAGAATTAACTTGCTGTAGAATAACACTTTCTGAGAATACAGTACTTAAAAAAGGGACTTTACCGATGTTATGAGAGCCACCTTATAGCTTGGCAGCCTCCACTCACAGTGCAGCTGGGGGCCCAAGATGCTGAGCATCATCATCTCCATGGCGTCTCCTACCTGCACTCAGAGAGGCAGAGAGCTACATGACATTCAGCATCTGGAGGTCAGAGTGAGGACTTTTCTGCGTGTTTTAGGATTCTTACCCATGACAGTCCGGTGAGGACAGACATTTTCCACTGGAACTTTCCAAAGCCGAAGGCCTCAAGCGCATCGTCTACAGTGAAGGTTTCTGTAAAAAAAAAGAGACAAGACAGTCACTGCAATGTCACTGTAAAGAAATGTAAGCATTGCTGAAGAATCACAACATAATACTTGAGTAATATGTTAAAATATTGATATTGGGTTTTTACACATCTAAAAAAACCTTCTCTCTCACAAAAACAAACAAGTATAGTTCCAGTTGGCAAGAATTACACATTTAAATCGAAAGGCCACCTTGTTTATTGTGTATTTTTCACACAGACGGATGAGATCAAAATGTGAATAAACTACAACTAATACTGTTCTACAGACCTTCAGTTTCACGAAATCCAGTTGTGAATACAGAGTTTGCTCCCTCTGAGTTGACTCTTGCTGAGGCTACGGTGCAGATCTCATTTTCTCTGAAGTCTTCATCGTTGTGACCCACAAAATTCACCTCACTCCTTAATGTTCAGCACACCAAAGGGAGAAAAACAGGCATCATTAAGCACAAAAGGTTGAGTTTTTAAGTACAATATGTCAATTTTGATCATAAAATGAATTTGCCTCAGACTGGACACACATAGCCCTAACCGGGGTCTTTTAAATTTCATTTCCTGTATTCTGGTGCCTTTTAACAGGTGGTTTGGTACTTGTATCTGCCTATACTAACATGAGCATTGTAATATCACCCCAAGGAGGTAGTTGGCCTTGGGTGTGACATGCAGCTGGAATAATCTCAAACCATGGCAGGACTCTACAAATGTAGCTGTTCCTTTTGTATTCATAAATAGTTATTTAAGATGATCAGACGTGTGATAAAACTATGTAGCGCCTCGTAAGGTACTGTTCTAACTGCATTCCTCAAATGACATTCACCTTGACATTATGTTTTTATATTGAATGTAGGCTTCATCCAATTCAACTGCTATAATCGTGACATGATGTTTACAAGTGCAAACAGCTGCGGACGTCAAATTATTAAATAACAATGTTCTCTTACATTAAGCACTACCTTGCTGTATTTCATGTTGTAATATTGACATTAAATAGATATGTGTGTGTGAATTAAACAAATATGACATGATATTCTCTCTCCCATTATGCCACGTTGTGAATTGAAATAATAGGAAATGTATAGGTTGTCTTGAACACGGTTATACTGCTCTAAAAGTGATCATAAAATACAGAAGTAGGGAAGGATATCTCATTTTGTTTAATGCCCATTACCTCAACTCCTCTCTCCTCGCATCTCCCGTGGGCGGAGATGGGAGGACATGTAAGGATGGGATGAACAAACATTCCTCAGATGATGTTTGTTCATCCTCAAAGGAATCCAGGATGAACAAACTGGAAAATGAGAAAGGGAACCGTGTGTTTTGGCTACTCCTTACGCAGTCTGTGGTTTAACGCCAAAACGCTATGAACTGTGGGTAATTTCGGGCAAAGTAATTTTGGGCAAAGTCTGCAGAAACGCGGACTTTCGGGGACTGTGCATACAGCATCAGGCACTTTGCGATCTGACAGTTGGAAAGCTCTAAACACTCGCGGACTTTTTGGAAACGCAACTCAAAGTCTGAGTCCATTAAATGTTACTATACGTTATTGTTAACTTATTTAAAACACTGCTTGTCTCTTTAAGACCGATTCCCCAGAACCCATGCTATTTTTTAATAAGTCTCCACCCGCAACACTCTGGTATGTGACAGCTGCCAGACAGGTGACTCAGAGTAGGCTACATTACCTATTACCATACCTAAACATGAGGAAATAAAAAAGTAAAATCATGTGGTGGTTTTACCTCCGTTCAGGATTTCTCCACCGTCTGTAAATAATGTTGGTTTTTCTGCGCCATCTGTCCATTCCAGTTAAGTGTTGGCGAGCTGAGACGTTCACTTCACAACACGCTTTGTCTTCATTAAATATCAGGTGATGTCTCAGGTATGACAGCGGCACTAGTTCGGCAGCTGCCCAGCTGAGCGGGCAGAGTGGGCGGAGCCACATTTCCTGAGAACACCCATTGTTGTTACGAGAGCTCAGCTGACATAAATTAGTTTTATAATTTTAGTTGAGTGAAGGAGCCACCCGTTCTCTGTAAACATCCTGAGAGTAACCACGTTGTACTTTTTTGTTTCTCATTCATTTTATTTAAGTATGATTTTGCTGGTTTTGCAACAAAAGGGAACATAATACACTCTTTCCAAATTATTACTTTATAGTCATTTACAACAATCGGCTAAAATCTCCAATCCAAAAAACTGAAAATATCTTCGCTCTTCCTCTGCTTATATGTAGGTGTCAGTAGCAGCCACAAGCTGCCAGTGCCAATAGTTGCCAATAGTTGTCTCAGGATGTTTACAGAGAACGGGTGGCTCCTTGACTCAACTAAAATCATAAAACTGATTTATAGCAGCTGAGCTCTCGTAACAACAATGGGTGTTCTCAGGAAATGTGGCTCCGCCCACTCTGCCCGCTCAGCTCGGCAGCTGCCGAACTCGTGCCGCTCGGGTGCCGAACAGTGCCGCTCGCCTGCCACAGTTGTGGCACCTGACTGACACAGTTCCGACACCTGCCGACACCTGCCACAGACTTGCCACTGGGGTGCCAGTGCCACAAGGAGGATCTCGGCCCTACACACATATTATGCAGAGTGGGCTTGGCGCGTCAGAATTACTGATATTTAATTAGAGTCCTGATATTGTCTGTTAAATTAAGCTTAATTTTCTTGGAAGTTGTAGGCTCTTCTTCTGTCTCCTTAGTGGCCTTTTCCCCTTTGCAAAGAAGCTCTCCAAAAGTGTTTTACTCATTTTCGCTAGTTTGCGGGCTTAATTTTTGAGGTGACGTAGGCTATCACGTTACCGAGACAAGCGTCTTGACATGTCATTTCAAAATAAAACTTAAAAAAAAAAAAATCAATAATACGTACCAAATGACAATAAGTAGGGATGATGAGATAGAAAATTATCATTTTGGACTTTTCAGCTTTTTCACTTGGTGATAATTTGGTAAAAAATAACACAAAAAACAAGAAACAAACTGTGAAGCCAGTTTTGAAATATTCTTTTATTTTATTTGATTGCTGCCAGTAATTACATTACAAGCACAAATCCAACCAGTAGAAATACATCAAACTGCAATAATCTTCCCTCGTCTCCTTAATAAAGGCTCTTACCTTCTGTTCTTATCCAGTGACTTACAATAAGTACAACTCAAGCTAAGCTTAAGATAAAGTTAAAGCACAGACAGAGACTGTGTGTGTGGTAGAGGTCATAAAACTCGTTGAAATCTGGGATTACAGAGTTGAATTTGTCAAAATAATTGTTCCTAATTTCATTGAATCTTTTTTTTTTTCATTGAAACTTTTGAGGAGGCTGATTAACTGTTATACCCTCGAGCCGACAGCAGGTTGTGCTCTCATCTTTCTGGTGTTGGTCAAATAGCCGCAATGCTCTCTCTGTAAAGGCTGCTGTTGACAGAGGTTGCACTTGTTGTGTTCATAGCTGTGTGTATGTTGGTTCACACGCACGCACACACACACACACACACACACACACACACACACACACACACACACACACACACACACACACACACACACACACACACACACACACACACAGCCTATTGTATCTTTTCACAGAAGCCTTATGAGAGAGGAAGAGATTTATACAATACAATGATCTAAAAGTACTCCATTATAAGTAGAAGTCAACATCCTACTTAAATAAAAAAAAATAAAAGATGTATTATCAGTTCATTTGTATAGTACAGTATAGTTTTGTTACTTATTTTTTTCTCTCTAGCATTATTTTAAATGAAACTATGTGAGAGGTTTAGAAGGGAAATCAACTCACAGACAACATGACAATGAGCACCAAGCCACTGGTTTAACCTTTAACAAGTCACACATATATTATACCTTTATCTTACACAGATATATATATATATTTGTTTATGTTTCTGAAAATAGCTGTCAGATAAAAGAAGTGGAGTAGAAAGCACGAAATTCCCCTTTAAATGTGGTGGAAGTATAAAGTAACACAAAAAGGTAAGTACAGTACTTGAGTAAATGTACAGTGTGATGTGCTGGTAAGCAAACCACAAAAACAAACAATATAGAGTATTTACCGCCACAGGAGGACATCTTGTCTGTGGCTGCTGGAAGTTTTCTGTCCTCTGCACTCATTCAAGTGAATAAGGCCAACCTGAAAATAAAAGCTGTCGAAAAGTAGGACACCGCGAGGACATGCTGAGGCTGCTGCATTATGGGACGGTCATAAATACAGGTAGAATACACAATACATCCTCTGGCCACATCAGCTGCTCGGCCGGACTCACGCAGAACGACACAGAACCTCAGCAGAGCTCTTCTGAATTGCCCAGAGAGTTAAGACATGGATTCAAAGGTAAGACACAAGATCTGCTGTACATGCTTAAAGCCTTTGACATGTTAATGACCTATCCTGCAAGCAGGTATTCAATCTGTTAAAATTCCGTTTGCATGCACACATTACGAAAACAGCTGGTTTTGTGATGCTGTACATTAGTTATTGTGTGATTTGTTCCCCGAATGCTCCACTTCTGAAACAGACAGCCTCACAGCTCGGTTTAGCCTTCAGAGTCTTGCCCTGTCGACAGCGAGCTGTTTGCTCACATAAATAAAGGATTAGTTGAAAGTTTAGTTGTTTGGGACTAATCGGACCTGTGAATATTTATTTGGACAAGTGGTGGATCAAGGACACTTTGTGATGCAACTTGTCCTTCACTCTTTAGAAACACGATTGCAATAGACGTTATTTGGCTCTTATTTCTGTCAGATGTTGGGATGTGTTCTTGTGTTTGAGTTAATACTAAACAGTGTGTGGTTTGAAAACTGCTTTTTTGTATCAGTACCACAGCTCGCATACCAAATTGTCACGGATATAAAAAAAAACTTTAAAAACTAGTAATGCATCCCTTAATATCAGACCCGTTTAGCGTTGTTTTGATTTAGTCTTAAGTCTTAAAACACAATGAAAATAGAAGGTATCCAATACAGCAAAACTGTCGGTTAGACATATTTTCTGTTCTTCGTAGATGGAGGGCAAAGTAAATAATATATTTTCAAGCAAAAGTTGCCACTGCATTTATATACAGTGGATTAAATCAAAGGATTGGATTGTTGAGGTATGAGGTGTTGCCATCAAATGATACTGGGTTTTCCATGAGTACTATAAATCAATGAGACGTGGCCACCACAGCTCATCATTGAGTAGATCCTTGAAACCTCTCAGTATTTGCATAATGGATTACATTATGCTGATGACCATTTATTCCAGCATGCTCTCTTATGTCACCATGTATTTTGGCCAATCTAAGTAACGTAAGATGCCTTTGTTGATGCTTACAGGAAGCACAATGTTAAATTTTAAACAGACGGAATGAGAGGACAATGTTACGCTGCCCGCAGGCCTGACCCACAAGACAAAGATGAGATAGAAGCACCAGGGTGCAATGTTGTATTATAGTGGTATCAATACAAATGTGGTTGTGTATATACATTATGATACATAAAATCAGTTCAGTTCCATGTTGCAGATTAATCATTTGAATACATATTTAATTTTTTTAATTGAGGTTTAATGTAAAAGCTTTCATTGGAAACAGAATGCACAACAGTAGCACATCACCGTAGTTCTGAAATAATCTGTGATTTTGACAGGTGGTGTCACCGTATCTACAGTAGCTTGATCCAAAACCGGTCTCATCGTTATGGCTCTAATGAGCAGCTAGTAATTAGTTTGAAATGCATCTGCCTAATCAAAGATCAGTAATCGAATACCTGTGCTGTAATTTTGTGTGGAGGAGGGTGGGGACGGGTCTCTGGGAGGATAGAGTTACTACATCCTTGTGTTACATACCTGCACACACACACACACACACGCACACACACTCTTCCTTAAACACATAGAGTAGCTGTTCAACACTCAGGTGAAGCGCTGAATGAATGTTTGCTGCCTGGGCTCCATGAATTTTTAACCAGCCCAGTGCTTCCAGAGCCAGGTAGCTGATTACTGCCTCATTACCTACATTGCAGGGACGCCAGATAGTTAGGAAGCTGCAGTGCCACACTCCTCCTCCTCCTCCTCCTCCTCCTCCTCCTCCTCCTCCTCCTCCTCTTCTTCTTCAGCCGCTCTGTCCCAGGTCGTGATAACGGGCCTGCTACGAGCCAGTATTTGAATCAGGGACCGATGCAAACCTGAGCAGCAGAGGAGACGGTAGATTCTTGGTGAAATACCTGTGCTGACTTATAGAGGCTCCACTATGGGAGAACTCATCGGCTACTAAAGCAGCCGTCACAGGCTGTGTTTGTCCGAGTTGTACACCTGGAGGATTGAAGTTCAAAGTTATTTGGATATCTCAGGTTCATCACACAAGACTGATTCAACCATGACGCACATGGTTTTGGAAGTAAAGGAGGTAATTACATGAACATGGCTTGTGTGTCTTGGCTGCAATTGTGTTGTACTTTAAGTACTTGAGGATTATTTTAAGTGATTGTAGCATCTCAGGTGCATATTTTCTTAGTTAATTGTGGGAAAAAAGAAAATACAGGTAAAAACTCCAGATGTTCTCATACTGGACCTACCTAATTCAAATGAAGTAATGGCTTTAAAGATGCACTTATACATTTTTTCACAACCTCAATTATTTAAATGACAATCTGAAATGTGAAAGGGTTTGCTCGTTGTGACGAATCCACAGAGAATTATCAACCGACTCTGCAGTTAAGCTCTACAGAGCCTTTCAGCGTCTTTCAGCCCATTGGTTTTGTTTCAATGTTTCGTTTCACTCTGCTGCAGAAGCAGTATTTAATAAAAAAAACATCTGATGAACCCACTGCACGTTACCTGCTCAGCACTAAACAACAGACAGACAAAGTTAGTGACTTGCTTGTAAACATAGTGGAGCATTTATCAGATAAAGGGACAGTCGGTGGAGACCAAAAACAGAGCTAAAAGAGTGAATATTGGACGTCAGGTGACGTGAAACACGACTCCACAATGAATGCTAATGTTGCCCTGTATTTGCTGGATGAGGAAATAGAGCACAACGTTCGAAAGCAATAATATGTGAATGTTGTGAAATTAATAAATAAAAGCTAACCATATTTTACTGTCCAGAAGTGAAAAGTGTTTAACCAATTCAGCGATGCAAAAACAGCCAAACAGGGTAATCGGTTGATAGCGTAGCTACTGTATGCTTGTGTGAAACAGTAGCAACAGAGGAGGTACTGGACCTGACTGGTGTGATGGAGGCCTGTGACGGTCAGGTTTCTCTAGACACCTGGAGCCCCCTAAATGTGTGTTGCCCTGGGTGATGTGTGGTGTCAGTCAATGGCCCACGAGGAGCGCTATCTCTTTCAGGAGCCTAACTGCCACTTTGTGGCTGCGTAACAGGATCCTGCACCATACTGGATAGACAGGGACAATGGAGCGCCCTCTCGGGTGATGGTCTCCGGGTCAGATAGACTTTCCTGTTCCGCTGAAGCCTGACATCAAAATTTGATGTTTATCGTAGTTATTCATGTTGGATTTTTGTGTGCGTTACCTTCTACACGTGACTGTGTTTTGTTCATCTTCTCTGTTCATATCTTAAAGTCTTGAGCACTGTCCATTATACATCAGACGTCAATGTTGCAAAAGGAAAAAGCCACATCCCATCTTGTTGCTCTTTTCCTGAGCAAAACTGTCAATCCTCTTACAGCACAGTGTTGTTTGACGATCTGCCGTTTGTTCAGCAGATATAACGTATCCTCTAAATGGCAGACAAATCTCTGCCCTGCACTTTGTGCCCGGCCAACAGTTGGCAAGTCAGAACGATTTTTTTCAGGTGTTATTTACAGACACATGATGAAATGTTTTGGGAGAGACCATCTCTGTGATAAAATTAGAAAAAAAACATTTGGTACCTACAGTAGTTTTATTGTTACTGCTGTTATTCTTTAGGTTAATACCTTAAGCCAGTATCAAACGGTACGTATTTATACGGTATTTATAAGCAAGTTTTGAAAAGCCTCAATTTCTCTTATTATAGTACTGCTACCAGTTGTTGTGTCAATTAAAAAACAGGCTAATCCGTATTGTGTTACCGGCCAATGAGAGCGACTTATGTGCTGAATTTACAGCTTTAAGTTGTATCAATTGCTATGTAAAATATACAATTAATATTTAATGTTCATAAATGGAGTGGCAACATTCACATGGAAAAAATGCATTACATTCCTAAAAATAAAGTAGCTTTCCTACAAAATGATTTGGTGAGAAATACATTCTTCTCGTCATGAAGCCTAATCGTTTCAAGATCGTGGAGTCTTTTAATTTGATTAGCAAGATCAACAAGTTCTTGTAAAACGTTCACGCAAGTATGTTGTATGAGGTATAGAGTAACATCTACAGTAACGTATTTATCAACAAGCACACACACACAAATACATATTTCGAATGAGATTTTCTTCCTGTGTCGCGAACTCACTCGATTATTGATGGTTTCCTATTGAGGGAAGTGGAAACTGTTATCTTTCAGTGTTTCCTGTCATACTACTGTCCTTTCCCTCAATAAAACCAGATGTTCAGCTCACAATAGGTACAGACGCACACACACACATACACATCGGGGACCTTCAGGGTAAGTAGCTTTTTGAACTTTTTCCTGCAAAACGTTGTCGAACATTTTAACGATCACATTTGGGGTTTTTTCAGGACATGGTTTATTGTGACATTTTGATGTGAATTTCTGCTGGGTCAGTAGAGCATCTGCTTGTTTTACTGGAGAATGATCTGTGAGTGTCAGTTACTCCGGTGACAGGTCAACTTGGCAGTGATGAGAGCCAGACTACTGAGGCGTTACACTGGGTGGCTCTTTCATGGCACCGTAATTAAAGTGCATTGCGTTTGGCTGATTATTTTACCTAGCACTTCTTCAGTTGAGCATCTTTAAGTGGCAGATCATTTCCTGTGTTTATACATATTAAAATGACTGTAACTACTTCTAGATTCCACTTGATTAAGTTTTTATTTGTGTAAGTTATTGTTTAATCCTATATTAAACTGTGGACTATATCAAGCTTTCGGTGTTGGTATTTAGTGTTTGTTCTGTTTTTGTCCTGAACAAAACTGATGGCTCGTTAGAGAGCAAGGAAGCAGATTAGATAGTGACGGCTGAATTTAGATCTGTCTCGCGCATGAAGGATGCAGCCAAGGCCACTCACGGCTCTGACTGGAGGTCACAGATATAGGCACAAACAGGCAGGACATGAGATACCGACTGGGAAATATACATCCTATATCATCCGCGATTGTGAGCGTGCGTGTGTGTATGTGTTCTCGAGTGTTGACAACCTCAACGAAAACAGATAACTTTTGGGGAAAACAGGACACAAAGGAAAAGGATGGGACATATAGGCCTGGTCTTGACTAAAGGAATGACAACAAGGTCAAAAATAACATCATATCTGTAGCGTTTGTTTAAAAGAGCAATACATTGTCTTATCAAGGTCTAAAGTGCAACATACAGTTTTGACTTTTCACTTTGTTGTGTTGCAACACCTTGTTTCCTTGTGACGGATGTGTTCCTGCAGAGCCTGGAGGTGCGCTGTAACCAGATGCTGAGGAACATGGAGGCCTCCCTGACAGCCCGGGATCGCGTGGGCATCCAGGATTTTGTTCTGCTAGACGCCTACACGAGTGAGAGTGCCTTCCTGGACAACCTGAGGAAACGCTTCCATGAGAATCTCATTTACGTGAGTGTAATGTCGGATCACCCGACTCGTTCCGTTGCTCCAATTAAACTTCACGCCCTCGACCTTCAACCCAACAACGTCCTAATGCTGCTTTTGCTGAATAAGGCACCTTGTGTTGCTGAAGCAGCAGCTCCTGTTCTTTCCATTTGCACAGTGAGCAATCTAAAGGTCATGACAAGTGATTAACCAAACTTATTGCCTTTGATGAGAGGAACAAAATTACTTATCAGCACAGTGATGAATGCACAGCACACTGCTGGAAGCTTTCCCTTGATGTCATGTAATGTTTGAGGAAAAACAATGTCCCGTATTATCAAATGTGCAAGAGTTGCAGAACATGACTTCCCCTCCTCGTCTTTCTCTGCAGACCTACATTGGAACTCTCTTGGTGTCGGTCAACCCATACAAAGACTTGGATATCTACAGCAAGAAGCAAATGGATACCTACATGGGTGTGAACTTCTTTGAGCTGCCACCTCATATGTAAGATTTTATAAATGCTGTATTCATTTATGTTGTGTATTGGCATACAGTGGATGGATTGTCATGGAATGTTGTACAGAAATGTCGAATCCTACTGACTTTTCATCTAGCGCTATCATCAGATCAAAATTATGATTTCACCAAAGCAAAACTAAAGACATTCCTATCCTCATCAGCCTCAGCTGTACTTTGTGTTTAGTGCTAATTAGCAAACTAAGATGTGAACATGATTAACATTTTACTTGCTGACATTTGCATTAAGCTCAAACTACAGCTGTATCCAAGTACAACTCTCAATTGCATGACACATTATCACATTAGAAGGAAAAAAAGAAAGGATGTCAATGTGACACAAGAGTTTATAAATTATAAATGCAAGGCGTCATGGTGCCCAAGCAGTTTAGGTGCCAACCACGAACCAAAACGACGCGGACCTTTGTTGCAGGTCATGCTCGATCTCTCTCTCGCCTCATTTCCTTTCACCTTTCCACTGTCAGCTTGCTTTCCAATAAAGGCATCACGACGAAATGGAGTTTTTGGCCTCTTGTAAAGGAAGAGAGAAATGTAATTTATAACTTAAACAGGGGTGTTAAAAGCTACAATGTGTTCAGCAATAAAAAAAAGCACTCTTTGCCGAGTCTGACTTCGGGGCTGACTTTGACCTATTACTGTACTTTCAGTTATGCGCTGGCAGACAACGTCTTCCGCACCATGCTGTCCGAGTTCAACAACCACTTCATCCTGATCTCAGGGGAGAGTGGGGCCGGCAAGACCGAGGCCTCCAAGAAAATCCTGCAATTCTACGCTGTCAGTTGTCCAAGTACCAAACTCCTGAACAATGTCCGCGACAGGCTGCTTCTCTCCAACCCAGTGCTTGAGGTCAGTGACATGGATATGTGTACCATGGCTTATAACATGCATTTAAAGGCATTTAATGGCGTTTTGTTTTACACCATCAAGGCTTTCGGAAACGCCAAAACCCTGAAGAATGACAACTCAAGCCGCTTTGGGAAATACATGGACATCCAGTTCGACCACCAGGTGGACTTAGATACATTCATTACATTACAGTGTAAAATACAATGTCAGGATAATACAACCCAGCAATGTAAGGACATCAAGGTAAGTTAAGGGTTAAGACTTACCTTTCGCACTCAGGGGGGTGCAGTTGGTGGTCACATCCTGAGTTACCTGCTGGAGAAGTCCCGTGTGGTCCACCAGAACCACGGGGAGAGAAACTTCCACATCTTCTATCAGCTGGTGGAGGGAGGAGAGGAGGATCTGCTCCGCTGGCTCGGCCTGGAGAGAAACTGCCAGAAGTACAGTTACCTGGTGCAGGTCAGTGGAAAAAAACGAAACTAAACTCTTCTTATATCTGGTGCGACAAAAACTTCTCAACCCAGACAATTTTTATACTGTGTCTCCTCCAGGGGGATTGTGCCAAAGTTAGCTCTATCAATGATAAAAGTGACTGGAGGACGGTGAGGAGAGCCCTCTCTGTCATAGAGATCAGTGAGAGTGATATTGAGGTGAGGTGTAACAGTAGATCTTTACACACCTGGACAAAGCATTATTGAAATCTATGAACGACACATTTTGCTGGTGATTCATGAAGTATTTCTTTCTGGGTGTAAACGCAGCACCTGTTTGGAATAATTGCTAGTGTGCTCCATCTGGGAAATGTCAAGTTTGAAGCAGATGTTCGAGGATACGCCTCTCTCAACAACAACCAGGAGATGCACTGGGTGTCAAAGGTGGGGCCCCCCAAAAAAACACTGCGGATAGCATAAACTCTTAACATTTCTCCATTCAACTTTCTGATGGAGACCAGGAAGAGATTTGGTGCTACATGTTTTTGTTTGTATTTGCTGTGCAGTTGCTGGGGATTCCTACTCAGGTGCTACAACAGGGCTTAACCCACAGGAAGATTGAAGCCAAAACAGAGGAGGTGACTTGACTTCTTTGATTTGATTTTAAGTATAAAATATCTATAACTTGTGTGTAGTGCTTCTTTTTAATAATCTACGTTATTCTGACGTTAAAGGTGTTCAGTCCCTTCTCCGTGGACCACGCAGTGTATGCCAGGGACGCCCTCGCCAAAGCAATCTATGGCCGCACTTTCAACTGGCTGGTCAACAAGATCAATGAATCTTTAGTTAACAAGGTGAGGGGAAAAAACAAACATTCTTCTCTCTTTCTAATCTTGCCTAGCCAGACCTGTCTCATAAAGATCACAGAAATGGGGAGTAAATTGGGGTAATGAGATTTTAGCAACCCTGAGGCGGCCATTTGATTTGTTGTGAGTCTGAAAACACCCAATTCCGGTAACAGCACATCTGGCAAATTTGACTTTGGGCAGATTTTTCCCCCCACAATGTAATTGTATTGGTTTAAAGTAACACCAACATATGAGGTTGAATCTCTCCAAAGAGGTCTGGCTTCACAAAATTGCACATTTTCCATGTGACGAGATCATATCTGCGTAAATCATCTGTAGGATTCCTCCAGGAAAACAGTAATTGGTCTGTTGGACATCTATGGTTTCGAGGTTTTCAACGTGAACAGGTGAGATCCAACAGAGATGAGCTGATTCAGAAATGAAGAATATGATACTAACGGTGTCTCTGATGTATTTCAGCTTTGAGCAGTTTTGCATCAACTACTGCAACGAGAAGCTGCAGCAGCTTTTCATCCAGCTGACCCTCAAGTCAGAGCAGGAGGAGTACGAGATGGAAGGGATTGAAGTAATAACGCTAAGATCTGTGGTTCACAGTGCAGAAATAAAACTCACGATAAAAACTGCTTCTCAACCACTAATGCTGTCCTCATTTGTTTTTTTGCACAGTGGGAACCAGTGCCATTTTTCAACAACAAGATAATCTGTGATCTCGTGGAGGTGAAACACAGAGGAATCATATCTTTATTGGTAAAGTTAGGATCGAGTTATGCTCCTCCACAACGACACATAGTACGCTCGCCCACAAAACTAAAACTGAATACACTTGTATCGATGCTTGTCCTCTCATATAGGACGAGGAATGTTTACGTCCTGGAGAGGCCACAGATCTCACCTTCCTAGAGAAGATGGAGGAAACGATTGGTGGTCACCCTCATTTCGTCACGTGAGCTCTACAGCGTTGCTTTAGAGAAAGTGCACGTTGTCTACGCATGTTGAGACCAGCACACCGCATGACCATAAATATAATAAGCTACACTACATGTCCCCTTCCTGCAGACATAAACTTGCCGACCAAAAGACAAGGAAGACATTGGACAGAGGAGACTTCCGCCTCTTGCACTACGCTGGGGAGGTTACATACTGTGTTGTTGGTAAGAGATGTCATACCTCTGTGTATTGAATCATTTATGACTCTATTACAATGCCATTAAAAGAACAGCGGACTATTGCTAAAATGTAGTGTAACATTTGCACGAATAGAGAAGAGTCATAAAGTCTCGAACAAGTGCTCTCACAATTGCTGTGTGCGATAAAATACGTCACATTTTCAGCTCTCAATATATGCAGTCAATAAAATACATCACTTTCAAATACTATCGTGTAATTTTGACAAATTACTATGAAAGTGACAATATTTCTACCCACCAGTAACAATTACCTATATGTATTAATGAATAAAATGTAATTTAAACTTTAAACAAGCCTAACGTTACCCATAACACAATCAAAACGAGTAGCCTAGCTTGAGATTGTTAACATGTTATAACAAGGTGCTGTAAAAACCTTCAAGGACAATTAAACTACACTATATTATCAAACGAGGTCTGTGATTCACAGAAAGTACGTTTTGCGCCACATTTTTGCGTTGTTTTAATCACGTTTACATCACTATTGAACGGAGCTTTGCTACGGAATCACCTCTGCTCAGCCTCCCGAATTAAACGTATAATTTGTAAGAGGAAGAATGTGTTGTTGCCAAAAGAAATACTATACTTTTTGCTATTTTAAAGATTTTACTTTTCTTTAAACTTTCAGGATTCTTGGACAAAAACAATGATCTCTTGTATCGAAATGGGAAAGAGGTAATTTAATTTAATTTCTCTAGTATGAAACCAGGTGATACACAAATGTCTTTGAATATTTGTTTTGAATCTACCGTATGACTTCTGATATCCTCTGGTCCTACCAAAAAAAAGCAAAAATAGAACTGAAAATATACATTGAAGTAAAGCAGCATAATTACAGAATTATTTATGGTATATACGGTTTTGTCTGACATGTTGGATGCTTATAGTTTTCCTATTCTCCTTCAGGTCATGCGACAGTCCAAGAACGCTATTATCAAACACTGTTTTCCTTCTTCTGAACCGGACAGCAAGAGGAGACCTGAAACTGTGAGAAACGATTCAGATGATGACGTTCAATGACCCACGGATTTAATGATTTACACAACTAAACCATTGACACCTTTCCTGTGACTCCCCAGGTGGTGACTCAGTTCAAGAGCAGCCTAGTGGGCTTGACTGAGATCCTAATGTCCAAAGAGCCCTGGTACGTCCGCTGCATTAAACCCAATGACGCCAAGCAGCCAGGTGTGTGCCAAAAATCCTCCACTTCTGAAAAGACCCTCGAGCCCTAGCTGAGCTAATGCTTTTTACTGTATGTTCAGCCTGCAGTCAGCCAGCAGATGAAGTTAGACGAGACAGTTTTGACCCCTGAACTCTGTAGATTACCTTTGATGTCCCCTTCAGGACGCTTTGATGATGTGTTGGTGAGACATCAGGTGAAGTACCTGGGGCTGATGGAGCATCTGAGGGTCAGACGCGCTGGGTTTGCTTACAGACGCAAATACGAGATATTTCTCCAGAGGTAGCTAAGCACACTTTCACTCTTTTTTTCATTTAAATTGAACACACATCTAGTTTCTATTTTTCTTGCAGAAGACATTTGGCATGTTGTCATTTTTGCTTATCAAGTAGCTACAAAGGTGCGTGCGATCCTGCGGTCTTCTTCTGTACTCAGGTATAAGGCCCTGTGTCCTGACACCTGGCCCAACTGGAAAGGTACGGCAGCAGAAGGCGTGCGGTGCCTGATCAAACACCTGGGCTACAAACCTGATGAGTACAAGATGGGCAGGTAGGCAGATGGTGCTGTATAAAAGCCGTAGACTCTGTCTATGAAGGGTTCACCTGGAAGAGACATCTCACTAAATGTCTTTTCCCCTCAAGGACAAAAATCTTCATCCGGCACCCTCGAACTCTGTTTGCGACAGAAGACACCTTTCAGGTCTGCAAACATAAGCTAGGTGAGGTGCTGTTCTGTACATTCACTTGCAATTCTACATTCAGCATCCTAACGCTCCTGAGGGTGAAACTGTGACCGTCATTGTTGCAGCAACAAGGATTCAGGCCAAGTACAAAGGCTACAGAGTGAAAGAAGACTACCTGAAGCAGAGGGAGGCTGGTGAGTGTTAAAATGCACACTGATGCTAAACTAAAAGCTGCAAAAGCATTGTAAGATATTACTTTTTATTCACTTGTCTAATCTAAATAGCCACGAAGATTGAGACCTGCTGGAGAGGTCTGATGGCCAGAAAGGAGCGTGAAAAGAGGGCATGGGCTGCCAAAGTCATCAAGAAGTAAGTTCACACGATGACAGAGGAGATGGTCATACAGCCTAATAAAGCCGATGATGAGAAGTTACACGTCTATTGATTTGTTCTAGATTCATTAAAGGTTTCATGACTAGAAATCAGCCGGCCTGCGTTGACAACAGTGAGTACCTGTCGTACGTGAGGCAGAACTACCTCACACGTCTGAGGGACAACCTTCCCAAAACCGTCTTGGAAAAAGACTCTTGGCTGACCCCTCCGCCGATAATGAAGGAGGTTGGTGATACATTTGTTTGCATCAGCTGTTTCTAAGGCTGCATGCATGAGGGCACGAGTTGATGATTTTGGTGATGGCTGCACCCTGTAAAAGGTGTCAAACTATTTATTTTTTAAAGTTGTCCCAGCTGTTGAAGAAGCTCTACATTCGTCACATGGTGCGGAAGTACGTCCGAGGAATCCCTCCACAGAGGAAAGCACAGGTACAATAATAACTACATAAAGAAAAACGTTTGTGCTTGAGTCCCAGACAAATTCACTTCAGGAAATTTCGTACTTACTTTTTTTTACTTCTCTTGTTTCCAGCTTCTGCTAAAAGCACAGACGAGCTCCATGTTCAAAGGAAAAAAAGAAAACTACCCCTTCAGCGTGTGCAGACCGTTCGTGGACACCAGAATTAGTAAGACTGCTGAGTTCTTTGTCTTTTCATTGAGTGTACGTACAGGAATATAGCATTCAGCATTAATACTTTTAAGTAGAGCATAGGTACAACATGATAATACTGACTAGTTAAAATAGTCTGTGAAGACCGCAGATGCAGCAGTACTTTACATTAGATTAGATGTATTCATGCTCTACCCTTTTCAGAATTTGATTTTTAAATTTGAAATAAATCTTTACAGATGATTTAGCAACAGTACAATTTAATTTTCAAACTAAATAACAAAACCTGATTATGCAATCTGAGATACTTTGTGAGCCGGTTAATGGACTATTTTGCAGATTGATAAGCAAGTTATAATGGAATTACTGAGACAGTATCGTATTATTGTATTCAATTTGTGTGTGAAATCCTCCCTCATGGCTTCTCTTATTCTATTAAGATGCAGAAGACATAAGCATCAAAGTGCTTCAGATGATACGACATGAGCACATCAAGGTAAACATTGGAATAAACTTAGCATCTTTGTCCTTTTATCCACTCTGACCTTGTGTGTGTGTGCATCCGTCCCACAGTACAGTGTGCCGGTGGTGAAGTACGACAGGAACGGGTTCAGGCCTCGTCTCCGGCAGCTCGTCTTCACCCAGAAAGCCGCCTACCTGGTCGAGGAGGCCAAGATCAAGCAACGGATGGATTACATCTCTCTGAAAGGTAACGAGTGAGACAAAACGAGCATCATGATCTGAAGGGAGAGCTACGCACATGCTTGAAACCTACATACGTGTTTATCTTTCTATTTAAAAGGTGTGTCAGTCAGCAACCTGAGTGACAACTTCCTGATCCTCCATATTACATGTGATGACATCAAGCAAAAGGTAGACCTATCAACAGACTGGTGTCTACACACAATATATTTTTAGATGTAAAACAATGTGTTTGGTTGGCTTTTAGGGGGATCTGGTTCTGCAGTGTGACTACCTGTTTGAAGCCCTGACTAAGCTGAGTCTTATTGCCAACAAGCAGAACTGCACCAAAGTGGTCCAGGGCAGGTACAGAATCTGGACTTGTGTAGTGATATTAATTAAGCAAAAAACGATGGATGTTCCTAATTCAATGTGTGAATTGTCACTTGCAGTGTGCGATTTGACATCCAGCCTGGCAGAGAGGGGTTTGTGGACTTCAAGAGTGGTCAGGAGTCAATGGTCTACAGGGCAAAGAACGGCCATTTGACGGTGGTGAGCGTGGACTTCATCATGTTAAGATGACGTCAAATTACTATTTGTATCAACAATTGACAACGGTCTCTACTTTCTTCTTTAGGAATCTACCAGAACCAAGTCCAGATAATGCTGCCAGTGATTTGGGATGATGTTGCTGCGTATTTTAGTAACAGCCGTGTTTGTTTTTGTAATCCGGCTCCATGGTTGATGCCAATCGTGTTTCATTTAGGCAGATTTTTACCTTTTCGCATCTTTATGACAATGTTATCCATTGATATGTACATTACACTGCCAATATCTCAGTAGAGCAGACAAGAAACTAGTAGTAGAGCCTAGCCAGAACATCATTGGGTCTGCTTGCTCCTAATGTCTGGAGTTTAAATCATCTCTGAGTGAACAAACTGATCCCTGCTCAGATTTGGGGAAATCAACCATCCTTACTATGAATAGAAGCGCTTGTAATCTTATTTTTGTATTAAATGTATCTTAAATCCTGTGCAGATGGTAACATGATAAATATATATATATGTGTGTGTGTGTGCAGCCATTAATGTTTCTAATACCTCACCCATGTTTGACGGTTACATTAAAAACATGTTAAACCACAGACACTGCATGTGAAAAGTATTTCTTGGGGGGAAAATTACTTAATTACAGAACAAAATACACCAGCACATTTTAACTGAATGCTTGATAATCTATACATAAGTATATTTTGCTTAGATGACTTTTGAGGTAACAGCTCTCCCTACTGGCCTACTGCTGGCCCTACAGGTCCCCTCTGGGATTGTTTTCAGCAAACTTGTCGTGATGAAGTTCTGTTGATAATTAATTTTCCATCTACCTTCAACTTTAAGGTGATGCCAAATTGGTGTCCAGGAAACAAATAAGACCGTGAGGCATAAAAGTGCAACTTGTTTTTGTCTTCTAAATGATTCATTTTGTGAAGGCAGCATTGGATTGTGCAGTAGCTTAATGTGCAGCACACTCTGCTGGACAACACAAATACCAACATGAAAATAAAAAGTTAAAAGTCTAACAGCTCTGCTAGTAAACTGTTCAGAAAAAAAGTTAAATTCTACAAATCTACAAAATGCTATTTTTGGGTCCTTGTGGCACAAAACAAATACAGCGTTCATCAGTCTAAGCTGTATATGTTGAGAGCATTTTAGCGCACTGGCATGCTAACGTTCACGCTCATGACTCAAATGTGTTCTTTTATTCTTAATTCTATGAACCACTGTTTCAGCACACATTGTCTTATTTAGAGTAAGAGGGAAAATGCTGACGTGGGATAGAAATGCAAAGATTGCATCTAAAATTCAGAGAGTGCATATTCTCAGATTTTAACTACAGTTCAACATGCTCAAAGTTAGCATCTTAACATGCCAATGTAGCCGATATGCTAACCTGGGCTCAAACTTTGAAAGAAGGTCCATTTTGGACTGATGGCACCGCTGTGATACATAATCAAAATAATGAATTAAATACACAGTATGTCACCTATTTCACATCTTGTTACTCTCCAATATGACTGATTTGTTAAAACAAATATTCTCTGAACATGACAGCATGTTTTATTTAGCTATTATCCCCATCATTGTTTCTTAATAGGCTGTAGCTTTATCTAAATATGATAACAGCCAAGATGAGTCTGATTTACAACCTAAAATCTATTAAGCAGATAACAAAAACTCACAAACAGATTACCGATGAATTGAGAGGTGGTCAAAGGTGTTGTAGTGGAAATGAATCCTCTTAATTTCCCTGTGAGAAATAAACCTAATGAACCTGATGGACCAGGGTCCCAGGCCTCGGCAGGTGCTGCTGCTTTTAAGGAAGCGGGTTAGTTTGTGAGGTCAGGATGACTATAGTCAGACATAAGATACATTTGTTATTTGGGTTTGCTGAGTTATGCTTTTGCGATGTCTGCACATGTTCAGGGTTAAGCGATACGAGTTACATCTAAAAAGAACAACATATGATAAATTACCACAACAGTGGTCACGTAAGGATACGGTCAGACTTGTTATCATAATGACCACTGGTTAATGACTAAACAGATCTTTGTAAATGCCTGTGACGAAATAGGCCAAGGTTTACGGAACTGCTGAGTATTTACACCTACATAACTAAATTGAAGCAGCAGCAGAAACCTCAGTCATGATGGAAAGATTCACAGCAGTAATATTTTTCCTTCTGGTTTCATGTATCTGCAGGATATCAGGTAAACACTTCCAAACCGCTACATATATTGTACTTTGTCTCCGACAGTTGGAAAGATACCAACCCATAAACATGAACTGCTTTTATCAATTTCAAACCGGTGGCACACTCCAGATTCCACACTGAAAACACTTTCTCCTTATTTTGAACAGGACAGACGTGTGAAGGAAGTTGTGGAGAAAAATTGGACTCATGTTCATGCCACTCGACATGCACGTCTCTGAAGAACTGCTGTACAGACTACAAAGAGTACTGTGTGGAAGCCTTTCCATATTCCGGGTCCATGTTCGGTGGGACGGATTTTATTGTCCTTGACGCGAGTTTCAACAAGAGTTCAGAGATTCTATGCAGGTAAGACTTTCTTTTACATGCAAGCGTTTACGTGTTGCTAAATCCGTTCTGGTTAAACCTTTCACTGATCCATTGATTATGGTGAAGAGAAATACAATGAGGAAAAAAATGTATTTTCAATTTTAGCTTTTTCAAAGGCTTTCGACCGCATCTCATGGTCTTTATCAGGTCTTCTGAGCAATATTCTGAGGAAGACATCAAATAAATGATGAGGTGCAATTGAAAGCAATGGAATAAGCATGGAGTGAGCTTTCACGCCCAAGTACCAGTACAATTATACAGTTGAAGTACATTACAGAAACCTGCTGATCATTCTTTCATAACGACAGGTTCAACGGCAATATCGACACTGAGGGGTATGTGGATGAAAACAGTAGAGGCCATTGTATCTCCCCACTATTGTATGAAACGGGATGGGTTCCCTTGCACATCTCCTCTGATAATGGCACCACATTCAGTAGAGTCGGAGCCTGGCTCTCAGGTACAATAACTGTCTGCATATTCTTTAGAGGAAAGAACTAAAAACTCTTCCATATATTTGATTACACGCAGTTTTCCATTTAGTGCGACATTAATATAGGATTTACTTGATTCAAATGTGTTGCTTTACAGTGCATACTGGCAAGTTAGATGCTCAGTTCAAGGCAACTCTGGTCAACTCAACAAAATGGCAGTACTATGGTACACCTGACGTTGGAGGCTTTCTTGAGATGACATGGAATACGTCTTTGGTCAGAGCGGAGAGGGTCAATATAGAGGTCTGGGGATACAGGGAGACAGGTGAGTACGCCTGTTTGTACACTGCATTTACACTTGTTAGATCACATGATTATTCATTCGTAAAACGCTGAATTCTGTATAATGTTTCTCTGTAGGGAAGCCCTACACAGACACCTGGCAGGGTGAGTGGCGGTATCTGTACTCACTTGCAAAGGATCAGCCCAACAATGGATCTTTTAGCTTTTTACCCAAACCAGCAGAGAGCAGCTTTTCAAGTTGGGAGCTTGGCTCTCTACGTATCGGCCCCAGCACCGACCCCGATGGCACACGGTATTTCCAAACACTTCCTATAATATAGAATACTACGACAACACATATTATTGTAGCCGTCAGCTGTACAACATTTGTCATGCGTTTCGTTTAGGAATGTTCAAGCGGCATGGACTGAGGATCACGCTCTGGCCTGGCATCTGGAGGAGAGGTTCAGGCAGAACTCGACAGTTTGGGCCCTGGAGAAATGTTTAGCATGGGACCAGCTGGAAAATCAGCTGCCCAACTTCCTCAGCGAGATCATAGACTGTCCCTGCACTCTGGCTCAAGCGAGAGCAGACACCGGGAGGTTTCACGTAAGTGTCGCAAAGGTTTAATGGTTATCTGTACGAGATTTAAAGACAAACATAACGCACACACGCAAAGCAATACGTCTCACATGAACTGAGAATTACATCATCACAGTAAAGCAATTTCCTGTGTGGTAGATTTAAGTTATTACTTTATGTGTTTATGGGGATTGTCAGTGGCCGTAGCCCTTTGCTTATACTCACTGCTTATCAGTTCAAAGTCAATGAGAGCGCTCAAGGGAGTTGTTGTATTCACAAGCATTATCTGCAAAGCTGAACTCGTTTCAGCATAGATTTTATGCCTTTTATCTCAAAAATGTTCTGTCCTGTCGGTCAATGTCAGGCGAGTGACAAATGGGATGATAACGCTGCACATGAGCGTATTGATGTAGTACATACATGAACACAGTGAAATGCACATTTGGCTGCCTGGTTAGCACAGACGCTGTATCTCTCTCCTCAGACTGACTATGGCTGTGATATAGAGAAGGGGAGCGTGTGCACCTACCACCCTGGATGTGTTCACTGTGTGAGGGCTATACAAGCCAGGTGAGTCCCTCACTCACGACTGTTGACTCGCCTTCAGCTGTCAACATTATGTTCTAATATCACAAATACATTCACAACATTAGCAATGATTCTGAAACACACAGGATTTATACGATTTGCAGGGTAGGTTTTATAGCACAGCTTTACTTTCTGTACTCTGTGGTGTTTATGGTAATATTTTCAGCTGTTAGCCGTCAGTCTGGCTGAATCTGTGATACTTGATACGACATACTGTAAGCATTTTGCAAAAAATGCATTGATCATGCAAAATGAAGGTTTCATGCACAGAAGAGCAAACGAGAAAATGTCTGAATTTGTATGTAAATTCATATACTGCACTTTGTAACCTTTTGGCTGCCTATTTATTTCTTATCTATACTCTTATCTGCAACATCGAAGACATGTTCACGAGTCCTCACCCTTAAAGTAAGCAGTGGTAAATACCTGCATCAGCCCTCTTTATGAACGGTCAACTTATGGCACCTGGAATAGTAACTGTTGGCCATATTAGCATGTTAGCATGGCAACACTTAAGATGGAAAGCATTACACTTGCTTAGCATCAGCCTGCTAGCATTCTCATTGTGAGCTCAAATGATCATTTAGCTCGAAGCCCCACTGTGGCCTCTCGTGTAGCTGTGGACTCGTGTATACATTTGTATCATGATTTAGTTGCAGCAGAGTTCACTCCTTTAACTGACGATGTTTTTGGATCTGCATCAACAGTCCTACATATGCAGCGGGACAGCAGTGCTGCTATGACAGCACTGGCGCTCAGGTGCTGACAACGGACTCGATTGGCGGTAGTACCCCCGACCGAGCACACGACTGGGGCTCACCCCCATTTCAGAAACCCCCTCGAATTCCAGGACAGTCCCACTGGGTCTACGACGTCCTCAGCTTCTACTACTGCTGCCTGTGGTCTGACAACTGCTACTACTACTTCAAACACCGGCCCTCCAGCGACTGCAGGCGTTACCAGCCACCCAGCTCAGGTGAGGGAGTCGTCAGGCACGGTATTACGGTTTATGGGTTTTTATGTGATTATTGTTAAAATGTGAAGTTATTTTTTGTCTGTAATGACAGCTGTGGTGTTTGGAGATCCCCACTTCATAACTTTTGATGGCGTCAGCTACTCCTTCAATGGCAACGGGGAATACACTTTGATGACCTCGACAAAGAAATGGCTGACAATCCAAGGCAGGACAGAGCCGGTGACTGGTGAGTAACTGAAGGCACTGAGCTTTTGAACCTTTCTATCTCTCTCAACAATGTAAGTAAATGCTACCAATAAACACATGAACTATTACAACAATCCTTAATGTCTCTAACCAGCCACCATAAAAGCTACTAAGTTGACGGCTGTAGCCATGAGAGAAACGCCCTCTGATGTTATCGAGGTGCGGCTGGTCAGCGGTCACAATGGCCTCGAAGTACTGCAGAATCAAAAAACCCTCTCCTTTTCTGAGCAGAGCTGGATGGACCTGCAGGGTGAGACCCTGATTCGCCTTTCTGCTTTGTACTGAAATATTATAAAATGTATTCCCTTTGTTTATTTTATTTGACAGGAAGTAGGAATTTGGACACAGTCTTCAAATTTGTGACACAATGGTTAAAAAAAAAAAAGACGAAAGAATGACCTTCAACTTGACCAACTACGACAGTAAAATGCTGCTTACACCTGCAGAGACGTGAAATGAAGTGTCTTACTAGGACCCACATAGTAACATGCTTATTGTCAAAACATGCTTGATGTAATCTTGTTAATATATATATATATTCCAATAACAAATGTCCCTTCTAGGTGTGTTTGTGTTTTCTCCTACCTCTACAAATGTGACCGTGATGTTCTCAAGTGGAGCCGGGGTGGAAGTGCGACTGAGAGAGGGAACCATGACCACCACCGTGCTCCTGCCGGAGGAGTTCAAAGACTCCACTTTCGGACTGCTCGGAAAGATGAACGGTGACGCCAGAGACGACCTCGTTCTCAGCAACGGAAAACTTGTGAGGAACGTCTCCAATCCAGAGGAGGTGTTCAGCTTCGGGGCAAGCTGTAAGAAACTATTCACAACGCAGATTAGGGTGTGCCGTTCAAAATCCAGCTGGTGTTTATGACTGTTGTGAACTTTATTTTATGTATGAGCTGTATATGTTATTTATACAACAAAACCAGTGTAAATAATTTTGGATAATAGAAAGGAAGAATTAAACACAGGTCACCAAAGTTAAAGTTAAAGTCCTTTCGCCAAACCATTTCTATGTCACACTGCTTCCTCTTTTGGGTCATGTGACCTTCATGTTACCCTTTATCTTGTTGTGTTTTCGTGCATCGATCAGGCATTTGCATTCCAGGAAACCCCTCTCATTGTATGCAACATCAGCAGATAATGCTGCAAAGGTTTCACTTAAATTCAAATGATTTTTTTTCTTTATTTTTGTCTTACAGGGGCCGTCTCCAACCAGTCTGCCTTGTTCACATATGATTCAGAACATCTTTTGAACACCTATTGTTATGCTCCCAGACATGACGTTACATTTGTTCCAGTGTTTTCTGTCCCTGAGAGTCCAGATGATCCATTAGCCAATCAGACACTTGAGATATGCACTGGAGAGGGCGCTCAGTACTGTAGGTATGAGAAGAAACCTTTCATCTACTTTTACTCATTATAATAATTATTTAATTTAATACTAGTGTTTCTAGACAACGCATAAGCTTGTTCTCTTAAAGGGCCACTCCGCTACTTTTACACATGAAGTTTAGTTTACTCATCATGAGGACCACTCAGCTGGGGAAAATAATTACATAATGTCTTCTGTGGCTCTTAAAGGGAGCTTTCTAAAAACGTACAAAATAACTCTAATTATCTTGACTCAGTCTTGTAAGCCTGCATTGCATACTGGAGTTATGGGTTTGTAAAACACGGGCATTGACCAGGCAAAGGGATCTCGCAAAAGACCAGTTGCATTGTGGGAAATGTGGGATGCGGTGCTTTTAGACCAATGCGGGGCCATAAAAGTAATGACATCTCGACATCTGATGATTCTTTTTTCAACTACGTTAGATTAAATTAGAAAACTGTATTAATCTCCAGTAGGGAAACTCATTTGCCACCAAAAACGCATACAGACAACAATAGACACAGTGCACAACAGACACATTACAACAAATAAATAACACCAGAAAATGCCACATGAAACATGATTGACTTCAGAAAGATGCTAAATGCTAAAAACCACATCTAAAGGTGTTCATTCAAAACTCTAACTGCTGCTGGAACCAAAGACCTTCTGAGTCGTTCAGTAGAACACTGAGGCATCCTGAGTCTCTCACTAAAATGTAAATGTTAGTCATTGCCATTTCAGAGAAATCGTTTTCATATTCAAAGCAACTCATGTTCTGATCAGTACCTCCGTCCTGTAGGTATGATATCCTGGTAGGTCGTAGTCCCAGGATGGGAAATGCGACCAAAGTGTCTTTCCAGAGTCACATTTCTCTTGTGGAGGATCTAAAGCAAGGTGAGAGTATAAAAACACATGATGACATTTTTTTTATTATGAACATTTACTAACTGTGTTAGGTATTGTTATACTGTGCAGTGATATCCTGTGGATGGCTTTCACCACCTAATAATGGGAAGAAGGAGGGGACCACATATTTACAGGGCGCTAAGGTGCAGCTTTCCTGCGATGACGGCTACACTCTCACAGGGTCTGCAGAGCGAATATGCCAGGAGAACGGCCGGTGGTCTGGAGAAGACACAAACTGCGTGGTTCCCAGTATGAATACATCATAAAATCAGTCCCGTCCAATGAATCTGATCATCACAAATCAACAGTGGCATGTGTGTGTCTGTGTGTGTCTTTGTGTGCATCATTTGATCCATCAAATCAACGAAACATTAAATCTCTCTCATGACCTTTTTACACAAATATTTATGAGTGAGAATAACTTCTCACCAGTGAGTCATTCTAAGAATAATGCACGCATCAAATTAGAGCTACAAAGACTTTGACAATGCTTCCTTCTGTGGGCAGTGGACGCTGTGTGAACATCACTTTTTGACAAACACATGATGACATATTGAGCTGGCCATTTATCCCAGTCCTATACGAGAAACACACAGCTTCACAGAAAAACGGAGGAAAGCTGCTGGATGTATTTTATTTGCATTTGATGGCACTTTTTTCTGTGTATCATTGACCTGTTTGAGGGGCCTTTTCCGCTACTTCTTGTGGATTCCTGAAAACAAACGTCTGCAACTCTCAAGTGACTGATTATAACCCACCATCAGCAATCCGTCCAGTAGATCAGTCTGGACCAAAGTGGTGAACCGACCAACAGAGATTGCCATTCCTGGAACCAGGCCTCTAGTGTGACTGTACAAAACAAACATAGTTTAAGATACCTGCATAGCTGGGGAGTAGATAGTAACATAATCACAAATTACAAGGATGAACTTTCGTCCTGCCTGGTTCCTCTCTATTGAACCAAATCCATGCAATCAAAGGTTAAATATAGGTTAAAAATTAATAAAGTCCTTTAATTCTATCATAAGAAATGTTCAGTATATTCAGCAGCAACAGCAACAACAAAATATACTTTCTACAAGAGACAAAAGTACATGAGCTTTCCAATGTGTGCCACTAAATCGGACAAGAAAAACAAATCCTAGTTAATACACAAAGATGAACACCTTTAAGGGTAAACAGAGCAATGAAAGATTCTGGTTGGTTGGGAGCTTTGCTGCATCTACTCTCTCTTCCTGTCTGAATCAATGCAGTTCAAACTAATGTTCAAACTGATTGTGCTTGAGCCTCTGGTGAGAAACAACAAGATCTTTGTCATCCTCCAGGTAATCTGGCAGGAATTGTGGCCGGTTCAGTCCTTGGAGCGGTAGCACTGATTGTAATTATAACAACACTCGTACTCCTCTCCAGGAAACAGAGAAGGTACAGTATCTTCAGTTGATGTCTCATTAATCTACAACATAACGTTTCTAAAAGTCATTACCCTCACAACACTTGATGTGGAAGAAGTGTGACAGAGGCTTCATATTGTAGTTTCCTGCGTCTTCACTGTTTTTATTTGTGTGTTTTCTTTTCTCCAGAAGAGCTGCGAGTTTAGGAGAAGTTGTGACAAGTGAGGCCTTCTAACCACAATGCATGCATAAATACATGCTTCCATTGGATAAAGACACGCATTACTCAAAAGAGAAAGCCTACCCATGTGAAACCACAGTCATGTTCCAGATTAACATATATTATGAGGTTGAGCAAAGGTCACTTCACGGTTAAAGAGCAACCACACACTCCATCTTTTACCCACTGCGTCTCCCACAGCAGAAAGGTATTATTGCACTGATACCTACAGGCTGACATTTTAACATGTGTTGCACTTTTGACCACATCCACCATAAACGCAAAGCATTCTGGGCTATAAGACTACAGGTTTATTGTAAAGTGAAAACACATTTTATGAATAAAAGCTCGTAAGATCATTTGCTTCACACTCAGTCATCAAGTTGGATGATATATTTATGAATGATAGGCCGAAAGCAATAACTTATAGTTAGTCTGTTCAATAAGTTAACAATAATTGATTTGGTGAAACATTAATGATGCAACCTGCTACCGTCTAAACATTTTAGTTAAAGTGTTTGGGCTCCTGAAGGAAGTCCTTGGTCAGCTCTTCAGATCACCTGTATATTTAGGCCAACAGACGAACTGTGAGAATGAACTCTGCACTGTGTACTTATATTTGTGTTCTGCCATCAAATATTGATGAATGTTGTTTTATCGGTTACAGTTTTCAAGTTTGTTGGACAATAAAGTTTTTCAAATACAGTGTATTCTGTGGCTTCAATTCAAAATGAATGTGAATTATTATTTTCTTATTTTACAATGCATTCTGCCAAACTACAGAACACAATGGGCCTCATGCACCAGACGATACAAGAACAAATGTCCTCATATTTCTGTTTGTATGCACGATTAACTTTTCAACAGTATACCTTTACTTCTGGGAATGCGAATCCATTATCCGTTAGCCTCCGTGATTACCTTATGCTGCTTTAGCTCTGGAAATGTAAGGTATATTGTCTTATTTACTCAGTCTAAAACGTGGCAAATACCGCAACAACTATTGCAATGAACTACTAAATAGTAATCACAAACCTTCAGTAGAATGCAGTGTGAGAAAGCTAAAACTGAAGAAAAGTTTGGTTGGTAGCTAGCAGGCTATATCCAGCAAAAGTGAACTGTCAACGAGCCTCGGTCTGCAGACGACATGCTCGAATTTGGATGAGTGCAGATGGAAAGGTAACAGATATTGCCTCATTAATAAATACCATTCCTCTCTGATGGCAAAAGGCTTGATTTATTCCTCTGAAGCTCAGTTCATTATTTATACAACATAACACCCATGAAGACCTGGCTCTAGATGCAAAATTCCCCACCACCACTCGACTGTGTCAGTGCCCATCACTTTGTCCTGAATGTAAACACGCCCTTTATCGTTGTAATTTGCCCGGCATGCTCATCATTTGTTTATTCCGGCTTGAGTTGTTTTTCTTCAATCTTGTGTTGAGAAACTGGAAGTTACTCTGTTGTTTACCGTGTGACTCCGCTTGTACGTGCTGTTCCCTCACATAACACAAGGCTGTGAGTTATATGGACAAAGAGCACCAGTATGTGACAAGACTGCAGAGGCCACGGCTGAATAAACTGTCTGCTTGCTGCTTCCAGAGTCATTCGCCAACAACTTGCCACAGACACTCCAGAGATATAAATAAAGAATAGTTAGCATTATCCTCTCCAGGTCCCGGGGCAACGGAGGAGTAACACACCAGCTCATGACATACCGAGTCATTCTCGTCCCTTAGATCACACTTGATGCTGGACAAGTGTTAGAATGACTCCGCTGGGTATATATGTGTGTGAGTAGAGCAGTACAGATGCCAAAGCAGCCTTTTCCTCAGACCTCCAGCTCACTTTCTGTCGAGAACAGAAATACAGCTGCCCATTGTTGAGTGCTCAGGTCATCAATCTAGACTTGTTTGTTAGGGTGGAGCTTCAGGCTTTTGCAGTTTCAACATCCTTTCCCTTCATTCGGACCTTATTTCCTAGGATATGGAGGAACAAAATAAAATATTATCCCGTCCCATTTTCCGCCGAGATGTGACCTGGGATCCTTTCCCAAACTGGACGCAGCCGAGTCGAATCTTTACGCAGGACTTTGGCCTCCCTCCTTTCCTGGACCCTAGTGATGTGGACTGGATTGACTGGTCCAAGAGGAGACTGGCCTCTTTCTCCTGGCCCGGGTACGCACAAACTCCCCTTCTGCCTCCATTCAGTGGCCAGCACTCTGCAGGGTTGAACCAAAGGGGTCCGAGACAACTAGCAAGTGGAGTGTCAGAGATCCAAACAGGGCAGGACAGCTGGAAGATTAACCTGGACGTCAATCACTTCTCGCCTGAGGAAATTACAATCACAACCAAGGAGGGTTATTTGCAAATATCAGGTACACTGCACATGATTCTCTGATGTCCCACAAGCTATATTTGAGATGTGACAAAAAGTATACCGTGCCTGATCTTTAACATTCGTTTCTTTTTTCATTACAAGGAAATCATGAAGAAAGGCAGGATGATCATGGATCTGTTTCACGGTGCTTCACCCGGAAATACAAGTAAGTCGTCTCTGAGAATGTGAGGAATTTTGAAAAGAATGATCTTCCTGTGGTTCAATGTGGTATTGTATGATGACACATATAAGGCAAGAGGTCAACATAAACAGAACTCCTCTTCTCTTCAAGGCTGCCAAAGGGGGTGGACTCGCAACACATCAGCTCTTCGCTGTCCGGTGATGGAGTTCTGTCCGTGGAGGCCCCCGCTCCAGGGACATCCACCAGCAACCCACCCAATGAGGTTGTGATACCGGTTCAGATCAAACTGACGCAGGACGGTGAAAAGTGAAACCAGTAAGCAAGAATTTGAAACTACAACGAGATGTTGCCCCGGTTGTGTAGAGCAACGTTTGCAGCACTGGCATGAAAAAAAAGGCAGAACTAGTCTGTTGTAGTGTTTTCCTGCTATAACACACTGATATTGTAATATCAACGGTACAATATCATTACATTTGGTTTCACAATTAAATGCGCACTCATCAATATAATACAGAATCAACTCTGAAAATAAGGAATTATTTTTCGCTTGTCATCGCTTATAAATGGATTAGCATGACCGTGTATTCCTAACAACATACCATCATGTTTTCATGCTCTTATAATATCTTAATGATATAAAATACAAGCTAGCAGCTGTAGTTGTGACCTTACATGACTTAAGGGACTGTGGAGATGATAGCTGACAATACTGGCCAAGAATGGACAGAGGAAAATGAACTATTTATATCCAAACTTTATAACAAAAAGGTCAAGTTGTGCTTCTGTGTAACATGGCAAGACAATTAAATATTGATTTGGTTTGATTTTGCTTGTGAAGAAAAGAAACATTGTAAAAAGCTGTAACATAGATTTTGTGTGCTTGTCCTGAAAGTTGTACATTGATGTATTGATTAACCAGCCTAATAAAGCTGTCCGGATGTATCTGCCAAAAATGTATTAAACAGCTTCTGCCATATAAATAAAGAATGTGATTTTATCCTTTAGTGTTCTCTATGAGTGATACATTTGTTAGCAGATTATAGGATTCATAGAAACCTGTATTGATTATTCATCCATTGCTCTATTTCTGATGGCTTTCCGGAACGTTATTATCAAATGGTCCACAAGAGGGCACTGAAGTCCTGTTTAGTGTAATATAGTTTCCTCTTTGAGAGACAGTTTTGACTTTAGTATTTCAGTTGATTTGATTTATTAAGGTAGAGATTCATCAAGTTTCTCTCAAAGAATATCTATATCCTACAAATGAGCTGTTTTAAGTTTATTCCACCAAATTAATTTATTTTAAATTCACTGTAGTCAATGGTGGTCTTCTACAAGCCACGTGATGGCAAACTTTAAAACAAATGCACAACAGCCTGGAGCTGGATGAAATGAAGGTGTTTGATAACTGAGAAATTATACATTAATGTAACATTAAACTGCATTAGAGGCTAAAATGTACAAGAGCAGAAGTCCGGGGCTCGGCTGATCTGATGAAGGCCACTCAGAAGTAAACAGTGACATCTACTGCTTGAACTAGGTATTACATGTTGACGTATCAGGAGTTACTATATTTGTACGGAATGTCAACACATGGATTATTGTAATGTTGGAAATACTGAGACAGATAGAGTGAAAAAAGGGGGGATTTTGTTTAAAATTGTGATTGCTTTTTTAGCTTGGTTTGGTGATTATTCAGCCAGTGGTTGGCTGAAAAGGAATCACTTAACAGCAATTTGATGATGTAACAAACAGTGGTTCAATTTAATTTGAGTAAAGGATGGCAAATGAAGTGTCACTTTAAGACGGAAGAGTGGCAGTCCTCTCGCTTGTTTGTGTATTTAGAAAACGAAAATAATATGGAGATGGAGGTTAGATGTTCATTTATAAGCAGCGCGGAGAAGATTTCTCTCACACATTTAATATGACCAAAGATAAATGTCTCTTCAAGCTGACACTATTGAGAAAATGTACAGATTCTTTAAGTAGCGTTACCAAATAAACATGTTCACAGTAATCTTTTGAGGTGTTACTTTTCATATTACATCTGAATCTATCCTTTTTGAGAAATTCAAGCATGCAGTGGTGAAATGTCCCTGCTCTTGCTTTGAGTTTCTCTTGTTCCAGATTGAAGCCAGCCGGGTGGGAAAACAATCACTTAAAATTGATTTTGGATTAAAGTTTTTGCAAATCAACAGTCATTTTTCCTTCTTTCATTCCTGCCCACACAGTGGAAAATGTACCTAAATTGATAATGTGTCAGTTTAGATACAGAGGAGCTTAACAGATCTTGAAATTGTCCCAGACAATTGGGTTAGTTTTGGCCAACAGACTCTTAACATGCATTTACACATCCATTAGAGTGCGACCCATGGAGTCACCCTCTGCTGCAGCCCCATCACCAATGTTCATATATAGAACCTGTATATAGCCTGTCATCCTTCATCCATCCATCGTCAACCTCACAGTTATTAACGGGGACACACGGGACCACCACTGGACCTGTCAGGCCCAAAGCCAAAAATAAGTTAACGTTTTTTTGTTGTTTTGTTTTTGTTTAAACTTAAAGTGGATCAGTAAAATGTACAGTAAGGTCCATTTTAATGAATGCATAACACCCTTTGATCTTTGATAAGACTCATGCATAGGCTAAATAAATACGCCAACGTTGAATATTGTGTTTACAAACAATACGCGGAACTTCTTGCATACTATGCCTTTAAGTGAAAGTGTGTAAAAGATGTAATTTTAGTGTTTGGATAAGTTGCTACAGTATACCATAACCCTAACCCTGTCACTAGGTGGGTGCTGAGGAGTTTTCAGGGCATTTGCTGGTAGCTACTAGCTGGTTGCGAAGGCGTTCCACGCGGTTTCTCGGAGGTCGGCGGATGAGGTGGTTTCCGTTGTAACTCCAGGTGGTTACCGGGAGTACTGCATGTGTGCTACGGTGTACTTTGTGTTTGCGGTCATAGAGGAAGTAGTGCTAGTCGTGGCAGCGGTGATGGCGACAGTTGCGATTTAGCGAAGTATATTCAGCACCATGGAGAGGGACACATGATCTCAATGTTTGTCTCTGTCGCCCTCCAGCGGCCACACAAAGTAATGACAGGAATAATACGAGTGGCAATTATAAAAATAGTAGGCTCTTTGCGTCATTAGTTCACCAAAAATACAAGTAATGTTCATAAATAAAAACATGAGTCTCACTGATGAAAAGAAGAGGAGCGTTGAAAAAAATGTATCATAAAGAAGGCTAATTTGTATTATTTTGTGAGTGTATTCCACCCATGCAATGAGCCATTCACAGGTTGGTATCATAAAGCTTTTCTCTTTTAAATATTTTAATATTATGGTACTGAAGGATTTAAAAAAAGAGTGGATTTTCTGAAAATATATAATAATAGTAATAATATCTTATGGATCCTATTTTTTTTTTAAACAAATACTGAATTACATTTAAGCTATACATATATAAGTGAACATTCTCATCATATTGGTTTCTATTTCTGAAAATGTATCTTGTGATAGAGCCTGCAGTGAAATAACTTTAGGCTGGTTGGCTGTAGTATTGCGGTGTCTCTTTAAAGGAAGGGGGAGTGTAGAAGAGGGACAGAGGAAAGAGATGAATAGAAGGCACCAGAACCACCTACCATGACCAAGTGCGCTGTAAATGTAGGACAGAAATTCGAGTGGAATACAAACGGATCATCAAGCGACATATTCGAGGGAAAACCATGTTTGGATGTGCCTTATCTGACTCCAATCTTTTTAAATATGGTACCACATGCGATCATTGGAACACAGGAAAAGTATTTTTCCTCCCAAACATTTCTTGCATTTTGAAACGGAAAAGACGAGTGGCAGTAAAATACATCCCTGTGCTATCTTTCTCCGAGTGTCAATGGTAGGCATTGCATAATTCAACCTTATCCACCGGAGCCATTTGGTTCCTTCTCTTTGAGGAGAGGGGGACGCCAGAAAAAAAAAAAACCCGACTACATCCAGTAGCTGCCTTCTCGGTGGTGCCTGCAATTGTTTAGCAATGCCCTTTTCTCCCGTAGGAAGAACTTGCAGACAGTAGCGGGGGAACAAGCAGGGGAAGGATGCATTTAAAGCTGGATGTGTGCTGCATTCAGGGAGATTCGGCAATAATAGCAGCTCTAGCAGAAACAGCGAGTGCGGAGGGCCTGGGAAGCACCCAGCCCCACTATCTCCTCCTTTTCCTCCCCCCCTGCAGGACCATGCTTGCGTGAGGGATGAGGCTGTGCACAGGGACACCAGGCCAGAGCTGCGGCCTACTTCTCACAAGAGCCGGTCTCTCGACTGCAAGATCTGTGAACACATTGCCACCATCAAATCAGCATCTTTGGTACGCAGCTCCCCCCCCCCCCCTCTCTCCCTCTCCCCCTCTCTCTCTCTCGCTCTCTCTCTCGCCCGCCCTCTCTCTCTCTCTCTCTCTCTCTCCCTCTTTCCGTTTGCATGCAAAAAAAAAAAACCCGCTGGTGCTCGCGCGCGTGTGTTAGTGTATGTGTGCGTGTATGCGTGCTGGCGGCGGGAGGTGAGGAGGGGAGGGGAGGGGAGAGGGAGGGGGGGTGTCTGTGTTCTCAGCTGTACATCTGTAGTCATGGCAACCAGATCCTGTTAATGGATGTCATATTTTCCGTCCTCAGCTTCCCTCTCTGCCTCTGCTTGTATGTGTGTGCATTGCATTTATATGTATTCCATTTAAATCTCTGCCCCGACGCCTATTACCAGAGAGGTTGAGTTTTTGTCAGATTGGTGCATTTATACATCTTCTCTCATGCCTGTCTCAAATAGTCATTTTACAGAATGAGCCTAACAGTGGTTCCATATATTATAAATGTTACGTTTGGAGCTTTGATGATTGGTGGATTCATTCATGTTGCTTTCTAGTGTTAAGGAGTTGACTCTGATCAAGAGTATGAATGGGATTAAACAGCAGAGCCTCTGTATATTGATGAACTTCACCTCTTTTGTGTGACACTGATGCTGAAAGACATTGATACTGTCAACCCTAAAGGATTGTCAGATGTGTGTATCAAACCGTGCTAACTTCTTGGGTTATCGTGGATGTGTAGTAATCTGAAAACTGTTTACTTTCCAGTTTGCAGAAATGTTGTTTGCACTCCACTGTAGGTGGTCTGTTTGTAGACAGTGGCCTCTGACTAACCAGCTGTATGTCTTCCTTTATTCCACCTGATTTCACCATGGCAGTTGCTTCTCTCTGCCCGCTCGGTTTCTTTTACTTCCTGCTTCCTGTGTTCCCTAGGTCATCAGGTAGATCCAGGAGCATGAGCAGGACTTTGAGCTGCGGGAGCAGATGTCTGGGTATAAGCGCATGCGGCGGCAGCACCAGAAGCAGCTGATCGCCCTGGAGAACAGGCTAAAGGCCGAGATGGATGAGCATAGGCTCCGGTTGCAGAAGGAATTAGAGACACATGCGAACAACACTTACATTGAGCTGGAAAGACTGGCCAAACGCCACACTGCTCAAACAGACAAAGAGGTAAAGCCTTAACAGCAAGCACCAATGAATGATGACGTGTGTCTGTACAGGCATTAAGAGATCATTAAAGGGTGTTCATTTAAATACTTGAATGTCTGTTCACAGATGAAGTCCGTTGCAGCTGAAGAGAGGAGGATCCAGCAACAGATTGTTGCTCAGCAAAAAAGAGAGCTGACTACTTTCTTAGAGAATCAGAAAAAGGAGTACCGGCTTTGCAAAGACAAGATCAAAGAAGTAAATATCACAAACAAATACAAAGCAAAGTGTATTGTCCCTCACATTATATCATTTCAACATGAAACACATTTCCGTTTATTGGTGTTACAGGAGATGAGCGAAGACCCTGGTACACCCAAGGAGGAGAAGCAGGAGCGTCTGTCCAGGCACAAAGAAACAATACAGCGCTCTCAGGCGGAGGAGGAAGCTCACCTGTTGGCCCAGCAGAGGCTGGTCTACGACCGGAGCTGCAGGGCCCTCAAACGCCGGAGTCTGGTCAGGAAGCACGAGTTTGAACAGGAGCAACTGAGAGAGGTAACGTGATCTACTGACATCACATCACAACATGTGTGAGCAGACTGTGCAGACAACCTCAAAATGAAATACGACTATTGGTGTTTTCAGAAGACGTTTGGACACAGGAATCTTTTGTGAAATAACAGTCGGTGATGACTAAATCAATACCAGATTTCAGAGAAATAACGGTTTCTTTATGGTGTCATTGATTAAAATGCCCAGGATAAGATGATTATGAATCATTTGTTGATGATTGTTTGATTACGTATGCATAAGTGATTTCTTCAAACTACTTTGACTAACTTTTCAAAAATCCAGTGATATTCAATTTACATTTGTTATGACATGAAACTGAAAAAAAAAGCAAATCCTCACATTGAACCTGAAACCAACAACGATTTGGGATTATTTTCCAAAACTACATTTCCACAGTAGGAAAGGCTGCCAACAATGCGGTGAACATGGCGGCCGTCAGAGCAACCCACATTATGTAGATCAAAATGTCTCATTCCCACCCTGCAAAACATTTTCAGAAATTGTATTTTCTAACGCTTCAAACTGTCCACTGACAACAAGAATGCAGAATTCTGCATTTTAACGCTGTGTTTAACAGCAAGAGTGGGCCACCATCACTAACATCATACAAAATGAATACACTTTTATGAAATATAACATTAACCTAAAGGTAAATAGAGCGTAGGCACCAAATTACATGCAACAATTATAGTGTGACTATTGCTAAGACCATCATTTCCTAATTGAATTGATCAAAAGACGAGTTTCAGTCTGGATGACTTGCTACCTTGGGTAAACAACGTCTTTGTGAAACCTTGTAATCGTTACTTATTTTAAGTTGTATCAAAGAAGACACTACATCTATGAAATGAAATATCAGCTAAAAGAAGAGGACCTAAGCTGAATTTGCGCATGTTGTCATTAAAAAAACGACCTTACATCAAACTTGTTGTCCCAGGAGCTGAACAAGAAGAGGACCCAGAAGGAGATGGAGCATGCCTTGATGATCCGGCAGGACGAGTCCACCCAGGACATGGAGCGCAGGCAGCTGCAGATGCTGCAGAAGCTGCGCATTGAACTCATGCGGCTGCAGCACCAGACAGAGCTGGAAAACCAGGAGGAGTACAACGGCCGGCGGCAGAGAGAGCTACACAGGAAACACACTCTGGAGCAGCGGCAGCAGCCCAGAAACCTCAAGGTGCCTGGGACTTTCTCTTTCCAACTATGTGGTTATTTAGTGAGTTGATACCCAGAAAACCTGGTGAGGTTTTAAAAGTTTGTTGACAAAAGGGACGAGACATGTTTCGACAGGAAGATTACATCATGGGTTTGATATGAAAGCTCTGCAGGTACTGTACATCAGTCCCCTCTGCTGTTCTCCACCTCTTACTTTTGGTTTGCCTAAAACGTAGCTGGTATTCTAGTTCTAAATTGCCCATCGCAAATATGTCGAAAAAAACCCCCATGACAACTGCCTCAAAAACATTTCTGATATCTTTCACAGATTTAAATCTTCTCTCCCACCTCAGTCTATTGACGCTTTTTGTTTTTGTTTGAGCTCCAGTGTTGAGCAGTGAAAGCTCACTTTCTCTATGCAAACATGTTCAATGTCACTGCAAGAAATAAATAAATAAATCCATTGATTTACATTTTTTATTTAAAAAAAAATGATCAACAGGTGGAATTAAATGCATGCAAGTTGTTTGTGAGTCAAATTAAGAGAGATATTGCAAGAGAGACCAACTGTTAACTGTTACATTTTGTTATCGTCAAGTGAGTATTTCTTTTGCCTCAATGTTAAAGTCAAAATGAACCAGTAACAACAATCACCTGTGATTTGATGCCTTTTGTTTGTCTTTCTCTTTCAACCCTCTGGAGATGCTGGAGATGCAGATCAAGAAACAGTTCCAGGATACCTGCAAGGTGCAGAACAAGCAGTACAAAGCTCTTAGGAACCATCAGCTGGAGGTCTCTCCCAAAGGCGACCATAAGATTATCCTGAGGAGCCTAAAAGAGGAACAGACACGCAAGCTGGCCATACTGGCTGAGCAGTACGAGCAGAGCATCAACGAGATGATGGCCTCACAAGCGGTACGAGGATCCTGAGGCATCTTGTCATGAATAGCAGAAGTGGGCCTCATTCATCCTTTGTATGTTGTATATTTACTTGTAGAAGACATTCGCTCTTCACTTCAGACTAACGGTAACGGTCACAACTATGTGCATCGGCTATTTGCAACCTCATCGCGCATATTTGAATTTTTAGAGCCCCAACATATTTGGCCTGTGGTTTGATAAACGAGGCCCAACCTATGCTTGTTGTTAATGTGTTTGTAACTACCTCCGTCTCGCTGGGCCTGTAGATGCGATTAGACGCAGAGCAGGAAATGGAGTGCCAGGCCCTGAAGCAGCAGCTGAAGCAAGAGATGGAGCTCCTGGACGCCTACCAGAGAAAAACCAAGTCACAGATGGAGACCCAACACGAGCGAGAGCAGCAGAAACTTGAGCAGAAGGTCTCCATACGCAGAGCGCACCTTGAACAGAAGGTAGGTTTCAGATCGAAGCCTTTTTAAAATACTCTGTATTAATACAGCATGACACCGTTATGTTTGAAGAAATGACCCCTGGATGGATAAATGTCCAGAGAGAGACACCTGTTGAGAGCTGCAGCTTTGTTGGGAATCTTTTACAAATAGGTGCACTGATAGTGACCACAAACACAAATGTGTTGAGGGGTTCAGTTACCTGGATATGCAAGTTTGCAGCTGGGAAGGAAGTGAGGGGTTTCCCTCCAACTCCTTATGGTTGGTTGGGATTGCACAGTTGAGGGTGACGTGTCACTTTGTCCTACTGGTGAAGCTCATCGCTGGCAGGTGACTCTGGAGCTCTGCAGCGTTCCTCAGGTAAGTAAAAAGGGCTGCAATGAAGCAAAAGTAAAGTAAATTGTTTGTTATAAATTGTTTGTTGTAAAAACTTTGCACATGGGGTGGTGCTCGAGGAAAAGCAATAGGGTCTTCTATTATTAAAATGTTGTGTTCTTTGTTTTGTTTACATTGGCTTTACTTCATTGTTATGGAGTCCCACAGAGCCCATCACTGCTGTAAGATAGGAAAATCAGGTTCTTTGTTCAGATATTCTTAGCCATGCCGGTGATATGGGCCTCGAGATGGCAATGTTGATCGGTTGGTCCACCACTTTGGTCCAGACTGCAAAATTAATAAACTATTGGATGGATTGTCATGAAATTCGTTACACAATATATACATGTCTCCCTCAGGATAAGGGGATCATCATCAGGTCAAAAATATTACTTCTTCAACTGTAACTTAACTTTAACTTGTCCCTCAACTGTACATTGGGTTTAGGGCTAATTAGCAAAAATTAACACATTAAGATAAATCAAGATGTTGAGCAAGTATACTGTACAATACAGTAAGACCCAACCACAAACGAGTTTCAGTTTAGTTTTCAGTTTACTATCACACACTGAACACAAAGAGAATCCTCACATTTGAGAGGCTTGACCAGGTCTAGTTGCATGATAATTTCATGCTGATTGACACTTTAACTGGTAGTTTCAGCTTTAATGTGGCCCTAAAGGAAAACCACCACTAACTGTAAGATTCATTCTACACAAAATGTTCTGTCAATCTGGCTAATAACCGGGACGTCTTACTGTGAAAGTGCTGGAGTTACAGAGCCGCGTCTCTAGCAGGGCAAACAATGAGGTTAAAGTTAGAGTCCATATAACGAAATAACCGCCATCACGTTTTTCGATTTCAGATTGAAGAGGAACTGGCTGCACTTCAGAAGGAACGCACCGAAAAGATCAAGCACTTATTGGAGCGTCAGGACAGAGAAATTAACACTTTTGAGACAGAAAGTAGAAGCCTCGGCTTTGGAAGCCTGGAATCTCTGGACTTCCCCAAAGAAGACAACAGATGAAAGTGGATTTATCTTTAGAGGACAACATATCCGTGCCCTTTTTTTGCGTCCACTTGACAGTTTGTCACGTCCACGGTGGCAAAGCTGGATAACTTTCTCTATTGCTTTTCTTCTCTCTTAGATATTGCATCTTTGAATCGAGGTGTTACGTGCAATGAGAACTTCTTTTGTGAAAGGGAGGGGGGGGGGGGGGGGGGGAGTAAAAACAAAAGGAATCTACAACAACATGTCAATAAAAATCAAACCTAGTCAGTGTAACTCAAAACTTGTGTGTTTAAAAATAACAGACTCTTTCCTCCATGCCATTTCCTCCTTTTGGTATGAATTGAATAAATCAGGAAATTTTAGTAAAATTGGCACTTTGATATGTTTAAGTAGAAACCCATCATGTTCGTATGATGCTTAATGTGTGTGTTACATGGAGGGACATTGTGGAATGTGAGCTGCGGACTCCCCCGCGGTGTTAAGCTGCTTTGTCTTTTTTATTGGTTTTATTTGATTTTGTTCTATTTTATTTCATGCTCTGAATGTGAATATTACTGTATGGGGTCACTGGAAAGGTCAGAGTTTATTCTTTTTCTTTTGGTCATACTTCCATATTGTGCTTATGCATACAGTATACTGTGGTCCGTCACTTTTCTAGGCAACAGTTCTTACCCTTTCTTTTATTTGATATGTAGGGTCAATTGGCATTAGCTTGATCAATCTGTTTATCTTATCACAATTCAAGATCCCACTTGGTACAACTGCTTATTATTGCATGCACTTTAAGGACAAATTCAGGTTGTGAAGTGAAGCATGAATCTGTCAGAGATTTTAGCTGTTTGTAAATAAAAGCATTTTTTTTTGTTTTTGTTTTAAGCCTATGGATACTGGACATAAGCGCCATATTTGATATGATAATTTCACAAATGCCTTTATTTAAGTTGTGCCTGATGATTTTAGTTCCGTGTTTGTTATATCTATATTTTATTTACTGAGGCCGGCACCATTTTGTTTTTTGGTTTCATCCAAACTTGTGAATCATTTAATGTTCACTAATCAAAGTTCTTGTAAAGGAAAATGGTGAGAATTGTGCTGTATAACTTTTGATATGAATATTTGTACATGAGAATATAGCTAGAACATACAGAGACACTGGTCTATTACTGATAACAGAGCTTAACGATACAGATTTTGCTTCGTTTTTGTTTCATGATATAGAGATATGGTCAAACAATAGCTCAATATAAGCTATGTCAAATCACTAGACTCTCAGATTGTATAAATGCTGGTGGATGGAACCACAGACTTCTTATAATATCAGTACCGTGATCTTTAAGGGATAATGGTTCTACAAAAGCAAACACAACATGTGAGTCCAGATTGCATTTGAGGAATTAGTGTCTAATGATCAGATTTACATATTTTTTTGCCATGTTCATTATGGTCATTGAACAGGTTGCACAATGTTTCCATTAATCCTGAATGGAAAGATAATTGTTTGGTGCTTAATTTCTAATACCACCTTTAGCCTTGTAGTTTTTTGTCTTGGAGAGACGATTGATTTTTACAAAATGTAAACGTGAAGCATTTTGAAACCCCCTCTGAGTCAAAACACTACTAAGTTTTTTAAACACTCATGACATATTTAGAGTACCCCATGCAGTGAAATCCTCTAAAAATGAAGTATATGTATGAAAAAATAAATACTATTTTATCACAGGTCAGCTTTTGAAACATTGTTTAATGTGGTGGTCTTGAATGCAACCCCGTTATGTTTGGCAGGTTAACTCTTCCCCTGTTTTTCTTTTCTTTTCATTCCAGAGCCACGACTTGTATTAATGTTTGGTCATGTTCCTCACAGGGCTGAAAGGTGGAAGACGCCCCCTGAATTATCAAAGTATTATAAATCGAGGAATATTATGACATTCTATTTCTGATGGCAATAGAACTTAAATGCTCTTGTTTTACACATAGAAACCTAAAACACTGAATTTGTTTGACCAGAGTGTGTTCTGAAGTTGAATGGCGCCTCCTGATTTTTTCAGCTTTTTACATTTTCACAAACTTTCTGAAATTTGATGAAAAAGTTTCTCATATGCAGTAAGGCCTTTTGTCTGGTCACATATAACTGAAGCCTTGCAGACAAATGGTTCCATAAAAAAGTGCTATTGGGGTGCTTGAATAAGGTTTGCCTGAGCTTCAGAACGGTTATGAACCTTACAATTTGTGTGAATTCTAAGTTACTAGAAAGATGTATTTAGTTAGAATAAAGGGGACTTTCCTAAACAACCTTATCACCATTTCCTGTGCAGTTCAAAGACAAAATAAAAGAGATTCTGTTGAAAAAAAGAGTCTCAATCAACATCCTGCATCTTATGACAGTGCATTTCATTGTTTGTGGTTGAATTTCCTTGTAATGCTCGCTTATTTTGACGAGGACTTCTCACTTTTCATTTTCTTTGGTGTGATGTGACGGCTGTGACCTTACATTATGTCAAATGCTGTTTATTGTAATTTACTGTAAATCTACAAACACACATGCATATCAAAGATAACTTGTGAAAACCAGAACCTTGAAATGGGAACAAGAGGTGAGAGGGAAGTTACACTGCCGAGCGCCCAGTGTTTTTAGGCTTCCTTACATTTCAGGGTAAACTTGCTTGATTTAGGGTGTTGATTGGGGGCTTTTTTGGGGCATGCCTCTAATGTAAACGCTGGCAGGAATGCGACTGTATTTTCCTTGAACTGTCGGCGTCTGCGGCACCATCTGCAGCCGTTGCCCACCTCACCACAACCCCTCTTTTATCCCCTGGGGCAACTGGAAAGCCCCGAGGATAGGCAGTAGAGTGGTTAGCCTCTACCTGCCGTAGTGCTGACAGTGTTGTGGTACGTCGAGTTCCCCCTGTCTTTTTCTCAAGTAGTCAGTGGTTTGACAGAGTTGTGGCATCTAGTGTGCACGTCTGAAACAAAGACGAGATTACCATCAGAAAAACACGGCAATCGGGTCAGCTCTTAGTGGGCCGTGTGCTGACCTCTCGTTAACCCTGCGATGCAGACAGCAGGCGAAACACATCACAGGGTGTCTCCAAGCGGAGGTGATCATCATTTGTGGTGGTGACAAAGATGAGATTAGACAAGACATGAAAAACCCAGTTTGTGTTATATTCGCATTTGACATAATCCTCCTGGTCCCTCCTCACATACCGCTTGAACTAATCACCGGAGGATGCAGCACCATAATATGTCACAGTGATGTCATCCCCTGATAATGCGAGCCAGCGCTGCAGAAGCAGAAATGAACTTGTGATGTGATGACAGTGACATCTTGCCTACTTCAGCTACGCAGACCCTCCCTTTTATACGCACTTGTAAAAGTTTCTGATTGAGAAATGCATTTCCGGTGACTTTGCCAGCTTCCTGCTTAAACGGCCCCGTGAACAATATTGCTGCAAAGAGACACGCATGGCCTGAGGAGCAGTTGTCAATTGTTGTGACACAATTCTACATCAAAATGAGTCTACTTTATAGGGATTATTTTCTATAAACTGTGTCAAAATGTATGCTGACCTCAGCGTTTAAATCACTTGTACGCATGCCTGACATGTTTTTCTAAAAATCAGCGATTTAAATATATCACATTTCTAGTATATTTTTCCATGCTCAAATAAAAAGGAAGTACCATTAAAAATACTCTGTGCTACACTGCATGGTCACTAATAATAATAATTAGACAACGTCCCTACATGCCCGCATGTGACCAGACATGTAGAGACGTGGCCCACATGTCTAATATAGAGGAAAGAGAAGAAAAAAAATGCACAACTGACATTCTGGGAAATTTGGTTGCCTCACAAAGTGCACGTCATTTCCTCCTGTGACAAATGTGTGGTTTCTGTCTTTTAAAAAAAAAAGTTTTAAAGGAGTGTGTTTATGAGGAGTCCGTGCAATTCGCCTGTGATTCTGAGAGGAGAATGAATGGTCATGTAAAGAGCATGCGCTTTCAACAGTTTATGGAAAAAGCAACAAGTAAGTTTCATTGCATCTACTTTTCTATTAGAATATTTTTTAAAACAATTGGTTACTCTCAGTGTTGTGAAACTGACTGAAGTGTGAGATTTAACGGTTTCACAGGTTTTGAACACAGTCTAGTTCTTTCTAAAGGAGTGAATTAGTTTTTAAATTGGCACATTTTTAAACAGACTGACATTGTTTGTTGGCACCGAAACATACTTTAACCACAGTATATGGTTCTATTAAATGTCTGAACCGGTAATATCGCAGACTTCTGGTGCCCTTTTCTTTCTTGCTGAATATATGCAAAGTGGAAAGTCTGTTGTAATCACCCCTGCCTTACACTTGTGGCTTTCAAATGAGGTTCCCCTCACCACTGGGATGTTGGATAACCTTAACTGACCAGTTCCTTTCTCCGCAGCGTTACTCTCTCTCCTGCTGGTTATGGCTGTTGATTCATCAAGAACTGTGGCTGCAAGCAGAAACCAGCAGTGTGGGAATTCTCTGCTGCAGACTTTGAAGCTAACCAGACTGGTACAGAAGGAATCTGTCGACCTAATCAAAACATATGTGAGTGCAGACTTAGAAGTGCTGTATCCTAATTTGCTGTGTTATATCCTCATCTGCTTGTTCAGCGCTCTGCCCTTTTACCTTCTTTTAGAACACAATGTGCATGCTATTCATGGTCCTCCTGAAGACTTGTGGCTTAATGAATATCTGATCTTTTGTTTTGCAGAAAGCCTCTCAAGGAGAAATGTCAGAGCTGTTCTGCAAGGTGTCCGTTAACAACGTCCCTGACCCCAACATCTCCGGCCTGGAGCCCTCAGAGAGGCTAATGAGCGTCTACACACATCTCCAAGACTTCTTCCCGCATCTCAAACGGGTGTACGAGCAGCAGACGGACTTACAGTCACCCACGAGCCCGCTGCTGACGGACCTGAGCCAGGTCAACGCTAGCAGCAGGAACCTGGCTGCTCTCATAAACGACTTCTATCAGTGCCTCTTCCCAAACCTGCCTGTGCCAGAGCCAGCGGGAGGGCCGACAACACTACCTCCACCTCAGAACGTCTTCCAGCAGAAGGTCTACGGCTGTGTGGTCCTGAAGACCTACAAGGAGTTGCTGTCAAATGTTTCTCGAGAACTGAGGACTCTAAAAAGCAAAGTTTGCAGAAGGAGGACACAAATGAACACGCTTTTCTGAGGATGACTTAAGGCTGGCCCTAGACAGTCAGTTTTCAACAACAGAATTAAAGACTTTAAAAGATAAGTGAGTATGAAGGTGGCTGGTACATCAGTGTAATTGAAGCCTATTTATGGTATTTAATAGTTATGATTTCATAATTTAACAATGATATTTATTTTCTTGTTTCCAATAAGAGGAATGTTGATAAAAGATCAAGAGTGTGAAGGTATCTCTATGCAAGATATGTATATTTAATTTGTCTTATATGTTATGTAAGGTTCTACTTCACTGATGTATTATTATGATTATTAAAAGATACTTTGCAGCTGCACTTCTTTATGATCTTAGTCTTCATTCTTTTGTGTCGTTGCATCAAAAATATACCATTTTAGCAACATGGGAATTTCTGTAAAATGTTCATGCACTACACACGTGTTCTTAACTCAATTTGAGTAACAATATATCTGCTTCTACGCTTAAAAACACGTTAACCTTTTCGTAAAAGTGTAAGAAACGATAAGTAAACAGTGTCATTTGGGCTGGCAGGATCATGTGCAGAGTAAGTCCATCAAGATGGGTTAAAAGAAAATCAGGAACCTTCTGAGACGCTGACTGTGTGATATCAGCTCAGAATGACGCATGTGTTTAACACAAGGCAGTATCAGATAGGAAAGATTTCATGAAACTGGCGGGCTGTCTGGCCAGTCACAAGGTGTGAGTGTGTGTGTGGGTGTGGGTCAGATAACTGTATGTGTTGTTTGCACACTTGCCTCCTCATATAGATGGAGACACAAGTGTGTGAAGGGTGGGATGGGGAAAACAGGAGAAGTTAAAAATTCTGCAGAAAACCCCTTTTTTTTTTAAATAGATGAATAACAGACACCGCACACAAACCTTTCGTCTATATATACACATCTATGTATATATAGCATGGATACCTAATGTTTTAGTTGGAATGAAGTAATGCTTTACTGAACTTTCCTCAGATCACAAGTTCTCAGGAAAATGGAAGTAGATGGGGGATTCACTCTAGGTCATAAATCAAGTTCCTTGTTATAACTCTGCTTTATTTAACCACAGAGGGTACCTCAGGACAACAATCACTCCTCAGTCAGTTGAACTGCCCACTTAATGCTTTAAAGCGCCACAGAAAGCTATGAAGTATAGCCCAGCAGGTACAGTATTTGTGATATGCAAAACACCTTAGACTAGTCACACATCCTCCCTGTAGAACACTCTTATTTAATCTGAAGCGGAATAAAACCAGATAACCTGCACAATTTCAACATCAACACAGCGATTAACATGCAAACTCCAACAGAACTGGAGAGGCCTGGAGAGTGAACCCAGGACCTGTTGTAGTGTCTGTCACCTCAGATCCACCTGTCGTCAATTCACAGCACGTCACTATTGAAATGTGTGGACTTCTGCACAACTGCAATACATTGTCTACAGTTTCCAAGGCCAAGAAAAAACTAACAAAGTTGGGCATGACTGACTAGAGTGCAAACCTTTATTACAAAACGAGGTGATTACAACCTCTCACATGTCCTGTGACCTGAAGAAAAGAAAAGATATAACAATACAGCCTATATCAATACTTATAATTCAGTTTGTGGTGGTCTCCTACCACAACATCGGCACACTTCTAGGGGCTCATTAGAAATCCTCAAGAAAAATATTGTTTATACTCACTGTTCTTTGTAATTCAGCAAACTGTTAGTAATGGACTTTTTAAACCTCTCTGACCGTGTGCAAAACACTGTTTCTCTAGCAGGCAGCTGTGAGTCCTGAGCAGCTCTACCGCAGCAGCATCCGATCCACACTAGAAATTCACAAAAACGAATTCAGAGTTAAACACGTCTGTATTTCTACCACTTCTCTTTTGCGTTCAGTCTGTTTCTTAATCTCTGCTTTAATTCCGTCCCCTCTCACCAGGCTAACTCAGTAGCCACTGATTGGCTAATGACAAATTCACACTTTGCATGTATGAGAAGTTTGCCTTCAGTTTTTTTTCTTCAGAGTTTATAAACTAAGGAAGTCCATTTCTGCACTGTGATAAAAAAAAACAAAGATCCTCTAAGTCATAATAATGAGAAACTTTCTCAAAAATAATGACTTAGCATCTCATGCTAAGTCATTATTATGAAATGCTATGTCATTATTTTGAAAAGGTTTCTTATTATAATGACTTACAGAATCTTTATTTTTTTCATCACAGTGGCGGAAATGGGCTTCCATAATAATCACCATATAATGTAATGGTTAAATGTATCAGACTAGTAAAAATGGAGTCGTGCCTGTTTTGTTATTCATATCTCAGTTTGATGCCCAATGTTCTATATTTTGTCATATTGTCACACATTGTAAATGAGGATTTCTTTATTCTATTTACTACAGTGATGCTCTGTGAGGCTGCGCTTTAGGTTAATGTTCACCTCAGCATGCTAACATGCTCAAAGTGACAATGTTTAGCAGGTTCAATGTTTGCCATCTACACCGTGTGCTAAAATAGTCTTAAGGCCTCTTATAATAATAATAACTTTATTTATATAGCACCTTTAAAAACAGAGTTTTCAAAGTGCTTTGACAGACAAAGCCGCAAAAGCAAGACAATAACAATAACAGAAAGCTCAGTGAGACAGTTGATATGATAAAAATAAACTAAGAAATAAAAAAATAAACTTACACATAGAAAATATTTAGTAACCTGCTGTTATATGATGGATCTTGTGGCGCATTTGCAGCAACATTTTTCTACACAACCAAAGAAATGTGGCTGAACTGAAAAGCAGAAGGGTATACAATGTGACTGTCCACCAGTGAACACAAGCAGGCCATTAGAAATATGAACCACCATTACATATATGTCTTATTTTATTGCAAAATATGGACAGCTTTCCAGAGTAAAAGCCTCAACAATACAATGACACGGACTGTAAAAGCAAAACATCTAATCTTTCAACTAATGTGCACCTGCAAAACAATAACCAAGCATGTACCATGTTTAAAAGCACTGAATTAACGTTTTTACAATATGAAGTACGAAAAAAACAATTATAGAAATGATGTAGAAATATCTTTAATGGATCAGGTGCAGGTTCATTATCATCTAACATGCTTTACATGGTTTGACCCATGGAGGGCAGCATACACCCATGACTGAATACACAGAAGAATGAAGTGCGTCAGAGGCTCTCTTTGGACATTATAGACAGTCTATCACATGAAACTCACAGGAAATATTGAGAAATGAAGTGTTAGTATACATTCAACAGAATAAACAGGTATTGATAAGCTTTTTAAATTGATTGTGACAGTAGTATGAGTAGTAAAGACTGACTGATTCACCTCATCAGTCCTTCTTAAAAAGTATCTTATCAGTCTTTCTTCAGATAGACTGATAAGATACTGCCTTAAAGCATTTAATCTTGCATGACAGCACTCCCATTTCCTTTTTACCAGAAATACACATCATGAACTGAAGTCAGATCTGTTTCATATGGTTTCATTGTGCAAATGTGGTGTGCAGAGCATGCACCAATTGCCATTTGTATAATATGAGTAAAAGGCATCTCTAATGATTGTATTGCTTTTATTACAGCCATCCAGATATAGTTAAAGATAAACCTTTATATCCCTGATAATTAAAAGTTATTGATTTATGGCATTGAAACTTGTAAAGGTTCTACATGTATCAATATTTGCATGCATTGAGTCATACTGTCTGCTACCGCAGACATGGATATTTGACTATTGCTTAGACCAACTACTGACAGGCTGATTGCTATTTGACTGGTTTTCTCATATTATTGCTTCCCATCAAATAAGCTGCTTACATCTGCAGTATACATGTTTTCATTTGCATAGTTATTTAAACATGAGTAAGGCATATTATTCAGAGCAAGCGACAAACTGGAAACAGCCGATAGTGAAACCATAATCATGCGTCTTCAGAGTTTTCCCAGAGTCACTGCATAGTCTAGTGTACCGGCCTCACTTACACAAGGTTGTTGCGTCCATATTCAAAAAGCGAATGTTCATTCTTGATTCAATCTCAAAGCCATTCAGCAACTAAAGAAAAAAGGGAAGAGTTTTATATTTGTTTAAAATGTATATTGCTAAATGTTACCATCCTTTAAATTCTAAATCACCCAAATGTACTTTCAAACTCCGGTAATTCAGAAAGCAGTTTTGGGAAACATATACATCATAGTGTATATTCTGTGTACTAACCTTGAGGAAATGCTCAAATGTGATTCCCTCATAGAACTCATCGGGTTCCTGCGTGTGAAAAAAGTGAAGTTACAAACAAACAGTGAATCAAACCTGATGTTATCTTTTAGCTGCATACCACAGCTCACATACCATGTGACCCATTGAGATACTGGCCACTTCCAACATGGCTGCATCAGCTATGCCTTTGGCTGTGTTCTTCTCCAGTGACTCGCTGAGAGATAGCAGCTCGTCCACCACCTGGACAGGTGTGAACAACAAGTTGAAATAAAATGACGTTACTACAGTGGCTACAAGACTCCAATCTCTGACGGCTCGAGGGAAGGAGAGATTAGTAGATAACTTCCTTCAACATTCACTTGAGACGTATAAAAGATGCTGATAAAAAACAGTCTCCGCTAACGGTAAAAACCCACACGATGGACTCATGCTGATTTCCTCAGACCGTGGTTGGAGGCTGCTGTAATCTTTACTGGTTATTTGACGAGTACGGTTCAGTAAGAAGGTGCATGAGTTGTGTTCGACACAAGTGAACAGAGGCTTACGTGTCTGTATTCCGCCAGGGTTATCGTCCCATCGTTGTCCGTGTCATGCATGTTGAATAAAACTGCAGAGGAAAAACACAGCGCATCGGTTCAACGGCATGTTTTGTCGTCGACAGATAATGAATGCCAAGCATGTGATCGTGTGATTTGAAGACGCTACATCTCAGTTTATCCCTCCGGATGCTCTCACGCTGCTCCACTGTTATGTTCATTGACGGGGGCTTGAAATGGGACATGGTCACCAGAAACTCCTCGAAGCCGATCTCCTCAACAGTACCCTCGCCGTTCTGCCGAAAGTTTCTGAAAAAAATATAAAAATGAGCAACTGAGCGGACAGGCTTTAATCTTATCTCGCCCCATATTACAAGCTCCAGCAACTTTCATCCCATCGCCACTGTACCTTCTGTCAAAGAAGGCCTCTACGATCTGAGAGCGGATGGGATTGCATTGTAGGTCAGGGATTTTGTTGAAGTGATCTCTCCTGAGGGTGGAGAGAGGATTTTAAGGAGTGGCATATGGTGTCGCACACACTGTAATATTATAATCATGGCCACACGTTTCAAGCTATTATGTGCAGGTGTAGAGCCTGTTAGACGGGTTTCCACTTCTAAGGAAAGCTGTGTGAGCTGCCAGGCCAATTTTCTTTCAGATATAAATCAAATAAAACAGAAACCTGAACGTGTTGGTGACAAATTCTCATAACACCACACAGTATTTGAAAAATTATACATACAGCAGAGTTTCTTCATTGTGGCTCAACAGCTTGAATCTTTTATGGAGGACTCCAATCTGCTCATATGAAACTGAAAACAGAGAAGAGGCAACCCAAAGTTACTATCTTGTGCATACATAAATAGGTCTCCAAAAACAGTGAGACAGGAAACTCTTCAAACTCATAACAGTAATCATTTTGACATCTAAACAAGTACGTTTATTGAGAATCTGATGGTAAACGGCTCTTTATTCTCTCACATGTGTGAAGCTTAAGGCAGCAGATTTGGATATTCATATTCTATGTAAAACCTTTTGTTTTGCTGTTTGTCTGTCACCTGCAACATAGGCCTCCAAACTCTTCCACGTGAGGCTACATGTGAATTAAAGCAGCTATTGTTGCAACTCTCTTACATCGTTGTGTCAAAAGCTTTCAATACAGTGTATATGATCTATTATTAAACACACTTCCCTCTGTATACTTGGTGAAGTTTCACTTCCATTAACTCACAATGTAAATTATTCACTATGCTACTTCTGCACCTCACACACCGGCTTTCCTTAGGTGTGTGTAATGACAGGCAAACGATGACCAGCTCTTTATTTAACACGCAACACGTTAACGCGGTTTCCCCTTTAAGATAAGACCGTATTAAAGTCAGACTGAATTTAAATCATATTTCCGGTGCAGTGAGCTCATGTTTTCACACGTCCTACATATAACGAATACCAGCAATAACGATGACTACTCACACCCCGTCTTTTCCGCCAGATCAACGTACTCTGGTTGACCCGGTGCGGACTGCAGCGCTCCCATACCTCGAAATAAAAAAAGAAGAAGAAGAAGATCTTCCACCAGAGACGTGTCAGAAATGAACCGAACACTGTTGTTATATAACCGGGATCTCAGCGCATCATGTCTCATCCACCTCCTCCTGAGTGATTGTATAGGACAGACCCTGGGCTCACACTTCTTCCTCCCCCTGAGCAGGTCGCAGGTCTCATCCTCTGCAGGCTACTTCCGCGACTGCCGTACTGATGACGACACACATTTCGGGACAACAGGCTGCAGCTTGAATTATTGACACAGACTCGTTTATTAATTCAGAGGCCGCGACCACTGACTGTGTGTGTTTGTACTGTACCAGCCAGGGAAGACGGAGAGGATAAGGAAGGTACACAAGTAGTTCTCAGGTATCAAAATACCCGCTTCAGTGGCTGAAAGATGAGAGGTATTGTTTCAAACTGCACACTTGAAGTATTTTGATCATTCTTTATGTATTAGTGTGTCTCTCAGTGTGAATTTTGACCAGCCCACCTTAGTTATTTATCCATTTAAACAACCGGTTGAGTCCAATCAAAACACACACACACACACACACACACACACACACACACCCACAAAAGCTTATTTAAAATTCTGGACATTTCAAGGATTCTTCCAAAATTATCAAACATGTCAAGCTGAACTACTGTAAAATACATTATTTTAGGACCTCAAGTGACTTTTAGGCTTTTTTAATGCTGAATTACTTATTTCCTCGAAACTAATGATCACATCTAAGGTAAAAAAGTAGTGCTTTTGTGTGATTCTTTGCGGAGAAACTCAGTTCTATAGATCTGTGGATTAAATCTACTCATCGATTCGTTGACAGAAATGTATGACTGAGTCAAATAAGAATTTATTTGGTGAAGGACAGCCCTAATGTGGATTTGTATAAGGTTATATCATATTTATATCATATTTTGCTGAGCACTTCAAGGACCTTCTCGTCCATGTTGGCTCAAAAAGTCGGCCTCCAAGATACGATTGAAAGCTCTAGACCAGCTACTAAATGGACGGCGAGGTTGGACTAATTTGTTAACAGTGGTCTCCATGTCAAGAATTACACTTTGAATCTCAGGGAATGAAATATGTCATCTAGCATGTGTCGCCAGAGTGACATGACAAACAAAAACTTCCTGAGCTTAACTGCATTATCAGACCCAAATCTTCCTCCAACTGACGGGTTAAGATACTTCTTCCACGACACACGTTTTAATATCAGCTCTTGACAAGATCAAAGCCTCAGACAGAAAGTTGTTTGTGTTGGTTTAAACCAACAGGAGTGTTGTATTTCAGGTCACCCTGTTGTTATTGGGGTGTGGTCTGATGAGGCCTGAGGACTCAGCAGCGAGCAGCAGGTTTCTCTGTTGTGATACACAACATGTCAAGAGTCTCATTAACCATGTCTTGCCCCAATGTTTCTCAAATGTCAGAAATCACACAAACATAAAATAAAAATCCAGTTAGTTATGATCTTGAAGAGCTATGTCAGTAATTTGTGCAAACCGTGAAATTTAATCAAAAGGTGAATTCAATTAATTTTTTTCTATTTCTGATCTTGCTTGATTGTGTCTTCCTGTTTACTCAAAACTGCAATGTGGAAATGTGTCCAAAACACTACGTGGTGTCTGAAAAGTTCCCATAAATGATCACCTGCGCTTTTCACACTTGTTCAGGCACGTACCACGACTGTACATTGAAATAACAGAAGTGAAACAAGTTACAAGCTGAATACACTGTTGATTAAAACTATGCAGTAATAAAGAAAACACCACAAGGTGGTAGCATTTGGTCGACTATGTAACGTAACACCAGAAAGGTCAGTTAACCCTTAAATACGATTCATTTCATCAGAGCGGCAGTCAAATATATATGGTGTGTGTGTTTGTGTGTGTGTGTGTGCATTTAAGTGCCTATATTATAAACTGTGTTTACTCGAGGGTGGCATCTATGGCTTCTCTTTACATTAATTGTGGTGAATATGTTGTTTAATCACACTTATTTTCAGTATTCTTTACCAACAGATGTTACACCGTCATGTCTCTTTCACCATCACGGTGAAGGTCTTTATTGAATTGTAAAAACGCTGATCCCAACCTCTCCCACTTTGCAGCTGTTTCCAAAGCTGTCGAGCTCCACCGTCTGTGACTGCTGCATCCTCCAGTCACGAGCAATTAGCTGTGCACTGCCAATACTGATTCAACAGGCTTGGTAAGGACAACAGCAACACAATTGAACTGCTTGAAGGAGAAACATCTTAACCTGCTATTTTACCCCACTCATCTCCATTTGTTTAGATTTCTCTTAAAGTCAGATGTATGTGTGTATTATGATCCAGTACAATACTGTGTTCACACCCGGGGATTGTAGAGAAACTGTTACTTTTTAAGCTCAGGAATACGCTTATAAACAGTCTATTAGGAAATCTGAAAGCCCCATTATGACACTAATCAATTATGAAATAAATGAAGGAGCAGAGCTGCATTGTGAGCATTGTGAGGTTACTAATACTTGTTACAACTTGGTTTATCAGAGTCCCCCTTCAAGATAACCTCATCAACTTGTGAGAGCTCTTTATCTCTGTGCCACATTGTGGCTGTGACACAATGCAAGCTGTGTCATAGCATTTGTCCTTGCACTGTATAGTTAATGATGGCAATAATGTGCTCTATTGTTTAACCTCCTCAACACGCTGTCATACCCAGAGACTCAGAGACCCATGACTGCTGTGCTGGAACACTTCTTTGCCACATGTTTTCTGTGATTAAACGTTACTTCCTTTAGGATGATGCAACACATGAGCACAATATACACTTAAATAAAGTCTTGTGTTTTGAAACTATCAAGAGTTTTTAAACTATCAAGAGTGTTCAAGCACAAACGACCAAGCAGTAGATTACATGCACAAGGTCGAAGATCATATTCTTTATGACATATTGTAGTATTACAATTTAGATTTGGTCTGTTTTTTGAAAAAACAATCTCACTTAGAATATATGAGCAACCCATCAATTAAACGTTAAGGCCCCTAAAATGCTTTAAATATTTGTAAGGCCTGATAAAGGAGTATCTTTATGTTAGAAAGAGGTCGACCAAATCAGAACGTGTTCAAATATTTTCCCTTTCCATGGGAATTTATGCATCGAGTAAACAATCAATCATAGTCCTAAAAAACAACAACAACAACAACAACACACATCATTTTCCTGAGCAGTCTCTGCCCTTGAAATGTGGTTTCCCTTAAAATTGTCTCACTTGCATGTGTGTTGTTGTGTTTGTGTGCGCTGTCACTATTACTGAGCGCACTACGTTGGATGGCTTGCAATTGATTTGAATGAAGACTCCCCTGCGGAGAGAGGGGGGAGAAAACAAGGAGGTGTCGGTTATATAGGGAGACAAAAAAGGGGCGGAAAAAAGCGTGGCCAAGGAGAGAGAGGGCAGCCTGAGCCTGTTTTGCATGCACGGGGGGGCTTCTGTGGGAGAAGGAGTTGACAGGGCGCCGCAGTGCTGCCTCCAGCTCTCAGACAACAGCTGCTCAGAAAGAGGAGACGTCCTCGGGGTGCTGCGACACGTCTCGCTCTTTCTCCATCTCTCTTTTCACCTGTCTGCCTCTTCCTTTCACCGAACAGACGTACGCTAGACACATGCCTCCTCCACTTTCTTACCCATGTCTTTTTCTCAATGACACACACTCACACACACGCACACACACGCACGCACGCATCGGGGGATGAGATTCATAAGAAATTGGCATGCTGCCTGTACTCAAACCTGTTGTTTGTTCTGCTTACTTGAAAGGATGTTTATGAAGATGAATTATCAGCAGTTTAATAGAAATGAAATATTCCTCCTCTACTGTTTTCTGAGCCACTGATGACAGAAATTCAAGCAGACAAGCCTTTGGATTAATATCAAACGCCTATTATTATTTTTTGCATTGATTTAATTTGGTTACTTTTGAATTTGTGATAGCTTTTCATCCATTTCCTCATGCAAAGACTAGAAAAACAATTTCTGCTGATTTCATCCACATCCTGAGAACCACACACCACAATATTTGTATTTTTTATTGTCACCACATGAGAGAATGATGCCTTTATATCTCACAAAGCACGGTGAGATTGTTTGATGTGACCGCTCACATCATTTAAGACTGATGACACCTTTTCCTTTCACAGACAGAAGCTCATTAAAGAAATAACCTTTGGCAACAAGTCCCTCTACTTAGCATTCATACGCAGTACATACACATTTGATAAATGGTTTACACCACATATGACGTAGTTGTAAGAACGATATGTATTAATTTAAATGTCAATATAAGTCCTTCTGTGGGCACCTATTAGTGGGGGCTGGTGCATAATATAGGACAATATATTAAAACACACTTATGATACTATAGAAAATATCCTGATAAGAGAAGTCATATTTTGACATTTACTGTACATTAATAGGCACCTTAACATGTCGTTATAGCTGCATACAACTACATTATAGTGTGTTGTAAACCATTAATTAAATGTTTGTGTGCTGCTTATAAATGCTAGATTCAACAACCTGAGTTACATCCAAAGTTGTCTCTTATAAGCTTCAGAGAAGCTTTAATTTCTCATTTATATAAATAAATTCATAGAAATGATTGCATGACAGATTTATGAACGGTCATAAAGGCATGCTATACATTCATCTAAATGGATCTGAAACAAGACTCAGAAACCAGCTTTTGTTTGGTTCCTATTAATTACTTTCATAACTTTAGAGGCGACCCAGTTCTAAAATCAAAACATCCGGACTGGGTGTTGAGAAATGAGTGAGAGTTAATTACGGAACCTCACGAGAAGGATACTGAAAAAAACACCGAAAAAAGAAAAAAAACACTTCACAAACAAAGACGTTGTGTGAATAGCAATGACAATGACTGTATTGTCATCTTTATCTTCTTACTGGGAAAGTTATTTCGCAGCCTTCTATCAGTCGGCGTTTGAATTATAGCACACAAAAGGTGTGTCTCTTTGCGTCGTGCCCTTGGTTTGTCAACATAAAAAAAGGAGAAGGGATTTCAGAGGCGTGGACGGGGCATGCTCTGATCCCCAGACAGAAATCAATCAATTTCAGGGAACAAGCAATTCAGAGACGGCCAAAGACGAAACTAAGTTACATTGTGAGACAGTGAGGTTGTAGAAAGGTCAGGGAAGTTTTAGAAACATAAAAGTCATTATTTCATGATCAGGAAGACTTAATTAGGATTAAGAAAAAAATCCTTAAAAGCTATTTAGTTTCAAGTGATGGCAAAATGGTCTCTTCCCTGACATCTTGCTCCCTCAGCTCACCCCGAGCCAGATGGGAGATTTAATCCCTCAAGTGTGTCCTGGGTCTGTTCTGGGGTGTCTTCCCGGTTGGTCATGCCTGAGAACACGCCCAAACAGAACCAGGCATTTTTTGTGAGATGCCCGAACCACCTAAGCTGGCTCCTCACAGTGCAGAGGAGGAGTTGTTCAGTGTCGAGGAATCATTGAGCTCTCTTTAGAGGGAGGCCAGCCACCCAGCAGAGAAACCTCACTGTATCTGCAATCCTTTTCTTTCTGTCACTAGTCAAAGCTCGTGAGGACTGACTGATAAAGTGAGAGTTTTACTTTACCACCACATGCTCATCCAAAGCCGGCCAGCTGATGCTCCTAACTGATGATCAATCTCACAAACCATCGCTCTACAATACCAAACCTGAACTCCTCCGTCTGTGGCAGCTGCTCCCTCCTCACGGAGATTGGGCAACCCGTCTTTTTCTGCATCACATTCAGCTTCAGACCTCACCGCCGAAACACACGAAGGTCACAATCCTTTGAAACAAAAAGGAGAGCATCATCCGACATGCCACCAGACGTGACAGGTACTTGCATTTGTTTTCAGCATTATTTTCATTTAAGTATTTAAGTATTTAGCGTACTGATTCAACCCTCAAACTAAAATGTTTTCTACCCAGGAGTACATGTTTCAGCAAAGTACTGAGTCTGAATTGATATGTATTGCTAAGCCCCCCGTCCACAATGTCCATTGTTGCCAAGATTTGGTGACTTTTAAGAGCCCCTTTAGCAACTTTATCTAAATAAAAGCATAGAGACAAGGTGTGCCATGAAATGGGAGCACTGACTGCTAAGGCTGACTTTCCAAGAGCCGAACGTGTTTGTGTCAGTTCGTTAATGATGTGCTTCTTGGTTTTCGAAGCAATGCTCTGTTCCTATAGCTAGTTTGAAGGGCATGCTGACAGTTGCACCTTACATTACATTGCAGCAGATAAACACTGTTTAATCCTTTCCTCACACTTTGGTTCTTGTTGTTTTTTGGTTTTGAAAAGGCCTGAAAAAAGGGCACAACCGTCCGTTTTCTTTAAATGCAGTATCCCTCTCACTGAAGCTCGATGCACACCAAGAAATTCAAAGCATAACAGAGCTGCCGTGCCTAGTTAAGGTGGCTGAGGTATGGTTGTCCCTGTGGTTGCTGCAAGCCAGAGAAGAAACCCAGCTGGTTTTATTCTGCCACTAACTGTACAAAATTGTCAGTTTTCCTGCCCCTTCTGGGTAATCTTCCAAAAAATGAATGTGCTGGTCGGCTGTGGATGAAGATGGATCACCTTATCGGCCGCTATCTCAAACAAAATGTTTTTAAATGTTAGTGAAAGTAAAGTTTTTAAGCACTCAGCTCATAGTGAAAGTTATGTTTTAAACTATAATACACAGTAATGTCTTTTTCGCCAATATGATTATCAAAATATCAAGTTCAGGAAATTAAAGTTTAATGCCTTCTAATGTCTCCAGTGATTTCATAGTGATGGAATAATAATATGCAAAGGTCATATCTGGAAATACTGATAATAGTATCCATATTGTTCCATTAAGAACCTCACATCTTCAGGATTCAGTCCCATTGCGTTGACCTTACAAGTAATCAAAGTCTATAACAGAAGTGTTTATAAACTCTCGGCTCTGAATGCCAACATATTAACTGGTTTGCCTCAATGTTCATTTAGGAATAAGTGATGGTTTAACCTTTTTAACCTGACACATCCTTTGGGACGTCCATTAGTAGAAATTCAAATCATCAACTTTATGCAGTCTAAATGTAAATTGCAATGGTGCAAAATAAGTGACACCAAATTACAAGTAAATATGCATAAAAAAAACTAGAATTGCCCACTTGAAATAATGACACAAATAAATGACACATTCAAAATTGCATTCAGTCTACGTGACACACGTTTTTTGCTATCAAAAGCGAAGACGGCTGTTCAAACCTTAAAAGAGAGCAGACTGAGAAGACGAGGGGCGTCACTGAGGGGCTCGACTGTCCTACAGCAGATGAATATGAGACGATTGGACGGAGCACAGGAACCTGTGATTATGAGTCGACCCATCTGAACAAGGTTCTGTCCCTAATGCTGTGATTTTATCCCTAATTTGAAATGAAACCAAACATGGTGTCATACAGTAAATATCAGTACGTCTACAGTGGGAAGGTATGGTGTTAATAAAGTAAGTGACAAAGTAAGTATCTATTTGGTCTATTTGGTTAATCTTCGATGCCAACACAGACAATTTGTCACAAAACACAACATCCCATTCAATGCATTTCCATATACAACTGAAGGTTAAGCAATGTAATAAAGATTCTCTCTAAAAACACCTATTCCTCCTTGTCTGAGTACACAGCAGCTCTTTGTATTTGACCGCAGAAAGTAAACAACACACTTATGTAAGCTTACATAAAGATGCTTTGTCATGAGCCAAGGTCAGTGCAGTGTCAGTAAACACACAGCTCCTCAATACCTGCCAGTAAATATACACTATTTACCTGAATGAAAAATTAGGTTTTTGATGTATGGAATTCTTATTTTAAACAATAAAAAGATGAACGCACCAAACAATGCAGAGCCATCGGGTTAGTGTTTTAATTGGCAGATCCCGTCAAACAAAACCAACAACTGTTGTGCAGCAGAGCAAACCTAAAACATGCCGCTGTTTGTATACTATTGTTTTAAAAAAGTAATAGGTGTTGAAGATGATGAATCATTGCTGCAATTTATTAAGTGCGACCCCAAAGTATCAACAATTCCTGTGTCTGGTGCAGCTTCCTGAAGGCTGTCAGGGGGAGCTTCAAATGAGTTTTGGCCATCAAGGGAGTTTCAGCCGGTTTCGTCTTTGTCTTCCTGTTGCTCTTGTTTTTTTTTGTTCATGGCGACAGGAAGCCTTCAGAGACAACAGCTTTAAAGTTTAAAAGGACACTGGTTAATATTTAAAACAAACAGTAAAATAATCTGGAAAAAACATATTTTTCTATGAGCAATATACTGACTTGTAAATGGGTTTAGACACTGTATATAAAAGTAACACCTGTATTAATTCTGATGCTTTGAGAAAGGGCATTGTTTGTAGTTCTAGTAACAGCCCCTCTGGATCTGTGCTGCTTTGCATGCTCACCTTGAAAAACCCTTGGAATCGTTTTAGTCAGGGAATCGGTGCACCCGAAAGATGCTGAGTCTCGTTTGAAAGTTGAGAAGAGTCCCCCGTCCCTCCCGTTCTGCGCTGTGGTGCCTCTGCATCGGTGCGATATTGCCTGTGACCTGTGTCTCCTCCTTTATCCCTCTATTCACTCTCCTGCACTGTGTGAAAAAGGCTTGATGTGCAGTGCTTCAGCAGGAAGAATGGGCACTCGAGCAGCTATGGTACATTATCCAAGCCTCTCCCCGGTTCCGTGCTTTGCGTTCGGATAATACCTGTTGTGTTGAGATACGGGTCGGAGTCAAGCTGTGCTGTGGCACGGCGGTGATCAGCTGTAATGTTTACCTGCTGCATTGCAGTCAAGGTCAGTGGATTGTGATCGCTGCAGCCCAAATTATGGGCATCAGTTGAGACCTACGTGAGGTGAAGAGCTGTTGAAAGTTTATTATACAATCAGACCAGCTTGTGTCTGCTATTTCACCCCCTTCCTTTTTCAACTAGAGGCTAAGATGGATGGGATTTAGTGGTATTGGTCCACAGTAAATTAGGCCTGACAGGAGGCGTGTGCTGCTACAGGGATGATCAGCTCCTGTGAGTCGTCTTGGGCCATTGTTGGGCTTCTCTACATAAGTATTTAGAGATCTGTTAGGAGAGGAGTTCAATTCACATACAAGCTGTTGGATGCAAAAACATGAAGAAGAGGGTCAAACGTATCGAGTGCCTTTCGAGAGTTTCACCTGTGTTGATAGACCTCGGCTAGCCTTCGCTGTCATCGCTGTCTGATGGTGTTGTGTTCTTGCTGCAAATACAGATTTTAATTGTTTATCAGGGTCATTATTATTCAGTCACAGTCTGTGATGCCGGGAGTGGATCCATAACAAGGTAGGAGATGGGTAATCAATCACAGAGGCTTGGGCAGCAACACATGACACGTGGCATCTAAAATCCAAAACAAGTCGGCCATACATGCGGCTCTGTGGTGCTTTGAAGCTTTTCCAAATGAGATTCAGGAAGAAACTTGGAGGAGACATTTGCAGTGACCTCTGACTCTCAGCATCTGGTCAATCAGATTTGTGTTGTATGAACATTCAGCTGATCCAGAGGGCGACCTTTATGAAATGTCTCACTCTCCAAGAGGGCGTTTTCAAAAGGTTTGGACCGTTTGCTTCAAATATTAAAAATGTGCTTTCAATCTGAAGGGATCGCCTATTTAGAAACCAGGCCACGATTTAATCTGTGCACCCTTTAGTCCTGCACCCTCATTTAGGCGTCTTCAATAATTCTCTCTGATTAGACAGGTTCAAGTTGGGTGGAGCTATGATGAGATTCACATGAGGGCACCAATATGCTAATAACAATGTTAAAAAAGAATTTATTTTGCACTTTTAGATGCTTTTAGCTCATTTGTTCAATTGTATTAAGTCATACTGTGCATCATATAATGCTGTTATGTAAGAGTGAGTCATACCATGCAGAATTGTGTGATTTTGTATCATCTTATTGTCTGAAATCAAATTGCAAATTAGTCTACTAAAATTGCATTATAAAATTTAATGAAGTAAAAATAATTGATAAAAGAGGAAGTTGTTCCAAACATAAAAGAGATGTCAGTGAATGTCTGTACATAAACTCATTCATTATGTAGTCCACTAGATAGGGTGCTCACCACGTTATAGTGTTGTTACGGTTTTGGATCCTCTCTACCATGAGAGGAATAACCTGAGTAGTGTCGGATAAGAGTTCTGAAAAGAGGTTTAATCAGAACACCTGTGCAGATGGACCATGGCGGTATATGGGCTCAATAACTGCATGTGTGAATACCAAGAGAAATAAAACAAATAAAGTTAGGCTGTACTATTTTACGATAGGTTGACAACCTGTGATAAAAAAAAACAATTTATACGATATTCAGCTGCAAAAGATCACGCTGTCTGTTATCTGTAGGCAACAGCTTCAAAGTTCCTTTTGATACTCTGTCACATCAAAAGGAAGTAAATAAAGGGAAATCTCGGCTGGCGGGTTATTGGAGAGACATGTTCTTCTGCTGTGTTTACTGCTCAGTCAAACAGGTGACGGAGAGAGATTTCCTGCGCCGTGACAGGCATGTTCTCCAAACTGTTTCTGTTTTTAGCTTTCCAAGGAAAGCTGAGAGAATGGCGGCGGATCATGTGCGCAGCTAGAGAAACCTCTGTGTGTGTGCAGAGGCTGAGCCGCAGCAGGTTGTTTTTATACGTCAGGTTTCAATCTGGATTAACGCCCCCTGCTGATTGAGACAGCTCTCTTTGTGGCATAATTAATGTGCAGTCATGAATAATTTGTCATTTTTCTCAAGGTGAGGAATTCTTCCAGACTTGCAGAAGCATCACTAAGGGAGAAAAATAAGAAGATTATTAGCCATGACAAATAGAAATGCTTTGTTGGTCAAACTAATTTAGTTTTAGGATTTCCTTCAAGTATCTAGAATAATATTCTCACAGTAAGTGCACACCTGGGCTGTACCACACCAACAAAGGTTTGGCTATTTCACTGTTTGCTCACTGCAGTTAAATGTAGTATATGGTTAACAGTAAAACATCTTTGAAGGCTATCAACAGGATTGCGGTTTGGGATTGTGGACCCAGTTCTATTTTCTGGTCCATAAACTTGACTGGTCTTGCTTTTACATCTTGAGACGCAGTAGAGCCTTTCTTCTAAAAGCAGTAGGAACTTGATGGGTAGTAGTCAAGTAGTCAAAGTAGTCAATCAAAATGTTATTGTGGCACAACACTTTCTATGTGTATCCACAAAATAATCACACCGACGTGTGATATATGTGAAGTCTGATGCATTACATTCGCAAATGTGAGCATCTGCCCAAATCTGCAGTGAAGCGGATCGGAGACCAGCACATTAATTTAACAAGTTGACAAATGAGCTGCATTCTGCCTACAGTGGTTTTAACTATACCAACCACGCAGTGACAAAAAAAGGGGCCAGAGGTGGAGTTTGAAACTTTTTCAATATCTCATTAACAGTGTTTTCAGTCTTTTTTGCAAAGATTTTGCAAAGAGTGGTACCCAATTTTGAACCTCGGTGTCGACATGATAAATGCAAACCGGTCAGAGTGGGTTACTCCTTAAAAATAGAATGTGTAAATAAGCTGTGGTGGCAGCAAATCAGCCCTACCTGTAAACATGACAGATGGACTGAGGGGAGAGGCTTGTTTGGGGGGAAAACACAGACATTTGATTACATTAGTGGGCGGGGGAGAGGTAGAGAAACGTTGGCTGGTTTGCTCATCCTACCAGACATTCCCCAATCCTCTTATGACGTCATGTAGTTAGTCAAACATTTTTCCACAGCACATTTAATTGGCCAAACAAATGTTGATGAATCCATCTATTCGGGAAAATGTGGAGTGTTTATATTAGCTTTCTTTCCAAAATCAAACTCCGAAACTCTGAAATTCAGAAGCAGACAGCTTCACAGCCCTCACTGAAAACAAATTAAAACGTTATAAAGAGGATTCATTTATCTATTAGTCTAAAGCTCTTGACTTTGGGAAGAGGATATTTATCATCAGGCTCGAAATGACTCTGGGTTCTTATTGCTTTTTGGAAAGACTCTCTTCATTGTCTTTGTTTCATATCACTTTCACAAATTAAAAAAATCACCCGAGGTACTGGTAGCATCTGGGTGTCGCGATTCAAAAGCACAATACAAAATGACTCCCGTTACACACATGCAATCTACATGATTGCAAAAGCTGTCCGCCCCTGGAAACTGATCTCTCTATGTCAGAGCTCACATGCATAGAGGAGATTAATATGGCAACTGCGTTGAAAGACCCAGTCATTCATGAGAAGAGTTTTAAACGTGCAGATATATCTAAATCAGACAGCGGCTGTCCGCACATAAATCTTCGTACTTCGACTGAACAATGTTGGCAGGGCAGCACGAGGAGAATATAATCCCCTGCAGGTTGCATAATAAAAACCAGACATTGTTTGCATTCTGAGATGTGCCTGAGTGAACAGTTTAAAGATTTACATTTTCATGTTAAATATGTGATAAATATGGAGATAAGGGAGGAACATGTATGGTAGCAGATGGGGGGCTGTTGGGAGAAAAGACATGAAAACCAGAAAGCAAAATGAAGACAGAGAGACAGATGTAATGGCTTATCCAGAATGGAGTTTCGCTATTGTTATTCATAGAATTGCATGCTTGGATTAAGAGAGAGGTTTCTCACTCACATAACATTCTCATGGCCTGAAATTGCCACTTAATTCAACGACAGTGCAATGTGATCTGGCATGATTACAAGAAGAAGAAAAAAGCAGAATTGGCACAGCCTGGCAAGGAGCAGGACGGCATGAAGACGTTTTTGCAAGTGTTTGAGAACTAAGAGTGGAGAGAGACGATGAAAATGTAACCTGATTCAATAAAGCTGAGCCAGAATCAAACCCACGTTCCGGTTTTGTGGTTTGTACTTCAGCCCAGTGAGACGCCAGGACACCATAATCTCTTTCTTCATGCTGTTCACCCTTGAAATAGAAACACCGTTATTATCACCTGCTGGACCATAGAGGGCTCTACCAGAATCCAATACAAAGTTTCAATGGTTATACCGTCTTATTCCTGATATATATATAAATATATATATATATATATATATAGATTGTCTCTGCAAACTTGCATCCTGCAGCAACGAGCAAAGCCTAAATGTGAATGTGCACATTAACAGATATGCATTCAGAAAGTGCCACATTATAATCTCACACTGGAGTTGCAATGTTACTCACTTATATATAAGTTCTATCGTAGCCAGACTTTAAATATTATACACTCTAGGAAAGGAACTTTGTGACTATCAACCTTGCATTTCCGCACATCCACCTCACCACACTGGGAATCAGTTTGTTTTGATTAGGACAGTGTGTGAGTCACTTGAGTATAGACTGAGTCTGTAAAGCTCAAACACAACCAGATAATCTTCGCTGACCGTGCTTTCTGGCAAAGCATCTGATCCCCCCCTTGTGGGTACTGATGGCTGGTGTCATATCAGGAGCAGTCCACGTCCGGAGGCATTTTCTAGAGATAAGAGACCCTCAGGAGAGCAGGGACATTAAGTAGATGAAAGGTCTGGGAGGAGCCGAATAAACATTGAACTCAATAATATTGAATTTGTTGAGCAAACCCAGAGAAAGCGTATTACCCATGCAGAAACTAAAGTTGTAGAAATATCAAATTAAGCATTCGATACCTTAACGAGTGCGTCATAGATACAAGATACATTTCTGACATTTCTGTCTGGTATACACGTGCCTCTGCAAAACTGCTTTGATCTTTTCTCCCAAGAGCACGAGATTAATAAACAAACAAAAGTGAAAAAAGTCCTGTAGCTTTAACACTTGGCAGAGAAACACAGGCGGAGAAAGTGCTGTTTCATTTGTAGTTGAACCAATAAAGCACTGCAGAGGAATACACGTCTACACAATGAGTGTAAAAGACACAAAATGTGCAAGACTGTAGCACAAATATTTATAAGCAAAAAACAGTAAATAAACCCTCAGCTTGGAAATGAACAGAGAAAACCAGTCATGCATAAATACATAAATGCATGAATTGTCTTGCATCGCATTAGATAGAAACTTTCAAAATATAGATAAATGTTCAACCTCATCTCAGCTCATTCAGAGCTGATGCAAATTCACTCCCGTTTCGCGATCTGCAGTAACAGCGTTACACTGCCGCATCTGCTTCGCATATGGGTCCACTGGCGCTGTCGGGATTTCCCGTCCTGTCTCACTGTGGTAATTGAAACTGTGCAGGTGTGAAGCCCAGTGCACAGGGACTTCATTAGTAAAGAGAGAGATTTTACCTGACCCATTTCCAGAATACCCTCGGTGCTACAGGGAGCTTTTTCTTTTTGACATCCTAACTCCTGCTGTGACACAAAGAGGAAGGGCGGTTAATTTATTGCTCTGGCAAGTGAATCCGCAGAGATCTCTGGCTCTTTCGCAGACCTTGAGTCTAAGCTGTCTGCAAGGCCAAGGTCAGTGCGGCTGGTGATGAATCTCAAACGTGTATCTTTTAAACATTGTCAAATTCATGCCATAGTGTTTAGCCCCGAAGCCTCAACCATCTCCCCTGAGCAAATTTAAGAAAGTGTTTTTTGTTTGTTTGTTTATTCTACAGAAACACCATATGAGGCTGCAGTTGGGAAACTCAGAGCTGACTGTTGCGGTCAAGCTGAGACAGACAGATATGTGTTATTTAAAGATCTCCCTGCTCATAGATTTATGCAGACGAATTGCCTTGTTTGGAAATCACTTTGCTTCGAGCTGACTGTCCGCTCACTGGAAGAAAGGAGGCGTGCATGAGTGGAATATCAAGTGTCACCCAGATGACAGTCATTGTTACCACTGCCAGATGTACAGATCACCTTATGAAACTCATAACAGGATATTCATGAGGGGCAATCTTTTGTAAACTGCTCGATAAGGAGGTATTGTTTACCTTCACAGATGAGCGAACCAATTGACATTGACCTTGTGTTTGTTTGTTTCATGTGCAGCTACATTAATAAACGCATGCAGAACTTTTCTGTTTACATCACCAAGTACAAACTTGAACCAGATCTCAAAGAACAGAAAGTGTTTCACCTTAATGAGTCTGGAGTCGACAACTTGCACCGACGTAATGGGTCATGAAAAGCTTATTTCACTCTGTGTCAACTAGGGAGGCAGATTTTCATTCATCCTAAATCTGCATACCCAATTTACATTTCAAAAGGCAGCAATCCTTTTAATTTCAACGAAATTGGGAGTCTGAGGGAGACTTAGATACATGGAATTACACAAATCAGTCCAACTGGATTCTGACACTGAGGACATCACACGTGAGAAATAACCATGCAGATTACTTATGTGTGAACCTCCTCATGTTTCTACCATTAAGCAACATTACCTTCCAAAGCTTATCAGACAAATAGATACTTAAATACCATCTTTTTTGTTTAGCATCATCAGGGGTTTCTGCAGTGGAGCTGATAGAAAACTTTTATGATTTATTAGGTCAGGTTTTGTAAAAAATAATCAACTTTTTCTTATCAATCATTCTCCAATTTGCACATTTTTGTATCTAATGGTTTTGCAAATGCCCTCAGCGGCTTGCTCACGGATTTAGTGGGAGCTGGGATGTTTAATACAGCATACGATATTGCCTTTTACTTCTGTTGCCCTGAGACCACAGCCCAAATTATGTAACTTCTTATTCTGCTCAGATGGATCATCCTCTGATGTTTCCTGGGCAAGCCAGAAGTGTTTCGTGACCTAATTCTCTAAATACACAATTGATATCTTGCATGAAGGATCTATGAATGTAGGTCAACATGCCGCTTTATGGGTCAGTCCTGCTGAAGTGGATATACAGTTTGTTATTACTACATATATTTTCTCAGAGTACCATAAACAAAGTTTTTCATACTTCATCCATTGCCTGCTTTCCACTGAGAATTGAAGTCACGCAATCCTTTAATTTTGAAAAACAGAAGAAACTCTTGTCTGCATGCAAACTGTCAGTCTGTAATATATGTGATCCAGAGGCTGATATGAACACATTTGTTCCTGTGCGAGAGGACTTTCTCACAGACGTCATTTCTCACGTGAAATGACATCTCACATAATTTCTCCCTTTCTTTCCCTGAGACACTGTCACCACAAAACTGCTCAAAGAGGTCACAAATTTAGTTTTACCTTGTCTCTCATAAATAGTCCCCTTACCTCTGGCTCTCTTCCATCTGATGTTAAGCATGCTCTTGTCTAGCCTCAAGCTATAGTCTGCGCTCAAACAATTTATTTCAGTGTCACTAAAGTTTCAGTGTGGCATTTTCTCTTACCACGGTACTAAAATATTCCTCCTTCCTTGTGATCTAGGTTTAGCATCTGTTCCTTGACAATTCTCTTTATCAGGCTTCTTTATGTGATGCTTCTGATAATCAACTATTTGCTATTTTCTAACCTGGACCCTAATTTCCCATGTTTTTGTGCCCAAGGGACTAATGGGGACGATTTTGGAATGACAAAGGTTATAGTTTAACTTTTTTGGAAAATGCCGACTTGTTTTCTTGCTGAGAGTTAAATGAGAAAATCGATACCACTCTGAAAGTGGAGCAAGTAGACAATTCGCTTAGTTTAGCAAAAAGACCCGACACTAATTAATTTTGTTTGCGTGATGTGAAAGTCAATTTATACGATGTGTCGTATATTGCATGAACTAATTTATTAGAGGCACTTTTAGTGAAATAATTAGAATGATAATAGCTGGCAACTGTTGCTCAATTGAGTCACGAGATTCTCCTAAAAACAGCATCAATGGAATAGTTACATTTAATGTGAACCTGCCATATTTCACAGGACTGTGGTAAATCCATGAGCCTCCACGTGTCAGGTAGTAAATCTAACAGTGACATCTGTGAGAGGGGACTGAAAAAGATGCTGCACACTGACAGATGCTAGTGCGAGCTGGATGTACAGGCTTATACCAAGAAACACAAACAAGACAAAGAGCAGATGACTAATACCTTATTTATATTTCTACAGAGCCAGAGCACAGGTTTTGCAGAGCTGCACTACACACCTTCTGTGAGTACTCATTATTACATTACAGTCATTTAGCAGACTCAAAGCAACTTACAATTCAGATTCTATCCATACACCGTAGGCACAGCTACGGGAGCGATTCTGGGGTTAAGCGTCTTGCTCAAGGACACCTCAACATGCGACTAGCAGAGCCGGGGATCGATCCGCCGACCTACTGATTGAAGGAGAGCCCTGCTCTCCACTTAGCCGCAGTCACCCGGCACTGTGGATGCTGCAGAAGATGAGCCCTCCAACTCTTCCATATATTTATTTTTTTCTATTGAGTTGTTTGGGGCCAAATTTATGTGGAACCTTTGAATCAAATCTATCAAATAAATCAAAGAGCTCCTGACAAAGGACTTGAAAACGTAGTATGCCTGGCGTGCATGACAAGTTCAAGTCTGCACAGAAGGCACAGCCACAGGAGTGTAATTCATATGTATGTGGCGTTTCTTACCCTGTCCGTGCAGAAACTTACTATGTAGCTGTACAATTGTTCTGCCATTGAGATCAAGATGTCTCAGAAAATAAATTATGCCCTTGTGGCAGAAAAAAAGATGAAAACTGAAGATTTACTAGCTAATGCTATCTAACTTGCTCATCTTTTAGATCAGATTCACAAACTGTCTATTTTATGCCATGTGCAATTCTGAAATGTATGAAATTTGGTACGCAGATGTTACATGTGGAACTGTTTTGGATTTAATTATTTTCTTGCATTACCAACATGTAACTCCAGACCAAAAAACTACATTTGGACCAGCACATCAAATCCTCTGAGCCAACCTAACCATATACTTATATTTTCAGACTATAGAGTGCGAATTACAACTGAATGCTTTAAAGATTGAAGGATAGTTTATTTTCATTATGCAACAGGGAAATGCAGTTGCCATATGCCATAAAATGCTCCAGAAATAGACATGAAAAGACGATAAATTAAAACTAAAATGCAGTTTATGGGAGCTTCTGGCCGTGGTTGCCATCAGTGCTTGTCCCCTGATTTATACATCGAACAAAGCACACGTTACACATTACAAATCACTAGAATAGTATAGGTGTGTGTGTGAGGGAGTGGGGTTCTTACCCTGGAATTCTGGAGCCATTAGAAGAGCATGTTATACCACCTTTTCTCCTCCTTTCGGGTGAGCTGTCTCTTAAGTCTTTCAAGCCGAAACCTCTCTGTCTTTTTCCACTCCTGCTCCTTGTCGGGAGGGAGGGATTGTCATCCTGCCATTTGACCCCATGTCTCTCAAGCTGCAGCTCATTCCTCTCGAGAGCAGCTCCAAGGATGTTATTGTTTCTTTCTTTTTCTGGCTTTTTCTTCCCCAAAGGAGGCTGTGGTCTTCTCAGTCTCCTCCAACAGGGTGGTGTTCTCCTTCTTAAGGCGGAGGTGCTCAGTCTCCAGCATTTCTTTAGCCTTTTTCAAGCCTGCCACGACTGCGACCTTCCTGAGCTCCGCTTCTCGTTGCTCATGCTGGTCTTGATGAGACGCCTTGATGAGTCTTCTGAGCTTCTTCCTTTGTTTGTAGAGAGTGTCGTCCATCTTGCTGAGTTTTGTTTTTTTTCAGCCTCAGCTTCAACCGTCTTAAATTTAGGAAAGCTCGCCAACTCTTTTGAGAAAGCACACTCTGGGGTCTCTAAATAACCTGCAGCCTCAGGAAGTGAATGGTGATCTCTAGGTTATGTACAACCACAGCACCAGAGTCCTTTTCAGCGCGGAGCTCTGTCTGGATTGCATCCACCTCTTAATAAGTTAAACACAATTAAAGAACAAGCCAAGAACAAAAGTCAAGGCAAACTGGGATGAATAACTTTACAAGCTGTGCTTTGACTGTTTGCCAACACTTCAGCCCAGGATTTAAATAAATTAAATTTGGAGGCTTGTTTAAGTGGTATAATTTTCTTTATATTACAATAACCATATGTTTGTCCTTGAGTACCTCCATGATGGATTTTTCAACTAGTTTGGAATTTGTCACAACAAACTATTATAGAAGCAGTTTCTCACAAGAATTCAAAAGCTCAAATGTACTTTAATAAACCCTATACTGACATAGCTGTGTGGGATAGTTATAACCTTACATGTTGTATTTATGCTAAGATAACCGTCTGCTGGCTGTAGTTACATTTTTACTGAACGGACTCCGTATCGATCTTCTCATCTAACTCTCGATGAGAAGTGCAAAAAAGCGTATTTTCAAAATGTCAAACTATTCCCGATAAGAATGTGGTTGGTATTTTGGACTCTACTCTTCACTGATTCTCAGTGAGCTCGGTTAAGTCAGAGGCTAAAGATGAAGATGAAGAGAAGGGCACAGTTTGTTGGAAAAAATAAAACCTGAAGATTTTAAGGGCAGAAATTGCTAAAGAAGAAAGAGATGACAGCAGATTAACAGGCTAGAAAGATGAATTGGTTTTGCTTGAAGGGCAAGAGAGTACAGATGGAGAAAGGAGATTGAAAACAGCGACAATTGAAGGAGAACAAGGTTAATCAAATGGTACAGCACAGTAACGCCTTTGTGGAGAATCCAGTGTTTGAATCTAAACAATGTTTCATTTTTTCCAATTAAATCTCTTCAACAAAGGCACGCGATGTTGAAACAGAAAGAGAGCTTTGGAAATGCGAGATAAAAGAAACCCAAAGTATGCAATTACACGGCTAGTTAAAGAAAATTAATGGAAACAGTTTATTTGAAAGGTCATGTCTAACTCAAAAGCCATGACAAAGTTTTCCCCCTTTCTCTCGCTCTTAAATGTTCTCTTCCTGTGACATATTGTGACGGAAACCATCAAAAACTTGCCCCAGGACAGTGGAGACAGGTGTTTCTGTGAATCTGTTTGTCAGTGAGTTGTGGAAAAATGAAAGATGAAGTGTGTTCAGAGGTGCAGCTAAATTCAAAGACCACCAAGAAGGTGTTTTTACTGTCTTTCTTTTCATTAAGAGACTTCTTCATATTAAATTTCTTGATACTAACAGCAGATGGGTAAAACTATCAAGTCAGTGTCCTTCAAACACAGTTTTCACTCTTTTGTCTTTGATGAGATCTGCATCAAGAGGACGTGATTATGGACTTTGATAAGGGGCAAAACTAAAATATGCGGCCTGTCCTTGTCTGGCCAAAACAGCCAAGCAAACCGGGGTGCTGTTAGCCAAGGGGATAATTGCAATGTGAAAGGCAATTTTAATGACTCAGTTCTGAGACGACGTTCATGATCATTTAAAAACAATAATTCAAAGATGAACATTTAAAAGACATTTAGTTGAACATATCCTACAGCTGTCTTTGGCTCCTTTAGTTGTTCAAGACAGGCAGACAAAGAAATGTATGAGAGTCAGAAAAGATTTAACTTTAAAATTAAAATATAAGCTGTGTACCAACTCCATACATCCTAGTGTATTGTATTGTTTTCGCTGTTGGTAGGCCTATACATGTGATCAATGCACTTTATTGTTACTGTACTTTCCTGTAATAACAGGAAATGATTCAATACGTGATGCCGATAAATGTCAAATTGCAACCTCGAAGAGCCACTGCCAATAACTAAAATGTGTCTCCAAAGACTGAAAATAATCAACTATGCATGATTTTTTCAAATAAAGTTATTTAAGTCATTTAAGCGTAATCATTTTGTAAGGAAGATGCATAGGTAAGGAAAGCAATGGTGTAATGATACAAATTAAATATGGCTCCAGTTTCCTGGTGTTGTGCATGCTGGCTCACTGTCACGACTTACTGGAACACTCGAGCAGAACTGAGCCATCGTTAATTAGATTAGTTGCACCTGTGCTTTTCCCACAACAATGGATTCATGTCAGTAACTGTGTCCCATCACGTTCTCCCGCAACGGACAAAGAAAATAGAGGAGCTGTCCACAACTGAAAGAAAAACTAATTGGATGGTGGTGAAACGGCTCAAAACAAACAAACCCAAACTTATCTTGAATTGAATGGGAGAAATATGTGCCTTTGTTAGGTTTAACAGTGGCACTCAAAATCACAGATTGATTGTATTATTTCTAGTATACTAACAGCAAGAAAGATACACTATACAATTCTTCCAGCCAAGGGACGGCAGACGCAAATTCGCTATATAGCTGAATATGGCTCAACAGTAGTGTTGTGCATGGCCCCTGTCAATTAAACTGAATAACTAAACTAAACTAAGATTACTACGCTGTATGCAATTACTAAGTAGCATGAAGTTAGGACTCAACAAACATATGTGGACAAAATGTATAACAATCATAGACCGTATGAAATGAAATGGACGTGGCCACTATGACGTCACCCATTGGTTTGAGGACTACCGCTTGTGGAACCCCCAACATCTTTAGTTTACACAACTGATTGCATTAAATTTAAAGTTATAAACAAGTAGAACAACATCAGCAACAAGATCCCTTCTGTCTAAACCAACAGACTCTGCCGTCTGAGCATGCAACTGATTATCAATTATAAATGTACAACTGCCGTCCTCAGTGTAGCCTCACAACAGAGACAGAGCGCAACGTGCCATACTCTGAAAACGACGCCCTCTGGAGGGGAAAACAATCGGTGCTACAATATTAGTTAGTCATGAAAATAACTTGACATTAACTCAACACTTTTGGACACGAACATCTGTCTCAAATACCGGCCTCGTTGAAAGATCGGTGTCTGTTTGACTTATCCATCTCCTTTCCCGCCCACCCTGTGGGCCCCTTTCACTGTTTAATACTACATAACTTGCTCTGACTGTTGCAAATAGTCTTGTGAATGCATTTCATTTGTGTGTCGACCATGACAAAGAGTCTTCGAGACTTTTCATTGGCATTGTTTTCGTGGTGCTGACACGTAATTTCAACACATTCCGTTCCACCACCATGTAATGTGCTGTTCAGAGGTTGTGGCCATTTCACGTATTTCTGCGAGACCAGGTTATTGAAACATAATACTGCTTTCTGACATTCCACTAGAAGACATTCTGTCAAAATGTCTTTAGCTTAATTTACAGAAATAATATATGCTGACTGGTAACTGTGTGTCAGGATACCCCAGTTTCCCCATTCTTCCTGCTGGTGCCTCAAGTCGTATTGCCTGCATCCTAATCTTTTCAATTCGGCAGCTCATAAAACTTTGTTGAGGTTGTTTACCCTGTTGGTAATGCATCCAACCACACAGCAGCTTTTAGGCATTTATTTTGGTTTGCTAGCAGACAAAAGTGACAAGGAGGCGAGAAATTGCTTTCCCCTCCGGTGTGGATGGGACTTAATTGCACTCTGTTGCTATAATTAACCATAAAAGAGAGAAACCTCAGACAACTTAACAAAGATGATTGACAATAAATAAAACCAATGGATACGACGACGGGCCTGGAACTTCTTTTAGAATCAAAATAAAACATCACCAAATCAGACAACGTGGAGATGTAAACAATATAAACTCCACAGCAGCTGCAGCCATAAATACAAATATTACAGCAAAGGAGAAACTGCAGGGGTTTATTTCTCTATATGTTTTACTAGAGCGCACACTCAACTACGTTGCAAGGCAATTCTCTACTTGTTTATCACACACACACACACACACACACACACACACACACACACACACACACACACACACACACACACACACACACACACACACACACACACACACACACACACACACACACCTAACTAGGTTACTATGCCGAGCTACAATAATGCTAATTATAACCACACCTGTGCTTGAATTTGTCCCAGGCCACTGAAATCGGCCTGTAATTGCAAAAATGTATAACGTCTTATTTCCGGAGTGTCACCTCCATAGAAATAACATAACAGTAGAACGGACATTGAACTGTATTTGATTAGTACAACAGAAAATTGCAATTGTTCTTATGGTGGCAACCACGTCAGTTGAGCAGTAAAACACACAGCTCACCTGGAACAGAGCGGACTGGCTCCGGAGACGGATGGCTGGCTAGCTAGCTAGGTAACGTTAGCTTGTCCTTCTCCGGAGGGACGGGGGAATAAGCCCACTGTATATTTTCTGTAACAAGTGTAGCGTGGCGGAATTAGCAAGCTAGCTAACTAGTTTTGCATCTTTTGCATCTCGTAGAGTCACCCCCTGCTGGCCCTTAGAAAGAATGCATGTTTCCGTATTGACTGAGGCTACTCTCATACAGTGTGCGTAGCTATACATACAAAAATAAATGCACTGTACTTTGTTGATATCCCACAAAATCAATGTATATGTAATCCACGTAATTATTAACAAGGAAGTATGTGAAACGTGACATCAACGTTGATTTATTTGTCACCTACTTTCCGTAAATATCATCACTTCTGTAGTTATTTTAACCCAAACCATGATCTTTTTCTTGACCTCACTAAATATTTGTTATGCCTAAACCAAACCAAAGTATTTTACAATCTTTTACTAAACTTTACCAGGTTTTGTTGCCTACGCCTAACTAAGTTGTTTCAAGTGAAGACGGAAGTTTATTTTAAAAAGAATGACACGTGTTGCTGGACTTTCGTAGGAAAACTCTCGAAAAAAAGAGGAGTAACTTTCTTGTACGATATAATACAAACTTTTGTATGAGGATACGTTGATTGGCTTCCCTTTTCAGACCCTTATATCACCCTTTGATTGTAATCCATCCAGCTCCTCTAACAGTAATCCTTAAACACTGACTTCAATCCACTTCCAGCAGCTTTGTTTCAGTTCAACACCTCATGTGTAGACATGAGCTCAACTATATCCAGTTGCAATCTCCCTCCTTCACATTTCCTTACTCCCCAGAGAAGTGATGTTCAACGTGCCCAGAGCCAGTTTCTGGGGCTACGGTGCAGTCGACCAACACTGCAGTTCTTCTCCCTGCAGACGACAAAACAAAGTATTCAAACTGTGAGCTTTTTTTATTTACCCACTTTCATGATGAAAGCCAGCTAAAAGTTTTTCTGTTGCCTTTTCTGTTTACCATTAACCTGTTTTGTTGCATCTGACTCTGCTTATTCCTGCCTTGTCCAGCAGTTATCCGCACTCTCCTGCCGTTCATCTTCACCTGATTGCCTCACCCATCTGCACACCTGCTCCTCATTCCCCTTCATTAGCTCCTTAAGAACATATCCTGTACCTGCCCCTTCAGCCCCAGAACTCACCTGGGAAATAGAGGATTTATAGTGTGGGGGATGGGTGGGAAGTAGATATTATTTTTTTAATTGTATGGTTAATATTTTAGTAACATTTAAGGGATTCTAAAGAAAGTTATTGACCTATGACATACAAGTTTTCCTGAGGGATAAGAGTCATCATATATGACAATGTAAGTTTTCTACATGCTCACTTTTCACCATAGCGGAGAGTTAACATGAAATAAGGAAGAGGAGACCACATGTGTCTTAGCTTGCAGTTCTTGAGAAAACAATATTAGCTATTTAATGGTCTCATAGATGGAAAAATAAAAAAGAGGAACACCAGAAAATTGAAAAACTGCCAATGACAGAAAAATTAGATTATCCTGTCAGTGGGAATGAGCAGCAAGAAGGACATTTCCCAAAGTGCCTGCAGCCCTAAAAACTTCAATTATAGCTTAACAGCTTTCAACTTTTTCTTTGAAAGTGTAGCAGGGCTGATTTGTATGCCACATTATCGCATGCTATTTAAAAATGCAACTGCGTTTAGTCCATCTTGTGTGGTGGGAGAGATAAGGAGCTCGCCCTGTCCATACAACCTTAGCTGCCTTAAACCAGTCCCCATCCTTCATATGGACACTGTCCTGTCTTACATGTGGTACAGACTGAAGATGATTGATCCCCAGAAGAAGTCTGTCATGGAGGTATTTGGGTAATAGGGTGTTTCACAGTCAAACTCATCAATCCTGGAAAGACATCTCACTAAACTCTTCCAACTGAATAGCACCACAGCAATTGACGGTTTTATAGTGGACATCTTGACAGGAAGACGACAGTTACCCAGTTGGAAGGGTTGCTAGCACCCAGGAAGCTGTAATGAGAGCATCTGCTGCTTCATTAAGAAATCCAGCCAGAGGACGCTCTGAAAGTGAAGAAGCAACAGATTTTAAGGTACCCTGTGGAGCTTACATCTTTTTTATATTCAGCGTTTCTCAATAAAACACGTTGTGTGCATCCTTAAAGCCGAACAGACATATTCAATGCATCTTCAAAGCTCATAAAGCCTTTGAGCAAACCCCAGCATTGTTTACATCAGCTTGTGCTGTTATTAATCTCTTTTATTGGCGCACTACCTTTTCTTTTACAAACATATAACCTACACCAACTGACAGTATTACAACATTAATCCATTGCATGCACTCCCTTGCAATGCAAATGTGCTTATAAAACAAACACGCAGAAGGACCAGCTCATATAAAGTATTATTGCTCCACAGCACCACTAGTGGGCAAACACGTTTACGTCCTGGTTCAATTTCACAAAATAACAATCATAAGTGTTGTATCATCTTGGATCACACTCTGGTTCACCGTCTCTAATTTTCCAAGGACAAACTGCAGCATGGTGTGTGCGCTCTTACGCTGTTGATTGGTCACCAACTGACAACACACAGGTCCTGCATGACGTGAGGACAAAGGGGAGGGCAGGAAAGATTACGACTGACCCCCGTATAAATGAACCATCTGTTCAAGAACCCTTACTTTGAGACGTTGCTGATTCATCAAGCTTAAAACCAAGAGTTGAAATCTGGCTCAAAAGTGAAAGTCTCCTTTTGTAGCTGCAGTTTTGATATAATTAATATCTCTAACAGTGGAAAAGAAAGGCTCTGCCACAGCATCAGTCAACTCCAGAATCTGTGAGCCAAACACTTTACTTGCAATACAATTTACTTGTTGAATTGTCTTTGCACATGTCTTCTGAAAGTCGTCATGATCGAGTTGATCTACTGCAGACCAGAAAACGCCGACATGCCCATGGGATTATCAAACGTATTGTCTTCATATTGTGACTTTACAGCAAAGACTGAAGGATGTGTGGAGAAAACAGCTTTATTACTCCAGAGGCAACCGACCCAGAGATCTGTAAAATTGGTCACAGAAATGGTATTGATCTGGCTTTTCTAAGTGCTGTTGTGACTAGACTCGTAATGCTCCTTCTGTAAAAGCTCCCTTTCTGCTCTGCCTTTCCCCCAATCTACCAGCTAAATGTGATATCACCATACAGAGTGTGTGGAAGAAGCTGCAGTTGGATCCAGATGGTATGGCAGAGAGTAAAAGTCATCTCTGTAACTCTGTATATGATTTTATTTTTTAAATCTGTTAATTTTTTGCTAGTTTATTCATCAAAGCCTTGAGGAATAACGTCCAACTGAGCAGTCAGTGACTGAGATTTCTCTACAAAGATGAAAAGTATCCATAATGGATCCGGAGTCATGTAATAGTAAATGGGACTGCCCAGCCACAGTGCAGGGTGACCTTGTCGGAAACAGGAATGGTCCTTACACAGATCTCCGCCTGTAGTGGAATGGGAGATGAGGAGGACGAGCCAGTGCAACCACCAGCTTGTGCAGGCAATGACTGATCGTCTGGGGAATGCTACTGTATTGCATTACCACGACATAATTGACTTTAGCGCAAGACAAGATCCCAAACTGTTTAGCCTCAAGGTCACTGTTTTGGGCAGAATACAACGTCGGAGAGGAGGTTTGTATCGAGAATAGGTGAACAAAGGAGTAACATACACAAAAAGATCCATTTTGCTTGACCTTGCTTACAGCAGCATTTCTGAAAAAGTGTGCTTCTCGACACCTCACAACAACGAGGGAGCTAATTTAACGGTATCTTGACCTCCAAAGATACTTCACGAGCTTCTTGTGGATTTTCAATTAATCTTTACAAGACTGCTGAAGGATTTTCTGAAGAGAAACAGTGTGTGAAATGCAGAATACACACATATATCTTCCTGCCGTACGAGGATTCACTCGTAACGGGGCTCGCTGGCTGGGTCTGGCCAAATGACAGCATATTTAACGTCATCTCCCATCAAGCAACTGTCAGTGTTCACTGCCTCTCTGATTGATGGTCACCCCCTGGTGTATAGTGAACAGCGAGCCATCCGACCACCGTGTCACTATCCGTAGTTAATGATCCGCTTGAGGGCTTCCATGACTGAACAGAGAGCAAAAGTGGTCTTCGGCGAGTATCACGACCGATGCACTTGGAACACACATGCAAACACATAGTCTATGCAAATGGCTAAACAACTTAATGTGATTATATGAGTATTGCAAGGCTTTTTCTACACAAATTTCTGCTATCCATGACTTATTTGCACTTTCTAGTTTGAATAAAACTTTTTCCAGCAGCGTTGTGTTTCCTGGCGTTTTATCCTGTGATTACACTGCAGCACAATTAATCTATCAGGGGGATTCGTGTATTTATTTATTTATGTTAATTGAAAGCCATAGAGCTTCTATATGTGAGTGTGTGATGAATGTGCACTTAATGCTCTTTCTTGGTGAAGGTCATTAACTGCTGTTAATGTCTCATTGCTAGATGCAGCGGTTTATGAAGATAGACCCCATATTCAGCCACTCAAAGTCCAATAACTTTAGTCTATGTGGTAAAATGTTTATTGATGGAATAATCTGTGCAATAATTTGCTGTGTGGGACAAAGGCATTGTGCTTCAGCAGAGGTCCACTATAAAGGAAGAGTGAGTTTTCACACAAAGACATATTTCGGTCCGATTGCCACACACAAGAGTGACATTTTTACCAGCACACAGAAGTCTGTCGTCTGTAAAATGAGCTAAACTCCTTCATTCCATTTGGGTAAACCCTGTATCTGTCCCAGGGATACAGAGGAGAAGATACTAAATAGTTTGTACATGACTGGGGAGAGCTACACACAAATACAATAAATGTAATAAAAGAGCAACAAGAGAGCTTTTCTTGCGGGTATTCTCTCTGTATGTTCCCCAAGAGACCTGTCTTCCACCAGGACCTTGCTCCCGAACATGAAGATGCCCTTAAAGTTATTTTCCACCTGTCAAGATGTTTTTGTGTCTGCTCGGGTGGCAGCGAACATGTTTCCCCGATTGTGGGCTTTAATGGACAATCTAGAAAGAGCATCGACACTCTGTCCTCTAGATGACACAATGGCAGCTCTTTTATGTGACGTGTGGTTTGTTTGGACCGCGTCTCTTGTGACTCGTTCATTTCTGCTTGCCACTAAACTGATCAAACGCAACATGTTTATTGGACGGTGACACACACACAACAAGGTCAGAATGCAGTCCATCAGGTGTGACAGACATGAAGAGCCATCCAATTAGATCATCACCAACGTAAAATATTTTTTTCCTGAATGTTTAGCAAACATAAATCAATTGTGGTAATAATTTTAAGAAAAATGGAATCCAGTTCTGACAGTGTATTGTACAGCAAGTGCTTCCTTCCACCATTTAGACAAGCCATCCCTGGTAAACAGGCATTCAAATAGGAATTTCATACAATCAGAAGGCCATTTTATATGAAAAAAGATTGAACCAAACTCTGCGCATGTGGTAAAATGGTTGCTTCTTTAATTCACATGAAAACAAACCCACAGGGCCTTTAACATGCCCATCAACGAATCATAACTCAGGATTTAGGGGTCGCGCCAGAAGTGGCCAATCAGATTTCTATACCACCCTTATTCAGTCCCCAGACATGCCCCATGCAGCCGGAGATATTCAGAGTGGTACAGAAATCGATGTCCTCATTATATTTTAATACATCACTTGAAAACATGATGATGTAAAAGTTCAATAAGCACTTTTAGGTGCTCTTTTGGCCCTCATTTGGCCCTCAGGGTGCAAGAACAAATAAATTACATCGCTATTGGTCATGAAGATTCATGCTGAATATTTCATCAGGATGCCTGGGAATTCTCACCATTGCCGTTAATGACAAAGCATGCCATCTGCCACAGCAACAGGTAATTTAAGGAATCCATCATCATCTTCACATACGTGAACAGAGAATGATACAGACTGCAGACAATACCCAAATGTCTGGGTGTCTGTTCTCTAAAAACAATACATTTACTTTCCGAGCACAGCTTGTTGCAGTCTGGCCTGATGTCTTCCAGCTCGACTGGATGAGGTAAGTATTAAAAACAATGAATAATACATCCAAAACCTGCATTTTCTCCTCACATTTGAATTGAACTTGTTTTACAGCATGATGGCATCATAACCATCCTCAAACAGGCCAGTTCATTAAACCCTTGGTTCACGTATATACTGGAGTGTGGTACAGTCTGACCAGACCAAGGACAAATTAGTGTCAGGGAAGTTGACTGCGCCAGAGCAGGTGCTCATGGTGTATGTAAATTGTGATAATGCAATTTATTATGAAATATTCATGAATCACTGTGCAATGGAGGCCGTGTTGTACCCCAATGTCTAATTGCCAATTACACCTGCAGCTCACAGATCACGATGGCGAAAGCGATAATGATTTCAACAACATAACAGAAAATGCTGAAATTCACGTGCAAGGTAATTTAATTTCTTCTAAAACCATAAAAATAGTGAATATCTTAATGACAGTTGAAGAAAATAAGTGGAAGAAGGTGATCTCAGGAAGAATTTGATAGAGAACACCACATCTATCCATAAAAAAAGGGAAATTAAGAGATGTGCCAACAATACTGACATCTTAAGAGCCCGCTTTATGGCGGGGAAACAAGAAACACTCACATCCTTTGCTGTCAGTACATGCCTCTTTTATGTGTGTGTCGAGGTCTCCTCTAAACCTTACACTCTCTTAATACTCATCTGCTAGAGGATACTTACATTTTAAATGTTTCCATTGTTTCAGTTATTTCCCCACAATGGCGTATTTAATTATTAAAGTCCTGTGGAAACTTGAATCTCTGAAGTGTCAACTCATCAGGTGAGCCTTGTGATAATTTATATATATAGAATATTTATTTTTTATCTGAATGAGTAGATTTTCCTTAACCTATTCACAGGAATTTGAGAATACAATATAACTTGCCAAATTCAAGAACAAAGATTCTTATTATTCGTGATATTACGTTTTGACTTCTGCATCAGTTGCTCGTTGTGAAATTTCCCTCTTGAGTTTTGTCTTTATTCATATTTGTGAAATGGGGTTTACGCATAAATTTGACTTGACTTAATTCTCCACTGACTGGGATCTCAGATGCGAATGTCTCGCAGTGATAATCCAAAGCACTCTTTGTGCCGAGCCTCTCACAAACCCAGAGAAAGTAACAATTGGATCCTGACTCTCGATGTTACGATTCTCATCACATAAATGCTGTCTGTGGTGCGGCCTCAGTTTCTGAAACCAAAGGTTCTTTAGTCAATTACAAAAGCAATCAATAATCCCAAATTAATCTTTGACGGTAAATTGTTTTGATGTAGGTGCCATTGATGAGATTTCTGGAACTTCTTTCTGCACTGTTAGTTTTATAGATTGCATTTGCCGTGCAGGGAAAATGCTGTTCCAGTTTCTTGAGCTAAAATTTGACCTGTGTTTCCTGACGACAAACATGAATCTCATATCAAGTAGAGTGATGTCTAACTAGCTCCACACTTGGACAAAAAAATGAAGACATGCAACCACATATGAATATCAAGCAATTGTGCCGGCTAAGTAGCAGAAACTTGCTTGTGTTACCTATTGCATGTTTGAGACAAACATGTCTAATTCTTCACTGTAAATGTCTTTTATTTGCTATGAATTTTGGGGTGAATTAGGACTTTTTTTCCAAATCAAAAACATGGCTGAATGTAGGGCTCAGTCAGGGAACATTCAGCCTCGGGATAGTCTTCTCGGACAACACATTATGAGCAGATGTCACTGATTGTTATGACACATGGCTTTTAGTTAGCCTGGGGGTAGGGTGGCTAACTTTAAGGCCAAAAAATACCGTAAATCTGTTTAACATGCATTAGATTAATCTAAGAGAAAAATGAAGACCTGCCCAGCACTTCGGACCAGTCTGAAATAGATTTGTGTTTATTTACTCTGCTGCCTTACTGGTCCTGTGGTTGTGGTTTCATTTCTGCCGTTTGTCTGGGCCCTCTGTTACTGGGACTAACTGAAGGAATACGTTCTTTGAATTTAGAGGAGTTTTCCTCCATCCAGTGCTGAATATTTCCATCTTGACTATACCTGGATGTCAGCAGCTATGGCTTTGATGTCTCTTACCTGCCTGCTTTCAGGTCTGGTGCCTCTGTAGACAACCCTCAGCCCTCCCTAGAGGCTTAATTTGATGATGGTAGGATGGATGTCAAGACTGAGGTGCTCTCAAACCAGTGTGAGCCCTCAGGTGAAACGACCACTGTGGTTCACTTTTCACCCTAGGAGGCATTTATACGCCTTTCACTTATAGTTGCAACTGTACAGCCATCAACTGCGATACACAGGAGACTCTAACACTCCTGTTTTATATAGTTTTGATAGGTTTGGGTGTGAGGAGTTTGACTGCACTGCTCAAAGACGATTTCCTGGCTTCTCCGGAGAATAAAAAACATCTTGGTTTAGCTGTTATATACTTTTTTCTTACAATTTATAATTTATATGGAGGTTATCCCCAGATGAATGTGTCCAATATCTTTCATAAATGCAATGTTTCTCTGATATTTGATAATATGTTTGTATTTGAAATGTGCTGCAAACACAAGCTTTACTACAAGCTCCATTGGGACATTTTCAGAAATCGTTTCCATCAATATGTCTTTTTAGGAGCAACGAATATTATTGCGCTTGTTATGAAAGCACCGGATATCTGTGCTACTATTCAACCATGTTTTTCTGTGTGAACATTATTTAAGTCTGAGAGCCTGAGCCATCACATATCCACCATGTTGTGTAGGATTGGAGGGAGAAGAAAGGCTGTTATTCTGGTTTTAAGTTTTCTTGTGTCAATACGGAGCCAGCAGGAGGCTCAGGTGCAGCAGAAAGAGACGATCCCTTCACATTCTGACGGGAGTAGACCTGTCAGTCCTGTAAACGCTTGAAAAACCAACCAGTGGAACCACATGCAGCCCTCTCAGCACACACCGCACTTATCTGGTGTGAACCAGGGTGGAAAGGTACTAACGCAGGGCGTCATCATGCAAGTTGCAGGCATTCTCAACGGGTAATGTTTTTGCTTTCTGAGGGTTTGCTCGAACTAACCTCCATCACATTTCAGCGATTCATGCTGCTGCTTTTGAACAAAAAGCGACGGTGTGTGCTGCTTTGTTTTTGGTTTAAATGAATAAATAATGTGCTGCCTGTAACCCCTTCAGTGGGCTTGATTGTTTCCAGGAACTGGAATCTTCACGAGATTCAAAGAAAATGTGTTCGTGTTTGCTCAACCTGCATTGATAAGTGAATTGAAAAGACACGTTTATGCTGCGGTCAACTTACTGTCAATAGCTAAGGCCATATTGTCACTCACTTTATCTTCGAAGTTTTAGGAAACACTCATATTCTCCCTTGTTGAGAGTTAAAAGAGAAGATAGATAGCACTCGATAAAGCTACAGCCAGCATATAATTAGCTTAGCTTAGCATAAAGACTGGAAACAGGGGGAAACAGCTAGCCTGGCTCTGTCCGAATGTAACAAAATCAACTTTCCGCTAAAGCTCACTAATTAGCACATTATATTTCATTTGTTAAATCTCTACACTGGACTATTTCTTTACCAGGAGCAGTGACTTCCTGTAGTCTTGGCGTTACCTTGAGAGTACTGGGGATCCAGCGGAGACTCCAGGGGGAGTATGTTGTTACCTTTGAACAGAGCCAGCTGTCTCCCTCTGCTTTCAATCTATGCTAAGCTACACTAAGCGGCTGCTCGCTGTTTGGCTTCATCAATCAGATATTATAGTGGTATCAATCATCTCAACTAATTCCAACAAACAAGTTTCCATCTTCCAAAATGTTGAACTAGTCCTTTAACCTTATTGATTTGGTTGCCTTTGGTCTTTGATGGTGGTTTCCTTTAAGCCCCTCAATAGCTCGGATTTTAAATTTTAGAGAATTTGATTATGAACTATTTATTGACTGCCTGAAATGTGCTCGGTAAATTGCCTGCGGGCATAATTTAATTTTTCATTATTAGTCCCTCACCTTCCATTTAGCCTCCAGCCTGCTACGGCAAAGAGCTCAAGAGCCTCACTTGTTGCAATGCCTCTTACTTTTTTTTGATGAAGCCATTAAACATGCAAGCTTTTATATTTACCTAAATGTGTTTCTGTATTTCTGACTCGTTTTAACACCCATCACAGGGTGCATAAAATGAAGATAATCCCGTTGTAATTTGGAAACGGTGAATAGACTCTGCTGTGACAGAGGCAGTATGGTGGAGGCGTGTGCGTGCGTGCGTTTGTAAGTGTGTGTGTGCGCGCGCACTGCTTCGTGAGAGCCCAATGAGACTGGAGCAGACAGCTGTAAAGAGAGAGAGAGAGAGAGAGAGAGAGAGAGAGAGAGAGAGAGAGAGAGAGAGAGAGAGAGAGAGAGGATCGCTGCCTCATACAGCGTGTCTGTATCAGATGAGAGGGGGGTCACCCAGGAATCCCTCGAAGCTGCTCTCCAGGAAAATAAAGAAATGTTCTACGATTTAGTTTGTACCTCGTGCACCGGATAGTATATCAGCTCGTGAGGTCGTTCTCTTGTGATCGATTCGTTGTTTTTTTTTTTAAGAAGATGCCGTCACGGGGGAGAAAAGTGAAGCAGATTATGTTGAAAGAACAAGACGTGTGGTAGGAATCAGCGACACCAACAGCGAAAAGCTCAATTAAGTGCCGATATTTTTTGTCGTGTTTCTTTTTTTTTCTTCTTCTTTCTTTTGTTTATCTGTTATCTGACCAATATGTTAATGGTCAACAGGCTGTGAAGTAAAAGTTTTCATTTTCATATTTTGTTACATGGAGCAAATGGTGTTCCCAAATTGCTCCATATAATCTGCTACAGGCTTTACATTGAAACCAAAGGCGAGTTACAAGCTGCATTCCTGGTTAAACACGCAGCTCACTGCAAGGCGTTTTTACTCATTTTATCGAACAAAAAAAATCCGACAACACGACGAGGGTTGAACTTTGCGCAGGGGGGGGAGTTCCCGTTTCAATTGCTTGAGATTTTGCTCATCAAAGACAGCAACGGGTCTGTCTCAAAACTCCGGAGAGCTAGGATATATGAAGATCGCCACCCAGTTGGTTGTCTCTCGCAGAAATGCCAGTCCGTGCTGTGACCACCAGGTTCATGTACAAGGGACTTTGCACTATTGAAGATGTCCTCACCTACCGGACCCCTGTTATCCTGCCTGAGGATGAGGTGGAAGGTGAGTCTCGTGCGTTCGGCCGGTTGGATTGTGGTCGCATGTGCTTGTTGTAACGTTAAAGAGTTGTTTATCGAGATGCAAAACGTCCAGCTGACAAACCAGTTCAGGACCCCGGAGAGCTCCATGCGGTGTGCGCTCCTTTTCCTGATTCACAAATCTGACAGTAGAGCAGCAGTGCCGATTTTCTTCATTCTGTTTAGGGTCTAAATGTTTCACAACATCTAGGATACATATAGCCTACACACTGTATATTTACATTTCTCTACTGGCTTTCTTTTTGCATATTTTTGCTTCTGATTTGGGTCACAAAATTCATTTTTTTGTCATTTGTACATCATTTTAAAATGTCACATCATCCTCTGATAATAATAGTAAAAAGGTATTAATCCTCCTGATTCTCAGCACATGCCAAGTTCTCCACACATGGCACATTGTCATAAACTTGTGAGTAAAAGACATTGTTGAATACAATGTTTCCTGGCTGTATCCATGGCACCTGTAAAGACTTAACTGCACTGGATTTCACTTACTGTAAGTCGTTCGTGCTTGAGCCAAGAGACAAGACTTCAGAGTCAGAGGGACAATGCTTGAAATTTGCACAACAAAAGACGAGCCTGAAATACAGGGAAAAAAGGGCTGTGATGAATGGAAAACGTATAACTATAAAAATGCAGATTAAAATATAATTTCCATATTAAACTCAGCAATAAGATAGGAGATTGATTCATTTTTGAGTCTTAAATTAAATCCTCTCATCTCTTTCCGGTTTGTGTGATGTATTTTGTCTTTGATTAATAAAAAAAAAGAAAAACGACCATCCATAGCACAGTGTTGCACTTAGGCCATCTAAAAGATTCATTAGAGCATTATGATCGTTCTTTCAATAGAAACCTTAGTGCATAGCCGTTAAGAACGAGGTTTTGTTTTGGCAAATGGTCCTCACAGCGAGAAAGCACATCTGGCAGTGACTACAATGACGAGATAACTCAGATCAGATTTGATATCACCAAGTCTTTTATTCAGAGGGAATTCCATTTCCCTTTCTTTTGTCTGCAGGTTGCCCGCGCCCACAAGTGGCTGCCTGCCTTTTCATTTGACATTGAAAATCCACTATCTGCAATGATGACATAAATTTAATTAAAAGGTTGGTTGGCTATGGAAAAAGCAAGAATTTAGACCAACAGTAAAATCGAGTGTTGTGTGTTGCATGAGAGGCTGTGCAGCCATTGACGACACAGTAATGGACAAATCTTTTCAAACTGTAGTTTACGGATTGATAGCTAATAAATATTCAGAACAGAGACCGACGATTCAACCGTGACTGTATTTACCCAGGGACGATTCACTGAGCACATAATGCGCTGCTTCATTTACATGGCCTCACACCTCGGCTGTGCCCAGGGTAAACAGGACTCTATACCTTTTCTCACCGAGCAGCTCCGCCAGTGCGTTAAAGAGCACTCTGCTTGTATGTAGCTGTTGAGGGAGGTGAGAGAGTTCCACATGAAAGTCTTCCATTTTCAGATCCTCAGACAGACTGAATCAGCAACCTCCCACTTACTGACCAGCTACCCTTGACACTACAACTGCTCCACCTTCACACACAGCGTGGGAGCTGCTGCTGCTGTTGTTCTGTGAACAGCACTGCGGACGGTCCACTGTCTCCGAGTGAAAACGGCTCTTTTTTTTTTCTCAGAGGTCTGCAAAACATGTTGTTTCATCCCCAGAAATATTTAATTACTACAGGGCAGAAGTTCCCTAATTGTTCAACCTATGTAATTACTCTCCCTAATCATATTTATGATTATGTTAATATATTTTTCCTATTACGGTGTGCATATACCCATGTGATTTGGGATCATCTGAGAAACAGATTACTGTAACACATCACTGTGACTGAACTACATATATCAAGCTGAAATAAGCACAGTAATGGTGTGTCTTCATGTTCACTTTATAGAATCCAGACCAACCAGATGACAACTTCTCAGGCATTAAATCCAGACGACTAAACTCTGACACCAATGTAAGAGTTTATTTGGTCTTATTATCATCTGGTCACTAAATCTTTTTGCTATTTCAAGTTTTCTTTGAAATACATTTCGGTTTACCCTGCTGTTTTTTTAACTACACAACGTCTACAGAAATCAATATGATGGCACTTAAGACATTTAGCAATTCTGTTTTAAATTTAGCAAGTAGAGACCATGAAACTCACACACAAGTGAGAATAGACAAACCTCTGTGACTCAAATCAACGGGAATCTCTCTCGGTGACATCGTTGCAGACACATTCTGACCATTTTAGTGCCCACTGACAAACACAACCCACAAGGTCAAAAGGACCTTACATCATGTTTCAAACAGACCGTAGCAGTAGAAGCCTTAGTGACCATAGTGGTAAAAGTGAACAGGAAACATGTGACAGTTTACAATTATAGTGATTTAAATTAGTCCAGGGAAGGTAAGAGGTTCCCACAAACAAAAACACATCACATATTTGATCTGCCACCAACCTTTTGAGCTCAGAAACTATCTTACATGTAGAATACAACTTCTTCAGGTTATTGACAACATCATCAGACACTTTGATGTTTAAGCAACCAGCAACTACCTCGGTTCAATGCTGGAACCAATGCAGAACGTGCCCTGAGCTGCAGAATCTCAGATGGCGACTCAAAGCGGTTTCAGTAACACTCCGACTGAATTCAACTAACTCTAATTTCTCAATGGATAACTTAATTTCCTATGATGTGTGTCTTGGTAGCATTTTAAGAAACATATGATTTCAAAGTTAAAGAACAATAGGAAGGAAAAAGAAAGACACTGTTCATCATTCAAAAATAAGATTAATGACACTGAATTATTTACTGGCACATTTAATGAGGATGTTTCTCGCTGTATAACAAATACGTTTGCAAGTAGCATCATTCAAATGTAATAAACGAACAAATAACTTTACAGATTTTATTTTAAATGCATCGATGAATTAAATGATTACAATCAACCAATAAAACGTGGATAATTATTCAGTGGCACGCTCGAGACTCCATAGAGATTATCTGAAAATCTTTATAATCCTGCCGTCTCAAGACATTTGTCATCTTTAATCCGACATTGTATCTGTATCACAATCATATCTGCAATATTAACTGTATATTCACCATGGCTGCATCGGACATTGGCTACGATATTTAGAGAAATCTTTATAATTCATAGCAAATAGTGAGGATTACAGACACGTCCTCTGAATGGAGTCACTATTGTGTATACTGGGTGAGTTTTAGGGAGGCTGATTAAGTACTCACAGCTCTTAATGGAACTGCGGTTTCCAGGGAATGTTTTTCGAACAGATGGTTGCCATGCAGGTCAGTGTCAAGGCTTCCGGCCCGCTCCTTCGCACTAGTGTCATGCAGTTGTCATAAACCCTGATATGTATTCAAACCATTACTACTGAGCAAGCAACTGTACCACAGTTTCGTCTAAAACTGTACAAAGGCCTAGTTTATGGATTTGAGCTTTTAAAATGTCTCATCCAAAACCTGATTAAACGTGAGTTATTCTAATTCATTTACATTTTAATGGACTTACCTTGGGCTTTGGGTCGTTAAGTAGTCTCTGTTATAAATATCGCTCAATGGAAGGAAAATAAAAAAATGTTCACTAATGCTATATACTTATTGATGCCAGTGACATAGCAGTAACCCGCTCTATTGTTTGTGTTCAACACACCCGTTTAACATTTATGTGTGTGTTTACCCTGTGTGAAAAAGTTACAGTCACTGAGCATCATTTTGCAAATATGTGGACATTGTGCTGTGCCAAGTGTGTATCCTCATTTAATGAGCGCAATATTAAAACCAAGGTCCAGAGCCAAGTTCAGCCCATTATGCATGAACTACTGGGATAACTGAATACATCTATGATACTTTGGCCAACATGCATTAAAATGTCTCCAACACCTTTTATAATCACACTCACAAATGTAAACAAAGTCATGTCTAATCATGTGATTGTGTGCATGCACATATAGTACATGTGAGGTAAGAGACAGATCTGTAGAAATATTCTGAATGTAAATCACCAGGATCAGTAATAATTTAAAGACACTCTACATAAACCCATTTTAATGAACATATAATAATTATATCAAATGTCTTACTGAAAATAGGATCTGACCGTGTCAATATTACAATTACTGAAACACATGTCATAACTTACAACAAGCTGGCAGACACTCAAACTGCACATGTGTTGAAACCGATAACACTCTCGTTTTATGGCTCAACAGTCATGACTTCCCGGCAGTTAAACTCTTGGAGGTCTCTTTGAGCTTGTGTCACTCCTCGGTGCATCGCTGACGGAGGAAGTGAACAGTATTAATAGATCACAGCCAGCAGGAGAATCCCCCAGACGTCAGGCATTGTAGCGAAGTGTAGACCGTCTTCCACTTTGTATGCAAAGCTGTCGTCTTTTTGCTTACAAATGGAATGTTTTTTTGCAGCAACATTGTCACAAGACAAGTATATGCCTGCTATGTATGTGTGTGTGTGTGTGCGTGCGTGTGTGTGTGTGTGTGTTGCTGCATTACAGCTGTCAGGGCTCTATAACTGTAAATATATTGTACACATACAGAGTGATATTTGTCAGGTCAGATTTACAATGACGAGATATGTTCTTCACACATTACATTGTTTTTGATTTCACAGCAAACTAACAACAACAACGTTAAAAAGCCACAGACATGACACGTACATCTTTGCTGTAGGTCGATGTGACTTCCTCTGTGGTCAATGACAAATGTCTGGTCATTACGGCTGTCACCGTCATAGTTACAAGCAACATCATTTGTTACAAGATGTTAATTATGAGACTGTGTCCTTCCTCTCCCCCTTTTTCCTGTCTGTTGACTACAAACTTTCATTTACATCATCCTACTGAATTGGGATACAAAATATAAAATCTGCTACTGTTGTCTTTCAATATAACTGAGAGGTGAGAAAAGCTGCAGGTCAAGTTACCCACAAAGATTCAATCTGAGGCTGCATCCAATACAGTAACCTGAAGGATTCGCAGGGTTAATCTCTCATAGCCGAGCCTCCTTCATTTGTGAGAGAGATGGACACAATCTCAACAGAAAACATTCGTTAACAAGACCTTGCAGTGCAAAAAAGAGAATGTTAATCAGCCGGCTTCTTTATTTTGTCAGTATTTTATCATCCTTGCTCAGACAACACACATCTTTGAGCTCTTTTCATCTCGATTTCAACTACACACCTGTTAAGTCTCATAACTCCATCTTGCGCGGTTGTGACGCTGTCGCGGCTGGTAATAATGTCAAGCTCTGGTTGTTAATAATCATTTTATTCCCCCTAAATGATCACGTAACATAATTTCAACTCAGCCTTCAAAAAGCTGCAGGTAGAGGAAGTATGTAAACAATGTTGACAGCTGGAGCTGTTTTGGCTGCAGGGCTTGTGGGGCACGTCCTCTACGTCTCTGGTGACGGTGTGTGTGTGTTGTATGTAAATGTAATAATGTGACGACGCTGTAAATCTGTGAGATGAGGTGTAAATGTGTGGGACCTGGGATGATGGGTTGATTGATCATTTTTATTATGTGTTTGTGTTGTTATAAGACGAGAGTCAGAGGGGCAACAAAGTACCGTATGGTGTCTCATGTTTTGTCGCATCATGATTCATCATATTGTATTTTTGACTGTGTTTATCCAGTGTGACTCCCCTGACATTTTTGTGGTTATTTTGCAAAAGCCTTTTGCTTTTGCAGATTCAATCAGGTGTGTATAAATGGGTTATTTAGTACAGTATTTACTTCTAGCATCCACTTTAAGTTAAACCATGAAGTTACCTAATTAAAAATCTAGCACCATACAAACTTCCTGTTTGACTATTATCGATGTGAGATTTCTGCTTATGTACTTTTGGGTTTATAGTAAGCCAGAAGCATCAGTTGGATTTTGTAAAATAACAGTGTTGACAGCAGTAGTTGCACATTCGAGTGGTATTTTCACAGCCCTCATTAGTTATGTGTACCTTTGCAGTACTCTCACAGTATTTGTATGATGTATAGACCTATTTTTGTCCTCCATTAAGGCCCTCTCAGCTGTACAGCGTTTTTATTTTTGTAGCCTCTGGTAAATATGATTCACATGTGCAATATCAGAAGGATGTCATGGGTGTCATCAAATCGTTATTATTGTAACCACCTGGGAAGGGCTCTTATTTAATGAAAAGAGTCTGATTCACCTCCCGGCGGAAGATTTGTTATCCTCTAACCAATTTTCCGTTACTACCTCAATGAGTTCCCTTTTGATAAGAAAAACACTTCAATTTAGGAACAGCTGTGACGCCCCTCCCACTGTCCCGGTTGTGCTGGCCGACCTCAACAGGGCAGTTGGCTTCACATGGGAGGGTCGTTAGCTTGATTAAGCTCACCTGGACTTTCCAGGCTGTAAAAGCCGGTCCATGTGCTCACTGTCTCGCTCGCTTCCTACAGCAGACGCCCACCCTGCATCAGTGCCTTTTGTTTTTGCACCTCCAACAGCTCCACAGCTCATAAGCCGCACATCCACGCTCCGCTTTCATTTGCTGAAATTGCTGATCCACACACTCTGTTCACTGTACACAATGTTCCGTTGTGTGAACCTTGAGTTTAATGAATTATGTTTGGTTATAACATTGCGTGGACTCCCTTCTTGTCACATTACCTGAGCCAGTTTGTGAAACACACATAACCCCACAGTTTTTATTATTAAAGGACCAACGTGTAGGATGTAAGGCTTTGTAATAACAGACATTGAATTGTTAATGTTGTCGTTAGCTTAGAATGAGCCCTTAATATGTACATAGGGAGCGGGTTCACCATGTTTCTACCGTAGCCCAGAATGGACAAACCAAACACTGGCTAGGGCTTCAATGTTTTTTACATTACTTGAAGGTCACCGTAGGTTTTCTACACACTTAGAAAGCGAGCGGTGAGCAGAGTGGTAATCAGTTGGTTTCAATATATCTGCAACCTCACTGCCAGATGCCACTAAATCCCAAACACTGCTGACTTTAAGTGGAGAATGCTTGTTAGGGCAAGTGTCACTCTTTGTAACATGTTTTCCCCTCTGCACTTGGATTCTGAGGTTGCTGTAAAAACATACCATATTTAAGAATGTATCCAATTTCTTTATTTACATCCCTTTCATCAAAGCAAGGGTGCTACATCTTGGATTGACACAAAAGATCCTGTTGTTAGTGAAAAGACCCGAATCTCTCTTTTAAATGATGTTGAGTTTTTTAATGTGACTCGACCATCTGCCTAAGAAAATAAAGACACTCATCTAGATTAGAAACAATTGAATTTAACATCTGATTTTGAGACAAAACATATTGTGAATAGCGTCGCAATACGTCCATGCATGCACATACAGCAGCTTTGGAGACTGCCTGTTGTTATTCTCTTCTCTTCAGTTCCTGTGGAGCAAAGAGACTTCTTCATCTACCTCCTGCTGTATTAACTTTACTACCGTTTCCTGTGCAATGTCATCATCGTTACTGAGGGGGGAAGAGGGATTTTTGCAGTGAACTGGACAATCACCGTAGGGCTCCGTTCCTCAAGGATAACCTCAAGGAGAACATTGTTCCGTGATATAAAGACGACACTTGTTTCCCCTGAACCTCACACGTTGTCTTCTGCCTTCCTTTTCTTGGATTGATGCAGACAAGCTCTGTTTTATGTACTTTCTGTCCAGTTAACAGTTCCAGTTTCACTGAAACGTATGGTTTGGCAAGTGACCGATTAAGCAGAAAGCCAGGAGAGCTCTTTTTTAAAACAAGTTTCAAAATATATCATAATAATATATCGAGCCGATACGAACCACAGGGTGGACAAACGCATTATTATTCACTTATGGAGACGGCCTTGGCAGAGGTCTGCGCTCTCCAAGTGCCCTTTCAGTTTAAAAATGTTAAAGTCAATTTAAAAGAAAAGTCACATCCCTGACAGACAAAACAATAGAACTAGTCACATTGAGGACTATAGCAGCAAGCTGATGGGAGCCACTTCAAAGTTGCACGTGTCACATGTGAGATAATGGGACCACCTGTAAATACACAGAGCCTGGACAGTCTGTAGGTTTAGAAATCACAGCAACAATGCGATTCTGATGCTGATTCTGGAAACTAATGTCTGAACAACATCAATATCAGTTTGCAGTCCTCTCAGAAAGAGACACCAAATGTGGCATCAAACGGTGCTAATGTACCAAAGTGTGTTTTAAAAAATAATGCCAACTTTATAAAAGGATTTTTAGGAGATTCTTGATACAATACTCTACATTGCACCATTAAGTGAACATTTCTGTTCAGTTTAGTCACCGTTGCATATTTCACAGTTAATGCATAATGAGCATTTTTACTTTGTGCCCCCTGTTGTGGTCTCTTTTAATGACAACATGGCCACTTTAACACTTTCAATGTATTGTTTTCTCATGAATATCATGAATGTCTGGTTAGCTTCTTTTTGAATTCGAAATGGCAGGTTGAGGATATCAAAGTGGTGCAGTTTCATCTCACCAAATGCCATGTTGGTTTCCCCACACTATTCTTCTGGCTTAAAGCCATTATTTGGGATTTTCCCAATTATTTAGGTGAGCGAGCTTCAATGGCCTTTCTGCTGCTGCCAGTGGCAACGGCACTCTGCCAGTGTGCAGCAGTGGGCTTCTTGGCATCAGCCCTCGTCATGGACCATTTTCATGGATGTTTTTAGCTGCACCAACGACCAGCATGAAGCACTCTGCCATCACTCTGCTGGTCGGTCAGAAAAGGTCAATAGGATGTGTTGGTTCCCATGTTCTGTTTTAGCTCACTTGGAAGGTCAGCAGACTTTTAAGTCCAGGGTTTAGATCTCACGGTCGGCAAAAGTGTCTCTTTGATGTTCGGGGGCACATAAATTCAAGCTTATCACAAATTGTATACCAGCTCCTACAAAATTCGTGGGAAGTTTGGGATTGAGCCAAGAAGTAATCTGTGTGCTGAGACGGATGAGACGACACCTGGTTTAATGAGATGATGAGCGAAAGACAAAGGTGATGATCAAGTCAAAGACGCTAAAACAAACTGCTCTCCGTTGCCGAATAAATGAACATCTAACAGCTTGTTTGCTCTACAGGAAACAATCTGCATCATGATTTGTTGGCAGCTGTTGGTCTAACCTGCCATGAAATTGTCAGTCAATATTTCATTTTGCACTGGCATGGCACAATTTAATGAAATGGTTGGTCAAATCCCTTTTGTTTCAGTAAACTCAAATATATCAATCTGTCATTTGCTTTTGGCCTCAAGTGTCCCAATCTTCCAACACGTGTAACACAGGATACAGGACACGTTGATTACATCAAATATATTCTTGTGCCACAAAGTAAAAAAGCAAACAAAAACTGATATTTCCTCTGTGGACCCCCAAATCCTTTTCAAGACGATGCAGTGCACAGTCACCAGGATGTAAAGAATGCGCATTATCAGATGAAATATTTACTAATTTAGACGACGGTCTCGACACACTCATGCCTCAATGCATATTTGTTATTGATGATTTACACACAGTAAGTTAGATTTTGCTGTATCTAAAGTCAACCGTGATTACACAATATGTTCAAACTGATTGTTTGGTATTTTTAAATCCATGTCAATAAGCCCTCTAACACATCTACCAACGTATTTGTTTCCTATCCGTTCAGTCTGGAGGGGCATATTTGTCAGTGTGGACACACCCATGACTGTGTTTTTACCCTTGACTTGACTCACTGATGATGTATTTAGTTTGACTCAGTGTTACAGTCAATGCCATTACCTCAAAGACAGACACTCTAAAATATTGTGACACATCGGTCGTAAAAGATCTAAGTCACTGGAGATATTTGACAGCACTTTTACTGTCAACGTAACGTCACTGACTTGAGCAGTGACTTATTTCCCACCTAAATTAATATTGTTAAACAAGTTGGTATTAAGTAAATTCTCCGAAACTCTTATCAGCAGAATGAACCCTCAAAGGTTTGGTCATACAGACAGACCGTGGTTACTTTCTGCTGCAGGGGAAATGCTGAATTAATTAAAACAAATATCTTGCGGTTACTAAATGTACAAGGACTTTCATGGTTTGGCCCTGACTTTAGATAACCGGGCTGTTGAACCCTCAGAGCAGTGCAAGGTTACTTAGACTCTCTGCCCAAGGACTGTGTCTGCTGAATGTTTTCAGCAAAGCTACATTTTTACCAGTTACCAGTTTTTGCCAGTTCCAGTTCAAACAACAATGGGGGCGGTTCTGAAGTATCGTGTGTATACTCTTTGTACATATGTATGTACTGTATCTCTGTCTAAATGCATCTGTTTTATGCTTTTATGTTTGCTGGCATGTGCAGAATGCTCTGTTATTGGCACCAAAAGACTCCATAGTGATGCGTTTTAAGATTTACTAACTATCACATGCACGAGTTGGACATGATAATGTAAAATAATAAAAATAATTATCACTTTGTAGAGCTTTTAATGAGTACTTTCTGGTGAGACTGTATCAGTGATGTATTTCAAAGGCTGCACTTGTACTGTGTTGCACCATATGGTGTTCAAATGATGTGTTGACATTCTGCATTGCATTTTAAATTAACTTCAAAATATGGGCCCATACGAAATGAATATGTCTACATTGCCTCTGTAAATTCTTGGTAAATAAATGTAAGATCTATATAAATATAAAATAATATGTCCTATATTAATAATAAATCTGATTTATTAATTTATGTAATTAAGCTGAACTATTGTGATGGCGAAGGGTGGATGATAAAGAGAGGAAATAGAGGGATATTGTTTATGGAATGCCAAACCATTGTCTTGAAGAATGTAAATTATTGTATTTCTATGTTGTAAAACCAGGTGATAAATCAGAGATGAAGTATTTATTTTCAGGGAAGTAGAGACATAGTGGATTCATCTGTCACAACATTTTTTAAATATTCCTTTCTTACGGTGTGAAACATCAGCAGTCCAGCCACTGCTCAGCTCGCTCGGTGAATTCAATTTGTCACTGGCGCCAGGGGTCGTGACATTGGCTCTAGGGTGGTTGCTGAAGGAAGATTTTTTTTTTTGAAACTCAAACAGCACTGCTGGCTTTAATTTAGACAAATATGTCGTGTCTGCAATGTCAAGGTTTGGTAGAGACAGTGTCATTGACAGACCTCAATGACTGCACCAAAGACAAAAGGAATATTGCAACAGTTGTATTGTCCCACAAGGTTATCGCCTGCCACTTTGGGTTCACTTGTAAACTGCAGTCTCTCAGTCATTCAAGTACACAAGATAGATGATAGGTGCTTGTCCACTTGTCGGTTTGAATACAAACTACAGGTGATGCTTTCCCAATCACACACTTCTTGCATGCAAATTAGGTTTCTCCGTGATAGAAGCAGTCAGTATAATGTATTCATTCGAGGTTCAAATGAAGTTCCATAACAGCTCTTGCAGCGGTGTCCAAGTAAAACTGAATGTGTAGGTGAGTTTGTGTTTTAGCTTATGTTGCGGTTTGATGACATAACCTGACTGAGCCTAGATTGGCTAAAGTGCTTAGCGGTGGGACTGAGCTGTGTCCGTGTCCCACTGTCAATTATGTTGATTAGCATCATTTACTTGTTCTTCTCAGCACTTTCCCTTTTTCCCCTTCTAGTATATGAGACTAGCATTGGACATGGACATGCTAGCTTATATATTATTCATGTGTCATTTATACATTGGTATAATTTCAACCTTAAATGTTACATTTTCTTAATTGCATGTCTTGTTTCATCTAATGACATGTAACTACTGAGCAAGCATTGAAGAGACTTGTATAGGATCTACATCAAAAAGAGGCACAAAGGTTCAGTGCCTTTGATGTGCAACTTGGCTTTTTTTACCACTTCAAACAGAATTTTGTGATGCAGGGTGAGGACGGGAGCCAAATGGCAATGTTTGTGGATTATTCACCAAAAGTTGTTGTTAATTATAAACACATGAATCTTCTCGCTGCTTTCTTTCACCACCAAGTGTGCTGTGGCTATTCTAACAGGTGTTAGCTGTGAAGGTGTCTGTTGGTATACGTCTATAAAAAATAACAAGGAATTTGCACCAACCAAAACACATTCTATAATATAACAGGTCAGGGAACAAAATAGAGGAGGGCCCTCCGCCAATCCAATCTGAAATGTAATGGATTTTTCCTTGGCCCATGCTACACCCTTCCACCAAGTTTCATGAAAACCGGGCCAGTGGTTTTTCTGTAATACTGCTGACAAGCTGACAAACAAACCCACAACCAAGCTGAACCGAAAACATAACCTCCTTGGCAGCGGTGATACATCTTGATATGAACTGGAGCCACACTGTATCTTTATTCTATTCATGCAACTCAGGAAAATGTTACTTCACTGACGCTGTGCGGCACTTACATATATATAAAGTCTCTCACCATGGTGCTGAAACATTCAACTACAGTCTCTCTGTCTCTCACCGTGGTGCTGAAACATTCAACTACAGTCTCTGTCTCTCACCATGGCGCTGAAACATTCAACTACAGTCTCTCTGTCTCTCACCATTTCATTTTCCTTGTAATGTGGGAACATTGCTAATTTAGTTTATTAGCTTTTGGACAACAATGGAACTTTATACGAGCATATAATAAGAGCATATCAGGATTTGTCTACACAGATAATGTGTGATCACATCACTGTTAGTTTAGGAAATTTCATGGGAATTATTAAAACATAAGAAAAAGATATATATATATAATATCACCAGACTTATCCTTTACTACCTGTGCAGTATTTGGAAGAAAATCTGCTTTCTTACTGCTTTAAGGTACCTTAAACTCTTACTACAAACATGGTGTTCAGACATATTTCAAATAACATTCTCAACTGAGCCAGCATGCTGTTGCTCACAGTGTGAAATTGTGATACATTTATATTAACATGCCGTTGCTACCTTCCTCTCCACACTCAACATAATTACTGCCCTTCTTCTCCAAACAGAGATCCGTGAGGCTTTCAAAGTATTTGACCGTGATGGGAATGGCTTCATCTCAAAGCAGGAATTGGGGACGGCCATGCGCTCACTGGGCTACATGCCCAATGAGGTGGAGCTGGAGGTCATCATCCAAAGACTTGATATAGATGGTATGTTCTCTCTCTCTCTTTCTCTCTCTCTCTCTCTCTCTCTCTCTCAGCGAGTTAAGAAGACTGTTGCATTTATTCCAACATACAGTATGAGCTAAACAGTGACAGGTTTGTATTTCTGTCTGTTCCATCAGGTGACGGTCAAGTTGGCTTTGATGAATTTGTCACATTGCTCGGTCCTAAACTCTCTGCTGCTGGAATGCCTGATAAGTTCCATGGAGCAGACTTTGATTCAGTGTTTTGGAAGGTATACGTTGACATAAGTATCCGCAATCAAGTCTATACCTTTTCATGTATCAAGTGTCCTCATTGAATCAATTCTCTTTCCTCTTTTTAAGTAAGTTTCCCTTCTGGCTTCTCCGTTGTTGCGTGATGCAGAGTCATCTGTTTCAATTAGATGACAATACAGAAATTACTGATATAAAATCTAGTCATTTAAATAACAAAATTCTAACATTATTCTCACATTATGCATAATACTCTCACATGCTTCTTTGACTTTTCTCATTAACTAATTTCCCAAATGGCCTTGACACACTACACCACTCTGATAATTACGGTACATCACATAGTATCATATACCGTATACATGCATTTAGTTGCATAATGAAGTAAATGCGTTCACCGGGAGCTGCCCTGTACCACCAGTATATATTGTTGTTCCACAGCCTATTTGCGTCTCTGAGGGGATGTGAGACAGGAGTTTTTCCTCTGCTAATTAGACCCTTCTTGGTGTTTTATGTCTCCCCAGTGTGACATGCAGAAACTCACTGTGGACGAGCTGAAGAGACTGCTTTACGACACTTTCCGTGACCATCTCACCATGAAAGACATTGAGAACATCATCATGACTGAGGAGAAACACCTAAACAGTACAGACTCCCATGTGGACATTGACAGTATGTCACATTTTATTTCACACATTGTTCAGACATTTTTAAAGCTCCGATGAGACGCTAATATTTCTTCTCAATCTTTCCACAGCAAGCCCGACTCAACAGGAAAAACACACATGTGTGCGTAAAAGCCTGATTTGTGCCTTCGCCATCGCATTCATCATCAGCGTTATGCTCATAGCAGCAAATCAAATGCTGCGCAGAGGAATGAAATAAATGCTACACCAGCTGGTTACAAAGGAATTTAAGGAAGGACAATGGAAATTTAAACATTCACCAAAAATACTGTTTTTGGTTTTGCTCAATGTTTTCATCACCCACGATGATTCTGTCACAGCTTCTCTCGATAAAGGACAAAATGATGTCACGCAGTGGGTTTGTATGACCACAAATAAAAGCATAGAGGTGAAAATTTAAAGAAAAATATTTCAAGGGCTGATTAGTATTCAAAAGAAGAGTATGTCATTAATTCAGAATTATGATGTTTTTTAAGAAATTAGATAGGAAAGCAGACTGTAGAAGTGCGTGCTGTAGTAGGCTAATAGCTGTGCTGTATCTAATATATCAAAACATATTACTGTTGTTGACTAGAACTCTGCCATTTGTAATTCACCCTATAATTATATAACTGACGATAGTAATAAAGCAATACAAACATGTTCATGGGCTGCATAGTAAGTAGCTTTAAATCACTTAACAATAGATGACTGGTTTCTGCAAAATGTGTCTCTTTTAAGTCTACATCTGTGTCTAAGATTTCCAGTCCAGAAGTCCATCCAGTTTAATTAACATACTTTGCTGTCCTCGCATCATCTGTAATCTAAACCTCAACAAAAGAGTAGTGACTAATTCCAAACACAAATCTGTTAAATGTAGTATTTAAAACATTCTGCAACATATTAGCCATGCTAGCGGTACGGCTCTAATGATGGCAATATCTGTCTGTCAGTTCATCACTTTGTCTTAAATATCTCAGAAACAGTTGCATGGAACGACATGACATTTTAAACAGACGCTCATTATTCCCAGAGAATGAATTGTACTGACACCAGTGATCCCCTGAACTTTTCTGTAATGCCACCAGCAGATCAAAGTTTTCACTTATCCTGTGAAATACCTCAACATCTACTAAATTAATTGGCATGAACTGTGGTACAGGCATTAATGGTTCCCTAAGGATGTTTCCCAATTACTTTGGTGATCCCCTGAATTCCCGTCTTGCAACAATCAAATGAACCTCTGCTTTAAACTGTGGTTTGTGCTACTTAGCAAATGTTAGCATGCTAGCACACTAAACTAAGATGGAGAACATGGTAAACGATAGGATAGGATTGGATAGGATTGGATAGGATATATACTTTATTCATCCCCAAATGTGTATGTTACAGCAGCAAGGATATACTTCTGCAAACTACTAAACATAAGCATAGTAGTATTGTCATTGTTAGTGTGGCCATGCTGCCATTAGCATTTAGCTCTAAGCACTGCTGTGCCTCACAGAGCTGCTAGCGTGGCTGTAGACTCTTGCTAAGATATTGTTGAACAGCTTTAGGACAACACGTAGAGGGTTCCTGGAAATCATGCTAATCTATTTAGGTGCACTGCTTTGTTTTTTTCATTAGATGCTACAAACAAACTGTGAACACATATTTTGTAAAAAGATCATGTTATTATCCAACAAGTCCTCGCTCACCTGAAACAGAGGAGGTTCGTTAATCAAGACAAATGACGATCACACAACTCGTAAAACATGTGTTTCATACTTACAGTCTGCCAGCGATGCATGCACAATGCTACATATTTAAATTATGTGCATCTAGGCACCAAAGTGAGTCCCAATAATGGCTCACAGAGACACAAGACAAGACAAAAGCTCTGCTGTATGACCTGAGTTACCAGCTGGGATTAAAGTCAACCATGGAAAGTTTAGAGCTTTGACAAAACTGACTAATATTCAAAGCAAATGAAAATGAAGGATATTCATTTCACATGAAACACACTTGCATGTGCATTCAACTAGAAATATGTGTGTTCTATGTGCGTGAGATCAAATTTTGAACGCTAGTGTATGTATTCAAATAATTATGCAATTTGTATAGTAATTAATCAAAAATAAGCAGAATTTGACATTTTCCTGTAAATGTCTATTTTTGTGGACGTGCAGACAATATCAAAACACTAAATACTTTGAAGTATGCTGTGAAAAATAATTTAACATATCATGAAAAACAACATAGTGTTTAAAGTATAACATGATTATATTTTCTTACTTGGTAAAGTGGTACATTCAATCTATGTGTTTTTATTATGAATGTAAGCATAATATTTTGTATAAAACAAACAATACAAAAGATGTACAAAAAAATAATTCAGATACAAGTTCTTGTGTGTATTAATGCCATGCACTTACATTAACTTTTCTGATTTGTTAAGATTCATTTTTCAGAATTTTTTCTTTAACAAATATTATAAACAAAATGCTATATATTTTTTCTTGCTCTTTTTATCTTAAAGTTTATCAAAGTTATATCACAAGAGGAAATGTATCATTCTGGCAATAAAACTGACATTTTATCTCATACATAGTAGCTGTTTATGTATGAACTACTTATCCAACATCACATTACCTCTTCATGTGAACATATCAAGGTATGGGATTTGTGTGAACGTAAAATCTAGTTATTGTGTCAAATATTGTCTTAAGACATATAAGCAATTGCTGTGTCCTATTCTGTATGTTACAGTGCTTTAATGAGCAGATTGTCTTAATTGTTGTTGTTGATTTGAACTGTGGATGTCTTCTGTCCTGTGCCTTTGTCATTCACAGTAAAAAAAACTGCACTCTCATGCCTTGACTTAAAAGTAACGTAAGAAAGATTTTTCAAAAGAAGGGAAATCAATTTTACAAAATCATCAGTTTTGACAAAAAATGAATCTGATGCTAAATTTATTTTTGAACTGAAATGACTTAATTAACAGTAATCCAAGTACCAATGAGCATCAATGTATTACTTTCTCTCTCCCTGATAAAGGCCCCTCTAACCTTCCTCTCACCATTTGTATCAGCCTGCTGTGGGACATTACTCGTAATCTTATTGTCTAGTTTGGGAATAGCCGGCGCTGTTTCATTTCTGTAGCTGTTAATGCACATTTAGAGGTTAATGCATCTATTGTACACTAATGTAAGCGGTGTCTAGATGCATGTAATCCAATAAAAACTAAGGCATTAAAAAGGAGCTTGCTAGTTGTGTGTTCTGTTTACAAATGTGACATTGATTGCAAATAAAAGCTGAATAAGACAAATATCAAAAAAACAAACATTTACTGTGGACATTCAAGTACATGGGTTAAGAAAAGAGGATCAGATCTCGAAGGGTATGCTTTTTAGGGTACACATGAATTTCAGACTGGAATTCTGAATTCGTTCTCCATTAAACACTTCAGCAGTGGCGAAATGTCAGGATCTGATGGTGTAATGGCCCTCACAGTGCAGCACCAGACATGTTAAGCACGGGCGAGTAGCAGCTCAATGCCTGCAAGAGAGGGGAAAAAGCCTTATATTTCCTTGTAGCAATATAGTGATGCACTTCATGTAGTATATGGACACAAGCACTCAAGCATTGGAATAAAGAGCTTTCGGGAAAAATAACATGCACGGTCAATTGCTGTAGTGGGTAATGTTAGGGAGAACTGCGGCAATGGCAATGGACCATGTGTGGAACTAAACGGGTTCAAATAGAAGTGAATGAAGTTACAAGCAATTGACTTTAGTTTCAATTTAATTTAATATGATTATTTCTGTTATGAGACACTAGCGTTGGCATTTAGCCGATGGTGTCTTGCAGATTGCAACCATCTACTGTGAGTACCCCTCTGCTCACCCCTCCCTTTCCAAGCGTGTTGGAGAACTACGGTGACCTTCAGGGAGAGTTAACTTTAGGATTTTTAGTACAACTAGGAGCTACTCTAATCAATACTCTGCTTTTCTACATGACCAAATAATTGCTTTTAAAAACATATATAGAATTTCAAAAACAAATACATTCAGAACAGCATTAGAATTCATATTTAAAATGTATCTAAATAGTGTTTATAGAGCAGCAACAGTTATGTTTACAACAACAAAGTCACTATTTAAAGTCATTAATAAAGTTTTTTCTTTGTAAAGCCTATTTTAACATCTTACAGTGGTTTGTGTCTAAAGGGAAATATATTTATAAAGTGTAAGTTTCTTAGTACAATTCATCATCTTACTAAAAGAGAAAAATAACATTAATATCTTCTAATGTGGAGTATTAATCACTTGCGTCACTCCTCATGGTGCCAGAGATAATTCATTGATTTGTAAAGAAAAAGTGAACTACGTAATGTAGTTTTAATTGCTACTGCCAAGAGTACCATTATGTGTCAAATGTATTGATCACTCAATTGATGAAACAGGTACCGGGTGTGCAGAAAAATACTTTGCTTCACTGAGAGATGGTTTATAGGTTTAATGTTTAAGATGTTTTATTGTTTAACGTTACTCAAATATTGGCCAAGCTGCTGAAGTCTCTTTCCATGCCTGATGTTTGATTGTGTTAATATAATATAATATCATTTGGGAATTTGAACTGAAGAGTAGCAAATCATTTTCAATATGTTAAGTATTTGCATTCAGCACTTACATTGACGTTGTTTTGATCTAGTTTGCTGTTGTACAGCATTAAGAGAAACATTTATGAAACATGAAGGACAACAGAACAGAGACTAGAAGCCTCTTTGTAAACGGAGGTCAGGTCTTTTCTTGAGAGAGGAGATCCAGTGAAGAACACCCAACGATTCCAGTAGATGGCGATCCAGCTGGATGAACCATCTGCTTCATGGTGGGAATGAACCACTCGCTTGGATTCGGTACCAGCTCAAACAAACAATATGCTTCAGATAGCTTCCCTTCAGCCTCTCAGAGCAGACCTCCATCGCATCTGAACTCAAAGTTGACTTTCACCTGGAAGTTACTTGAAAATGTGGAGAAACTTTGGTTTTAAGGGCCCGTTTTTTGTAATTTCTCATATCCATGTAAAATGTGCATTTGTTTAGCTATTCATAAGCAAACTAAAGTAGCAGTTAACTGAATACACGCGTGTCGTGTTTATAGTTGTTGCACTCCTTCTGACTCTAGAGCGAGGTTTGCTTACCCGTGCAGGGCTTGGTAACATCTGCTTTTACCTCCTCATTTAATATTTGCAACGCCAATTTGAATATGTTAGTGAAATAATTCATAGTTCACATCCATGTTTGCTTTAAATCAGACTTTTCCTTCACTTTCTTTGTTGGCGCATTGCTGGGTTTGTTGCCGTGTTGCTCCCACCGATGAGCAGACCAGTCTGAAGCCAACAGGATTTTCCCGTGTCCTTGTGTGTGACGTCAACAAAACAGGAACTCAAACATAAAGGTGTTGATCCATAGCGCCAATAGTGGTCAAAAACACCTTTAAACTCAGAGACGTATTTTGGCAAAGACAACAGAAGAAGAGTTAAGACAAAGTAGAAAAAAAAGCTCATAGCAATTTAATGAGGCTTCTGCTGGAAGCAAAAAACTAGATTTCAGCATAATCCCACTTTATGAGGAATAACCTAATCGAGAGGCCAATAAAAATGATGACACATTAACAACAAATCCAAGGGATCGGCATGATGGTTCAATGACAACAAACGACAAACTGTCTAACTATAAAAGATGTCGTGATGAAACTTAATCCACACCATTACTCTGCCCTCTTTACTGTTTAGGAAGTAAAATGGTGTTTTCAGTTGGCTGGGTTAGAAATAACATTCAATCAGAGCTGTGATTACCCCGGTGACGCAGCGGAGGACTACAATTTAACAAAATATCATTCCATCTGCTCAAAAAAAAACTCCATTTCATTCAGGACCACCACATGAAATATAAATCTGTGGAGGAGTCTCAAGGTTAGGTACACTGCCTGTATGGAAATCACTATTCTACAAACATGACACCATCTCTTGATAACACATGTATTATGTACCATTCCTCCTCCTACATAATAGTGATGTGAAGCACAAAGTGAACATCTTTCAACCCCATTCTGTGTTCACTTTGACTTTCCATCCGCCCGGAGGAGGAGGCCGGAGAGAGGGAGGGAGGTCGGGGATGGAGAGGAGATGTTGAGGTACGTCGCTTTCTTCTTGGCCCTCTTCGCTGTCGTCCTTATCTTTTAGATCTCTGCGGGGATGAATAATGGAACGGGTGAATTATATATCAACAAGGATAACCATTAGAATTGCTAAACATGTCTGAATAAGCGTTGAAACAAAAATGAAAGAGCATACCCTTTGCTACCGAGGGCACTTTGCTTCTTCTCCCTTCTGGAGAGCCACTCTTCTATACTTCGCCCAGGCATCTTTCTGTCTACATAGTCCTCTCTGTGCCGCCTCTCATCTGAAAGAAAATATCACTCCTGTCATCAACATATCAACACATCACAATTTGTACTCGACTACTATTACATATTGTTTTTAGACATGCTGGAGGACGTGCTAACCCAAGGTGCTTGGCATGCTAAGCCCTCTGCTGCATTACATTCCGGCTGTTAATCTGCACTGTGTTGATATTGTGTGACACCTGTGAGTGCAGTGTTGAATGTTAACCTCGTTATTAATAAATCATTTAGATAACACTATTTATGTTGGCAAATGCTGTGTGCATTTAACGTGTGGGATATTGCTTTGGTAGACAGCACCACCCTTTGGTTACAGCTTACCTTCCGCCTGTCTCTTTAAGATAAACAGATCCTCTTCGGACATGTGGGAAAACCTGCAGTTCGGGCCAAAATCACAAATTCCTAAAAGACACGAAAAGCGATTATTACAAAAGGGCATTTAACAAAGACTCCTGGTTGTTGGATGAATGTAAATTCAAACTGTTCCGTTACCTTTTTGGAGAAACTTCCTGCAGGGTTTCTTTGTTTGCTCATCGCACAGGATGGCTGAAGAGTCTAAAAAGATAAGTGATAATGTTGTTTTTGGTTATTTATATAATCTTCCATCATAAAGTGAGCAGCCAAGATGGCAAAAAAAAAATGGAAGCATGCTATTTCTCCAATCAAAATCTCATAAATTGGTTTAAGACCTAGACAACTTTTAAATTGTCTAGGTCTTACGTATTACGCTAAAATATTTCCACTATGAGCACATCTCAGAGGTCTAGGGTCTCACCTCTGTAGTAGTCATACCAGGCCTTCTTAGCTCTGTGATGCTGGACACCGTTCAGATGTTTCTTCCGGTTGTGCATGTTGTCCTGAAAGGACCGGTCACAGTAGTCACAGTAGTATCTCTTCCCCATGGTGCCGGCTATGTGCTCAAACCAGCAAGATGTCACCTTTTAAATGGCTGAAAGACAGAGAACAGAAACAAAAATACATTCACCTAAGCACCGTCAACACTAGGGGATTTCTTTAAAATGAAAAGACATACTGTATCTGTACTGTTATCGATTGTGTTTTTGATTATTGTTCTGCTAGATTATGGATTAATAGTTTTATCTAGAAATTAAAAATAGTCAAACATGCAGAACACAATTTCTCACAGCCCATGGCGTCATATTTGTATTCTACTTTGTTGTGTCTGCCAAACAGTCTACAAACCAAAGATAATTAAATATTGAATTTACAATTATATAAAAGGGTCTCATATCTACAGAAGCTGGTTGCTGCCCCCTACCGGTTCAGAAGTGAAGGTGCTTATGTTTTGAATGTGCTTCAGTGTGACTTCCATTTATAATCTGATGATAGAAAGGAACAACACGATTTAGAAACACACTCAGCATGTAAACGAGCAGTTTGCAGCTCCGAACAAACACTTCCCCAGATGATAATCCAGCGGAGCAAACCTTCATTTCCCTAAATATGTGCCCATAGCCTTGTTAAATGTGGATAGTTAACGCTAGCTTACATGTGTATTACATCAATGCACGTTTGATTTAAATACTTATGTATATTGAATTTAAACAGCAAAAAGCACAAACCATTGGCGAAACAGGGCTTTCCTCCTCTGTGATGTTTGATTTGAAGGACCACGCGCAGTACGTTGGTGTGAAAAAGATAAATAACACCCTGCTACCAAATAACTTATGGACCGAAAGCGGACAGGCAAGCGTGTCATAACAGCTTCCGGTCCTGCGTAGTACGTCAATCCACCGACATGGCGCTGGCTAAAACCGTCTACAATCTGCTCTTCAGGAGAACGTCCACTTTCGCCATAACCATCATGGTTGGAGCGGTCTTCTTTGAACGAGTCTTTGACCAAGGTGGTGACGCGATTTTTGAGCAAATGAATCGCGGGGTAAGTGTGTCCTTTTGTTGATTTAAAGCTTGTTTAATCCTGACCTTGTAAGCAAAGGGCGAAGCGGCGCTAACGTTAGCTAAACTAAGCTAAGCTAGCTTGCCTAGTCGAGCATCGTCTGTTTTCAACTCTTGTTTGTGGAGAGACAACCTATCTGTTCCTATGAAATACCTAACGTTATCTAATTAATGCTTTGTTACAGAAACTATGGAAAGACATCCAACACCGCTACGAGGTCAAAGAGGAAGAATAGGACGCCGCGGGGTTACCTAAGGCTGAAGTGCAACTGTTGTCACACTTCCATTATCCATTCTTCCTGGACTCTAAACGTTATCTGAATCAAAACACCGGTCAACATGGACAGTGTGCTTTTAAGTCAACCGACCTACGGGAGCTGATTGACTGTCCAGACCGCCACGAAGAAGGAGCAATGGTTCCTGTCACCTCGTCCTCCTCTTCCTGCTGTTATGTGCAAAGCATTCGTTCTCCTCACAGATTGTAAATTGTTAAATTAAAAGTGTTAATGTCATACAGATCTAGCAGTGTTTTGATTTATTATAGTGATTGATATTGTTGACAGACGAGCCTTTCTTTAAATGTTTATTCTTATGCACTAAGTGCTGTACATGTCTTTCCAATGTGTGCCTGTGTATTAGCTTCTGGAAGAAACCTACTTTTAGACCAAGGATAACTTATATTTTCACTATAACAGGAAAGCGCATCTTGTTCTAGATGATTTAAATGCATCAAATGCAAATATCTATTTTTACAATCAACATTTGAAATAATGAAGGCACTTGCAAATTATACGGTAGTACAAATGTTTACTTAAGATTTAACTTTTTTCACCCTTCTTTTTACAAAATATACAACACACAACACTGTCAATGAGGAACTGCCACAAATATTGTCATGAAAACACAATGTTGTTGAATTAAAATAATGAAGCTCTAACTCGGATTACACTGTAAAACGTGGTGCTAAACAACCAAGGCCAGCAGTTATAAGGATAGCTTATTCTGGCCAAATCAGCAGAAAGTAATCTAATCTACAAACAGTAGCTGCCACCTTTTACCAAACATATTGAAACTGAGTCATCATTTTGTAATGCCTAAATTAAAGTAAAAATCAACACAAAAATAATGATTTGCTTTTCATGCCATGTCAAACCATCATCACCGTCAATGGATGTTATGACAGGGTCATACAAGTCCACTACAATTGAAATTCATTGCATGCAACTGCACCGACCCACAGGCCTCTAGGGAGCACCCTAGCACCGTCTGTCCCACTGAAAACTGTTCCTGTCAACATCATGATAACAACCACTGATGGCTCAGTGTTTGACGTCACACCCTGCTTTGATAAATGTATGTTAAAAAGCATCAGGTGCCAGAAACATTTGTGCTTGCAGTGGACAATTAAGCAAATAAGCTTTGCACAATAATGCTAAAAACATTCACCATGCACATCTTACCAAGGAGCCGAGTAGCAACGAGGACAACATGTAGGAGTCTTATTGTCCACACGTTTAAGTGTGAAACTGAGTTTTAGCATTTGTAGTGCACAATGTATAAAAATACAACGCAAAAAGCAATTAACAGGCAACAGATGATGAGAGGAGGTATCGGAGAACTTTTATCTATAGGCCTATTTGGGAGTGGTACAAAAAAAATCCTGAAAGAAGAATTTACCTTTTAGTTTACAAATATTAATTATTATGGATGCATTATTCAGAAGAAAACTCAAAGACATCATACACACGTGTTTCAGGATAAATTGCTATATTTGAGTTCTAAATGTTTTAATCCAAGTCAAACAATAAAAACAGCATCTTTTAACCAACCCCATAGTCTAGTAAGCCACAGGTTTACGCCCAGGTCTGACAAGTATTGTATTTCAGGCGTGAGCATTTTCTCACAGATTGTCCTGAAGTTTGGATCAATATTTTTCCTCACGTTGTACCCCAGGATGGAAGACTCTCCTACTGGCTGCCAGGGCAGGAAACGTGCGTCTTGAATCTTTTGGGCCTCAACTGCACCTCCGTCCTCGATACAGATGTCCCTCATCTCAGAATTTCTTCTCCTCAGCTCATTAACCTCCTGCTTCATTCTGTCTCTCCCGTACGCCTCTACTCTGGCCCAGAAGGTAGCGTTAAAGTGCTGGTAGAGTCTCCAGTCAGCCCCGTTCCACTGTAAAGCTCTGGCTCTCAACTCAGGGGTCAGATGAGACACAGAGGAGCTCCTGCGAGCATTGAGTTTAAAATACAGGATGTCCTCCGTGGTCCAACACAGCGCGTCCTTCAGCAGGACAAGAGACTCCTCGAAATGTTCTGCTAAGAGCACAACATCAAAACGCTTCGACAAGTTATGAATATCCCTCATTACGCGAGGATCATCGGCCTCCAGGTTGTTGTCCAAACCAAAGTCAAAAAAGAGCATATTTCTGAGGTAGAATGAGTTGAAAGCGTTTGCGCTGTAGAAGCTCTGAGGATTGTTCAGAAACTCTGCCAGTTTGTTCTCTCCATCGATCCTCCAGGTGAGAGGAACTGCTCTGTGATAATAATGGAAGGACGACTCAAAGAGAGCCACCGGGTCGCGTAAGATGGTGATGTACACGGCGTCCGGAGGCAGGAGCTTGGCCACTTCTCGATGGTCAAAGCGCATGTGGTTACAGACGATGTTGAAACAGTCTCCGAGCCTGTAGTCCTTCACCTGGGAGCACAGGAAAGGCGACGGGTAGAAGAAGTCGTTGCGCCCATCGGGCAGGGCGAATTTCAGCTTGTGCTTTTCTCCAAATCGGAAGAGGATGTTGAGTATGGTGCTGCTAGCAGTTTTATGGGTCTTCATGAACATGATGTTTACTTTGGGGGAGCACCCTTGTGACTTTGTGCTTTGAGAAGGCACGCTCACATTTTTCTTCAACAGTTCTGCCACACTGAGAGCACACGTGCGTTGCTGGGAGCCCCTATGAGTAAAATATAGGGATAAGCAAACAGATCAACTGACTAAACTCAATAAAATAAATCTTTCCTTTTAAATTCTTTTACCTGTTCTTTCCTTGGCTTGAGTTCGTCAAGCAGTACAGCACCAGTATGATGTTGGTCAATAAAACCCAGAGAATCAGCCTTCGTATCACAAATGCGCGCTTGTTTCCTTTGATGCCAGACATCATTAACGCCCAAACGTTAACCTGAAGATGCAATAAGAGAGCCTGTATAGAGTAAAACATCACAGGAGGTTCAGGTGTTGCTGCAGCCGTGCCTCCTACAATATTACGTTCCCATACAACTAAACTGTGCTCTCAATTATGTTTCGGATGACAACACAAAACAAAGGAAACACAACAAAACCACTGTTGGGTTTAGGCTATACAGTCTATGGGTTTAGGCAACAAACGTGTTTCGTTAGGTATACTAAAAATATCTTGTTTTGGCTTTAAATCACTACGAAATTTAAAATAAAATCAAAACTCAACAAGATTACCTCACATCTTTATGATAAACTATAGAGAAACGAAATGATGTAAAGAAGAGGTAATACAGATCAGCAATAAAACTGCTGCTCACAGAGCCCCCATGTTTACACTTTAAACATGTTTATAGTAGTTCAATTCCATTCACAACACTCAGCAGATTTGGAAAGAGAAAAGAGACATTTACATGAAAAACTAAGCTTAGGTCTAAGAAAAATGGCTAAATATCAAAATAGATTTCTACGGTTGACACTGGACAGATGATTACTCTTCATGTCTTGTAGAGTGTCCCTGTGCATACCGGCTCTGACTTCTTATCTTTAACATTAATAGTCATCTATGTCGTCCATTTGTCACATTTGATGAGAATAACTATCACACATCTATGTATGCCTGTTAGAGTAGTTGTAATACATGATTAAAGCCGATGTTTAACATGTTTTACCTTTAAATAACAATTCTGTTGACCTATTATTCTAAAACATAATGTCATGGTAAATCAGAGAATGACACAACGTGTGCACGTCTGTCTGGGAGAAATACAAGTAAAGAGATGTATTTACCTGCAGATGACAGCATTAGCAGTGTGGGAGTGAGGATTATCCACAATGGTGAAAGAAAACCCTCTATTGTTCCACATGCTGTACACACTCCCTGAGGTCATATCTCATTGGCTGTGAGGAGTGAAAGAAGTCAGATACATTCTCCTCCCACAGGGGCTGAAGCGGTTTGTAAAACAGGCCGCTGTTGAAGACATATCTGTTCTAACAGAGGGTAAGGTGACAAATCATCTTACAAAATCAAGCAGGTATACATAAGCATGTAGTAATTAGGCTATTTTATGTATTCAGAGTTGGCACAGATATGCTTAAATGTGTAGATTAGAGAAAAACTTTTATTTGAAGTATGAGTAAGTATTTCTTAGTTGTACCAATGTTTATTTGCCATTGCGACTCTATTTCCATGCTGCATTTCACCGTCTTAACTCCAGCAGCAGATCAAAGAATGCAGATTTAAACTGTAGCTAAAACGTGTAGCTATTGTGTGTTCAGAGTGTGACGTATACGGAGTTTAAATGTATTACATGTATAACATATGATGATAGTGCCACAGCAATACATATATTATGTACTGCACATCTTGGAACACATTCAAGATGTCATAACTAAAATAATAATAACATCTAGCTGGACAGCGAGCGCACCCAACAGGGTCTGCTTGGCCTCAACACAGCTGTGTTGTGTCGTGGGGCTGTTTTTAGTTTTTTTTTAGTCTCCAGATACCTGGACCCAGGTGCTGCCTCAGCTGCTGTGGACTTTGGCTGAATCATCGCTTATTTAGTCGGTCACATCGATTTGGCAAAGGGAGCCCACGAGCTTCCGTGTGTGGCAATGGTTGTAGTTGTTGATGTCATTGACATCAGAACACGTCAGCGAGGACGACCCGATTTGTGTCACTACGAGATAACATCAGGGTCGCTATCTATCCATTCTGGGGTTGCTATAGTAAACAAGGCCAACAATGGCACAGGCTGGAGTTTGTGTATCTTTTAGGCAACAACGACGTCAGTCATGAGGTGTAACTTTTGAGTTTTCAAAGATCCTTCCCCAACAACTTAAGATATTAAGTAAATGTCCACTTCCAGCATCCACAGCTGCAACAAGAGTTCTTTTAATGTTAACTGTATTTGATTGTGTTCAATGACTACATATATTTTACAACTGTACAAAATATAGTATACTTAATCAGTAGTGATGAGGAAACCAAACACAAAGAAAGAAAAAGAACATGAGGAAATGCATTTGAATTAAACAGTGCTAACAAACCATTGAAATTGAAGCCTTTTGTTTACTAAAATCAAACTTTCCATGTCAGAACAAAGAGCTTAGACCACTCAAACCTTTTCTCAAAGGACTTTTAAAAAGCACATTTTCCAGTATTCATTTCCAGTGCTAAAAAACATTTCCATTTAAAAGACATTATCCATGACTTTCATGCAACCCAATTGAACTTTCCTTCAATTGAACTGACAGGCGGTGTGTCCTCCAACACAGTTTATACAACAGTGCAGGTATTCCTGGAGTACTTTGTGTCAGAGGCCAAATGAAGGTCAGCAACGTTACAGGTAGTTTCCACATGTCCCCAGCACATAAACATGGACAGTTTACAATTCGTCATGAGAGATGAAAAAAGAGGATCAACTTGTTTCTGCTGTTTATCAAAATCACTATGCTGCAGTGAACTGATTATTACTTGACATCATCAATAAATAAGCTAAAACAGGGCGCAATCCCCTCGCAGGAGTGAACAGTTACAAAAATAACACGTAGCTGTACAGTCGCTGATTGCTTCCAGTTTATCTTATGAAAACAATCATAAGGCACTTTTGAGTGACAGCTACATGTGAGAGCATCCTATACCACCAACAAACAAGAGACCCAAATATATATTTTTATACAAGCACATCACCTTTGGTAACCATACATTCACAATATACTTGTCTTAGCCTCTACAGAACAACGCCATACTGTATATGAAAGAGGATTGCTGTTTAGAGAACATTTGAAGTTATTTGAAAAAAAGTGCAAAGTGTGTTTAGTTGATTCTGAGGATTACAATCCCATTATATTAGTTAAATAAACTAATTCTGATTTTGAGGCCAACATAAGTCCTCACTTCCCCAGCCTAACAAGCCGAGGAGGGACATGAATGTTACCCCTACAGTAAGGAGGTAAAGCCGGTGGAATGCTTACAGACACACTGCAGTTAGTATGTTGTGGTCCTGTGACTCAGTAGACGGGCTTGTAGAAAATCTGTCCGCACAGCACTCTGCGTCTGAGCTCCTTCCACAGCAGGCTGCGCTCTCTCTGGGAGCCCTTCATGAAGCCACGGTTCTCTTGAGCACGGCGAGACAAATAGGGAATGACCTCGTTGACCGGGCCGTATGGAACGTACTTGTAGACGGGGAAACCTGCTTGACCTGTTTTCAACAAAGAGCAAGGAGACGTGTTTGTCATGACAAGAGTTTGGACTTCATGTCTAACATATTCTCACAAAGCTAACCTTGGGGTAGAAAAAAAAAAAAAGCTGTAGAAACGGACTCAATGTTCAATTGAGATAATGGTGCAGTAGATTAAAATATAATCTTTTTTGTTTGGGGTTTTGATACTACATATCAAGTGATAGGACAAGGTTAAACCAGCCGTTATACGTGTCACCAGTGGAAGGAAGGTTGGGGCTGCTACAGCATTTCACTTCACCCGGAGCTGTTTGTTCCAAATATATCTTTAGACTGCAGAGGTGATCTGTGACGTCAGAGACCTCGAGTGTTAAAAAGCTGACGCGTGTAAAGAGCTACGTTTCAGTGGAACCTCTTTGGCCGCATGACCATGTGATGTAAGTCTCTCATTCCATAACATATTGTGTTTACTTTTAGTATCCATGCTGAGTGCAACATACCAAGCGGGAAGCTAATCTGGTCACACATGCCCAGCAGCTGTCCAAAGTAAACTTTGTTCTCTGTGGGGGAAAGACCCATTTCATTCATCCTGGGAAAACAGAAAGAAAAAAATCCATGTCAAAGGGGTGTTACATCATACCAGTGTAGTATTACACCATTGATTTGGCAAGCTCATTATGTAAGTCCTATAATTGCTGACAAAGACTACGTTTCACTTCCTCATCCTGGGCATTAGTTTAAACCACGAAGATTAATCCTCTGTGAACAAGAGGTTTTAAGGCTTTCGTGTATGTTCAAATTAAATCTGCCCTTAGAACTGCAAATGCCAAATGGGCTTTGGATTTTTCATGCAGGCCTGAGAGGAAACGTACATTTCGAGGGTGAATTTCACCGTGTCCTCGTTGTGAGTTGCAACCATGATATTTGCTTTCCTGCTGTGTTCGATCTCCTCCAGCACGTACTCCAAACACCTGGACAAACATCGAGGCAGATGGTTAGGATTTAGACGTTGCCTAGCAAAGTCACGAGCGGCCTTAATAATGATTGAGAACGTACTTGTGATACATCCTGTTGGTGGCCTCATAGTCCGGGTTTATTGGGTCTTCGTAGCCAATCTCTTTGGCCCTGTCTCTCTCTTGGTACATGTAGGCTCCACGAACCAGTTTGGCACCAAAGTACCAGCCCTCCCGCCGTGACAGCTCAACATCCACCGTTACATTGTCGTAGGCATCCTAATAGTGTACAAAGAAAAAAAGGACACGACTAAAACCCAACAGTCCTTAGAGGTCAGGGTGCTCGAGTCTATGGGTACATAAACAAGATTTAAATGGCGAACAAATGTTCCTAAATAATCATGAAAATGATCAAAACGTGACATTCCTAGAGCCACCTGTGATGTCTCCGTATAAAGTATTATTCAGCTTTACTGAGGAGCTTTTATTGTACCTCAACAAAACATCTCTTCAGGCTTTTTCTTTTATCTGTATTATAAAACGATAAGTAGCAACAACACAACATAAAGGGTGACAAAAAATATCATTTTGGTTTCACAGTTGAGACTAACAGGAAGGATTTATATGAATAATCAACAGTGAAAGTTGTCATGATTAGCTGAAGTCTCACCTTGAGGTAACACTGGTAAGTGTTGAAAATAATTGGCTTTTCTCTGTTGAATTTCCTCTGCATTTCCAGGGCCAGTCGGCTAATAGCCGGTTGAAAGTACGTCTGCTCGGCGTCCACCATTAGCCTAACCCCGTTCTCCATGGCGTGCTGGTGAGCACAGACAGTGCACGTGGTTTTATAAGGCACACATCGTTAACGTGCACGATAAACGGGTTCATCACTTTAGCAAACACAATTCAGTTCTGATTATTTTGATTCCCTTGAACCAAGTTTGCAATTGCACTAAATTGGATTTAGATTGCCTCCGTTTACTCGATGCACATCTGTTGTCTTTGAGTATCTTTACCTTGGCCAGAACGTCCACTCTTTGCAGCATTCTCTTCATCTGCCTCTCCTCCTCGGCAGTAAACGTGTTCAACAAAGGCTCCAGGTGGCCTGTCTGCGCAACCAACACACAAAACACCAAACAGTTTTTCATCGTTATGACCGGGATAAACCTGCAAATGTAATCGGTATGTGACACGTTGGGGTTGAGAGCAACACGAGGGACTCAGCCGGGGACTTCATATTTACACGACTCACCTGAAGGTTCGGCACCTTGAGCAGATTGGAGATTTTCGTTGTGTCGTTTATTAAACTGTTCCAGTCCAGCAGATCGATCGTTCTGCCAATAAGATGTGAGAAAATGTATATTAAAATATGTTAACATGCTGTTTTCCTACTCACTAAACAGAGATTCAAGAACCTAACTGTACTGTTGCGCTATTAATATCATGATTGCAGTAATGTGTGACTATCTCACCCTGACAAACCCAGCTTCTCTCCAGTGAACCAATTCTCTTTGTCGTCCATGGCTCCAACACCCATCTCAGTCAAACTCTCCTGCAAAGACATATTTCAGTGAGTATTGCTTTAACACAACACATGGCATTTAAAGTCATGGCGGCTTGAACGCAACTAAAGAACATGTCAGAAACAACAATAGATGAGGACGGCGGCTATGGATGCGCGTGCATGAGACTTGCTGAAGACGGACCTGGAGTTGTTTCATCTCCAGCTTTTGTTCCAGAACCATCATGTCAGATTTCCCCTGCTGCGCTGAGAGGAAGTTAAAAAACTGTCTCCATTTAACCAGGACTTCTGAAAACTGGAGCTGTTCAAACACACAACAATTAATCAGCGATGCAATAATCCTATTGTATTTAAATGATATTGTGATGAGGTCAGCCAGACATATCAGTGTTTTATTCACAAACGATCTCTTGCTCACCGTCGGTTGGCACATACTTTTCATATTTGTCCTCACACTGTGACCTCACACATCAGTGATAACACAATGATGCCAACCTGTGATCATATCAACTGGCATTGACTCAAAAACCATAAAGAGATAAATAAATAAACGGCAGACGTTTATTTTGCCCATTAAAGTAATAAATGGCTGCGATTGCCAACCAAAGCCCTTCACTCCGTTATCTAAATCCTGAAATAATCACATTCAGTTGATATTGAAGACATAAAGTCAAACTTACAAGGAACTGAGGGCGTCCGAGAGCAGTCATTTTGATGGCGGAAAATCCATCTGCTGAGGCTCCCCCTGAAAAATAACAACACAGTTTATGTCACTCGGTGATCTTTATTACACGGACGTTTTAGTGTTATAGTGTCACTTATGATGATCATTTCTTTCACCGCTTACTCAGAAAAGCTACTTCCTCACTACTACTTACCGGAGGCTCTAATGCAGTTTATGAATGTCTCCATTTGTTTGTCACATTTGGACTCATCTGCGTAGAAATAGGTACGAGCGCTGGTAACCCCTCCACGCCTGTCCCCGAACTGACGATGGGCCTTGTACTTCTTCTCGCGATGATCAGCAGCTGGAGTCAAAAGAGAGGAACACAAGTATTTCAATCCTGCACGCTTTTTTTTTTTGAGTGCTTTACATTTATTTATTTATGCTAGAATAAATCTACCACAAGCACAAATGGCTCCTGGGAACATGCAGTTGATACATTATTATGTTACATGTTATATAGAAAGCACTAGTAAGGGAATAACATCAACCACGTAACATGAACGGAGCGCCCCCACTTTACCCATTGGATTGGACATTCCAGACCCCACTAAAACCAGATACAACCAGTACTCTCTGGGGCTGATCACATGACCACAGGACGAGGCATACCGACACCGACACTTGCCTAGACTTGTGTTGCATTCAGGCCGAGCTCAAGCAACAGAATAACCTTAGGTCAATGAAGCATGCAGTGGCTGCTTGTGCAACAGTGAGACTACATTACATACAATAAATCAGTCATTTTCTACTGGTCTACACACCTGGACTTTCTTTCTCTGCTTCAGAAACACACGCACTGAAAAAGGAGAAGAGATTGTGATCAGAGGAGAACAGCAAAAACAAAATTTCAACTACCTAAAATAGTTTTAAGAAGACCATTTTAAAGGATGAAAAAGACAGAAAACGTGTTGAGAAGAGGCGAATGTCATTTTAACCAGTCTTGCTGTGACCTTTTTAGTGAGTTACGATAATGAACTCCTTTTCTAGACGTGCTGCGACATTAGAGACGCTTCAGGGGAACAAAGAAAACCATTGTGTGGTCTTCTCCACGGACCTAACAGGACTTTCTTTCAGTGAGTTAGGTCTCGATGAAGATCGTTTGATCCTAAACAAACTTATGTTTAGATTTAGTTCAGCGTGTGTATGTTTGGGCCTCGTGAGAGGATCCGTGGTTCATAGAAATGAGCTTATTTCCTCCTCAGAACATTGCGCAACACTGCCATGTTTGTGCCCCATGAAGGCACCTAGCACCAGCCAGGCTGCCGGCCTTTTCAGGAGGTACATCCCCCTGCTCGACCAATCAGAGGAGAGGGGGGCTCTCCCAGCCGACCAATAGAGGACAGGCACTATTCGGTTTGGATTACAGTCTGGGGAGGAAACATACTGTACACAACACCACTCATATTAACTTTATAAGAAGCGTAACGGAGGCTATAACAAAAGTGATAAGATAAGAATTGAGACATATCAAACTATTGGCATGACACTCTGTTCTGTGTGTAAATAAAGAAGTCAGGAGATCATTTAGAGAGGGACGCCTGTAATAAAGACACCGGCTAAATGACCTGTTGGGGCTAACTGTATAATATGTACTAAATAACCTAAAGAGGATGTATTATAACGATACAGCTGTAAAGATATACATTTAAATCGATGCACTGCAACACATTCCCTTTTGTCCTCATCACCTTTCTGGTTTTGAGAGCATGAGGTCACTGCTTTGGATCATGTGATCGTTATACAAATAAACTTGACTTGGCTTCTCCAGTTTTTACAAGTTACATGACTCACAAATGTCTCTTCATCCGTTGCACATTTGGCACATTATCAAGTTGAAACTGGTTAATCAGTAAAATAAACATTAACTCACTCCATTTCTTTCGTCTCGGCCTCTTCTTGTGTCAAGTCCTCTTCAACACTATAATCCAAAACTGCACCAACGCCGAAGGCCTGATTCTTCTGAATGAGCGGCTTGATGGAGTTGTGATCTTCTCCTGCCACGAACTGACCGTAGAAGGTCATTTTCATCAGCTTCTCAAACATCCACTGACCAAGCACCTTCTTGCTCAGAGACATCAGCTGTAAACAAAGCAAGGATGACAAGTTATGTAGCATTATAATACTCCAGCAGACAATAGGCCTGGATCTAACTTGCCCGTGCTATTACGCAGTTATATATTTCTAAAATGCGTTTTGGTCTTTGATTCAAAAGGCTGACATGTGAACAAAACCAACTCACCTCTTTGTTCTTTTCAACGAGGATGTCAATCGTACAGAGTTTGAAGACCAGCAGACTTCGGAGCAGCTCCACGTTCCCCTTGCTTCTGTAGGCTTCCTGCGTGTTGTTGAAGTCAAGGTGGATCTTATTCAACTGCGTCTTTTTGGTCCGGCTGATGAGCTCCACCGGCACCGCTTCCACCACGGCGCATCCGTCTATCGGTGGATCTTTCTCTTCCTGGCTCTTGGTGGATGCCGCCGTTGACCGACATCTTCCAGGTGACGCGCGTATCTTGCTGACATTGCCCGGGTTTGCCCGAAGGAGAGCCGCTGCAAACTTCGTGTACGACATGGTTTTCTTATCTGAACGCAACAGCGCACACAAGCCTTCGAGTACCGACCGACCTCGCTTCGCCCGAACCCTCGCTGTGATAGTGCGAGAGGAGCGCGCGCTGGGCAGTTAAAAAGTCATCTCGCGGGGCGGTGCGTGCCTCGCGTGCTACATCACGCTGCCTGGCATCTGTTAGTGCGCGTTCTCGTTTTGTGGACTCCAAAGCCCCACGGAAACCCCCCATAGATGGAAACCACAGCGACATTACAGTTTAATTTCTGACTTTATGGCTTTTTCCCCCTCCAATAGCTGTCTTCACAAAGAAATGGTTGGGTTTAGCTTTTAGTTTCAACTCTAAACGTATTCTCCCATAAATAGCCGGATTGGTTGCAATAATCTGACCTGCTGACAGGCAAGCAAGAGCCTCCTAAACCCTTCCAATCCAATAAAATACGAATTGAATGCAACACCACAGCCTCAGGGGAAAAAAGCATTCGCCTTCATATTTCACATAGGTCGTATTTATTACAGGGCTAATTGCATTGTATCTACACTACCAATATTATATGTGTTTTTTTACCAGTAATAACTATTATATCATTATATAATTATTTCTTAATGAACCGATTCCAATTTATTTCCTTATCAGCGAACATCAATTGTCAAAGATTGAAGTAGAATTAGAAGAAGAAGTGTTATGTAACTGGTTGTGTAACAACCCACCCAGAGGCCTCTTCCCCTACAATTCCATAGAGAACCAACCACAACAGCATGGAGCCAACGCAGAGGCGAAGTGAAGGATTAAAGCAGGGGTGTCAAACTCAAGGCCCGCGGGCTGAATTCGGCCCGCCACGTCATTTTATGTGGCCCACGAATCCCCCAGCAAAAAAAGTTAGACTTGATAATAAAAATATCCCCGTAGACAAAATTATGAGCTAGAAAGTCGAAATTATGAGATACTTAAACACAACAGTCATAGAAGCATCTCTTTAGCTGGTTACCCTACATTTGACATGGAAATGTATTGTGAGTACATTGAAGACTACTTTAAACGTGGCTTTACAACACATGAAATACTTCACGTGGGATTGTGCAAACGTGCCCTTGAAAGGATTTTAAGCATTAAACAAAGTTATTGTAATAACTTGTGTTTGATATTTGTCTTTGCTATTTTCTTTGAAAGTTTGATAGAGTAATGTGGGTTTCTTAACCCTAAATTAAAAGGATTTAAGTTATAATAACAGAAATGTGGTTAAATATATTTTTACATTGATATAACTGCATGTGCAATATTTTTACACTTGAATAAACAATAATCAAATGCAGAGACAGTTATTTACCAATATGTTAGGAGTAGTTACATTTTTACAATCTTACATTTACAACCGGCCCTTTGAGGGCAACCGTGATGCTGATGTGGCCCAGAGTGAAAATGAGTTTGACACCCTTGGACTAAAGGGTCTTGGGACAGAGAATGTGAGAATGTGTGACAATTAGAAAAGAGGATGCATCCTTTGATTTAAGTGAAGAGGAAGCATCAGGTGAGATGTGATTTAATGGAGCCAGATATCACTGTTTTGTTTTGACCAACCTGAGTTGAGGCCGCTGTGGTGGTTGATTGATATGCTGTTTCGGCAGCTGCTCTGGAGGCTCAGAGAATGAGGTGCAACATGCTGAATAGTCTCCAGTGTTTTACAATTTACAACAGTTTTTTTATACAGCTTAGTTAGGATTTAAAACCTTTTGTTTATGACATAATTATGAGTTGGGATATAAAGCCAGCAACATGTTCCCTTTCCTACCGACAGGGGGCAGCAATGCACTAAACCGCACTACTGTCTGCCGGAAATACGAAGTAGAAGTAGCCACCAAGCTAATTGCTAATGTTGCTAACTAACAGGGAAGTAGCACAGCGTGCGGACTGTTAGCGTTCAATCTACGGAAGAATAGCCCTTACTTGTTTTGAAAGGTAATCGCACTTTGTTAATTTAAGTGTTGTTTACTAAATACATTTAATGTGTATTGCCTAAATATGTGTATCTTCGAGTGTGAGGACGATTGGGGCGTTTTAGCCGAAACAGACTCGTTAGCCTTGCTAGCTGACCTTAGATTACCAACAAAGAGACTCATATCTAGTTAGTTCCACGTCTTAAACTGGCGTTAACTTTCAAGCTACAACTGTCAAGCTGAACTGTTCTGCTTGAATGTTTTCTGTTGCTTACTAAAGACGTAGTTACGTTGCAGAATCTGTTTAAGACAAGAAACCAGAGCTAAATATAGTGAGCTAAGCAGCTGCGGGCTAGTTTAGCCGTGGCCTCGACACAGTTTGAGACTCCGACAAAGGTTAAAAATCTGGCAACCACCGTCGTTTGCTGCCATTTTTGCTATTCAGTAAATCCGCCCTGCCGTAAATACTACTTTTGTTATCGTTAAAATATCAGTGGTTTGTTGCTTAAAATATACAGTAACATGTAAGGCTAAAGCTCGGTGTTGCAATTCATAGCATATTTTTGTTTATGGGGTTAAACAATAAGACGTACTAACTTAAATCTACGGCACTAGCAGGCTTGCTATTTATCTCACTGGAATGCTGGTATATTTTTAAGAGAATACATTCCTGAATACACACCTGAATAAATGAGTGGAGTAACTTTCCAAAACAAAAGCAGGTGCTTCCCTTTGGGGGCACACAGGTAAACGATTATGGAGACGATGTGAATCATTTACTAGGGCCTTTGCAGTCACATGTCCTTCACACAGTGCAGCGTGCAGTTACAATTTAATGCTGTCACTGTTTTTTTTTTAAAGGTTGTTGGACATTCATTACCCTGTGTTTTAAAGCTTCCAGGCTTGGATCCAAGAGGCCTGTGCCATTTGCCTTGAGCTCGTCGTTTACTCATGTCTGCATCCCTGGTTCAGATTTTACATTTTTTTCTAAATTAAGGAAGTGGAAGCAGAAGGACTACGTTTTGGATTGGAACCAGGATTAAGCTAAGGACCACCTCCATCGCTATTTGTGAAAGAAAGAAGTGATCAAGTCTGCAGGTGCCCCCGTTCTGTGTCAGCAGTACCGCTCTCTCTCTCGACCACCATGTCGGATGGCCGGATCTATGTGGGGAATCTTCCCGTGGATGTCCAGGAGAGGGACATTGAGGATCTTTTCTACAAATATGGAAAAGTCCGAGACATCGAATTGAAGAACAATAGAGGCACTATCCCTTTTGCTTTCGTCCGATTTGAAGATCCACGGTGAGTTTTGGGGATCTTAGGCAAGTCAAATCACATTCCCCCTTGTTGGAGAACTTAAGTTTATATGGTATAATATCATCTCCAGTGACTGGCAGCAGAAAATGGATGGAGACCGCATTTCCAGGTCTATGTCCACTAGTGAATCAAGCATTACGTTGGTAAGGAGTTCTTTGCTCTCTTCTCTTAGGGATGCAGACGACGCCGTCTATGGAAGGAATGGATATGGTTATGGAGACTCCAAGCTACGTGTGGAGTATCCTCGATCATCTGGTGCTAAATTTGGCCCTATGGGAGGAGGAGGAAGAGGAGGAGGAAGAGGAGGAGGTGGTGGTGGTGGAGGAGGAGGAGGAGGTGGTGGTGGAGGAGAAGGAGGAGAAGGAGGACCTAGGGGAAGATTTGGACCCCCAACTCGAAGATCTGAATTCCGGGTCATGGTGACTGGTAGGTGGACGTCATGAGTCATAGCCAGTTCATATGTCGCTCTCTTTCGTGGCATCCTGGATGTCAAAGGGGTTAGTAGAATGGTGGACGTAAGAGTCGTAGGCAGACCTCTTTCTCTCTCATAGCGGACTGGAGGACAAGGGACTAGTAGAGGACGTCATGAGTCATAGGCAGATTTGTTTCTCTCTCTCATGGCGGACTGGAGGACAAGGGACTAGTAAAAGACATCACGAGTCATAGGCAGATATGTTTCTCTCACTCTCTCATGGCGGACTGGAGGACAAGGGACTAGTAAAAGACATCACGAGTCGTAGGCAGATATGTTTCTCTCACTCTCTCATGGCGGACTGGAGGACAAGGGACTAGTAAAAGACATCACGAGTCGTAGGCAGATATGTTTCTCTCACTCTCTCATGGCGGACTGGAGGACAAGGGACTAGTAAAAGACATCACGAGTCATAGGCAGATATGTTTCTCTCACTCTCTCTCATGGCGGACTGGAGGACAAGGGACTAGTAAAAGACATCACGAGTCGTAGGCAGATATGTTTCTCTCACTCTCTCATGGCGGACTGGAGGACAAGGGACTAGTAAAAGGCATCACGAGTCGTAGGCAGATATGTTTCTCTCTCTCTTGGCGGACTGGAGGACAAGGTGGACTAAGTGGATGAGGTCAAGTCAGCTCCTTAAGTCATGAAAAAACGAAACAGTAAACTGAAAACGGTCATGTTGGCTACATAATCCCAAAACACCGACTATAGTGACCGGTAGGTGTGATTTTGTCTTTGTATATCATTAATTAGGCCTATTTGTTGCATGCTACATGTATCTGGTGTTTATACAAGCATGTTTATGTGAGCTGTAGAATGACCAGCCCCTTTAAGTCTACGGTGTGTATAGAAGCCTAACTTGGCCCGTCATAATAGAGCAGATTTATGGATGTACAGCATCCAAAAATATTGTGGTTTGCTGAAGCAATCGACCAATATTTTAATTTGAGCTTTTCAATTACTGTTAAGTGTATACTTTGTAAAGATGCCTTAAAACCTACTGGTAAAGGTGAACTTGACCCTGCAATAATTTGCAAGTGCCAGGTAATTTAAGGTTAAGGTTCGTCTTTTTCCCCCATTCCAGGGTTACCACCAACTGGGAGCTGGCAGGATCTGAAGGATCACATGCGCGAGGCAGGAGACGTTTGTTTTGCAGATGTGCAGCGTGATGGAGAGGGCGTGGTGGAGTTTCTTCGCAGAGAGGACATGGAGTACGCGCTCCGCAGACTGGATCGGACCGAGTTCCGGTCACATCAAGTGAGTTCCAGTGATGAGGAGATTTAATTGTCCCTGAACCCCCTTTCAGGTGGCGAAAGGAAAACATTTTCTAAATATATTTGTTTTCCTTTTGCAGGGCGAGACTGCGTACATCCGCGTTTTTGAGGAGAGGGGCACCCCAAACTTTAATCGGTCGCGTTCCCGCTCTCGCTCCCGCTCCCGCTCCAGATCCAGATCCAGAGGTCGCTTTTCGCCTCCCTTTCAAAACAGAGGATCTCCCCCTGCACGCTACCAGTCGCCTCCACGCCATACTATGTCGCGCCATAGTCCACCCCCAAGAAGGCACCCGCCACAGCATAGCCCACCGCCACGTCATTACCGGTAGAAAGGCCTGCCATTTATAGAGGAATTGGGGGGGAAATGTTTTGTAATTCTTCTTTTTATCTTTTCTTTTTTTTTTTTTAACCCCAGGCCTCCTCGTATGATACATCATTATTTCTTTCTACATACATTCCATTGTCATGATCACCTGAACACCCTGCTTCTCCCCACAGCCTTAAAGCTTTTTGTCTTTGTTCTATAAACACCCTTATGTATTATCTGGAGTCGGGATTGTCGAGTTTGTTTTTTGATTTTAATTTCTTCTTAGCGATGTAATTGTATTTGATTACAATATAACATTTTGGAGGTTTCTTTTATAAAGAAATCCTGGGTTGTGATGTCAAACCTTGACAGGAGTGGTAATGTTTATTGTACCAAACAAATTACTCAATTCTGCATCTATCAGGCTGAGGGTCATACTGCTTCTTAAGCTCTTGACAAGATATTCCTTATTGTGTGTCACATTCCTGTAGCTTTAAGTATGACGTTTTTTGGCAATTCAAGAACCTTTTGAAGCGAATCAATATCCTAGTCCGATTCAAAACCTGCAAAATGAGTGAGCCTTTTAGAGTAGTGACACATGTCGACTGTGAGCCTCACTTGCCAGATTACTTTTTATTTTTTAAATGTTTGAACCTCTGACTGAGGTGGCCTGTAGGTCTTCAATGTTGTTTTTTTGTTTACCAATAAAATGCAAACTTTTACTGTCCGTTTCATTCATTGTCCTAAAACTTGTTTTTAATAGTTCATTACTATATTCACTGAAATGAACAGATAACCGTAACAATGATTGTATTCAAGTGAGCCAGCAAGCAAAACGGCCTCACAGCTCGTTAACGGGAGTATTGACACCTGTGACTTCAGGCTGTAATTATCTTGAAGGCAAGTTCTACATTTGACGGTTAGCTGGCAAATATCTCACACTAATTGTCTGGGAACCTGCAGTATATCCTTTATATTAAACAGGGCAGAGCATGATTGAAAATCGTAACCTTTTTGTGGAAGTTCACAAGAGCTAAAAAAAGTTTTGAGTTCAGCTGAAAGCTAGTATCAGGTTATTAAATGCCGCTCTGTGTTCTACCAGAACATCTCTACGGTGCGGTGGAGGGATAGAGAGGGATCTTCTTTTAAAGGCTCAAGTTCTGCTAAACGTAATGCATCTTTGCACAGAATGAGGACTGTTCTCCAGCTCTGCCATCAAAGTCACATTAAGAAGGGATCTTTTCATGACCAGGAAATAAGTAACAGCAGCCAAAACTATTACAAAGTACACGTGGACATTCAAGTGTTGCTTAGATTTAAGTTCAAAACGTTCCTTTAAAGGCCAAGTGACAAACGAGGCACCAGTGCTAACCACAGAAACTAACTTTTGTGTAAAAATGTCAAATGTGAAAATATACATGAGGCACATGGGATGCAAAATATAATATTTTTAATATGCAATAAATTAATTATACCAGGTGACAATTTGAGAAGACAGAAAAAACTAAAAAATATATTTATTTCCAATGGCACATTTTTATCTTTCTGTTCATTATACTCCGATAAAGCCCATATACAGACATTGTATTGCATTTAATAAATATGTACTTTCTTTGTTTCTTTTTAACACATTGTAACAAGTAAATCTTCTGACAACAAACACAGCAATGCACAAACAGCAATACTCGGGCATGTTTTAGAAGATCATGTGGAGACACGTTAGCTGTGATATCAAAACACTGGTATTTAAGCCACAGTGAACCAAACATGGGTGCATTATGGCTATTTTGTAACTGTAAATGTGGCACCAATGAAGCATATTTTCTGACATACTTATGCTGGTATCTAGCCATGTAGATAGTTTTGTATTCATCTGTGGAGATTATAGGATTGAATCCATCTAGAATTTCTGCAAAACACATCAGATTCACAGACCTCATTAAACTAATTTAAACAATGACATCAAGGTCTCCAGCGCATTGCTTCTGGAAATACACTTTGCCAATACATGTTCATTTTCAGCTGAACAAATGATTAACTTCCACTGTATTGGATTAGCAGCAGATGATTCAGTGGTGTAAACATACACACATAAAACCAAAATCCGCATGGCTACATACTACTGATTAGCTACCACTGACCTGACCCTTTATGTAATAACTTGACCCTCTGGCACTTACTAGACTGTGAAAACCTGACGAGGGCTTCAACAAGATCCAATATACAAGTAGCTGGAGCTATGACACTCTAAGCAGCACTGTAATACAGCACAATGCACAGAAACTGTGTGAGGAGGTGTACAATAGATGAGTCTGGTGATCATTTCAGTCGAGCTAAAAAGAGAGCCCTTCTAGGAACTGGAGGGCTCCGGATACAATTGACCAAGCTCAGCATAACAGGACTGCTCTTTCAAATGAATTAATGAAATAGGTGAGCCCATCAAGATGGAGGCTGCTTTCTGCGGACACACTAGCTTTACAGGAAACGAAATGTAGCCGAGGAAACGTGTCAAAGCTAAAGTCAACCCATGATACTGTGTTTCACAAGCAGAGCTCTTTTTCGACAGGTACGGACATGGGGATCTTGAGGTATTAATGAAGAGAAATGCACACGTCACTCACAATCATTGTAAGACGTGTTGCTAAGAGTTTGGGCGTATCAAAATAATGGAGTAGAGCGTGTGAAAGACAAGGCAACCAAGGTCGCCGGCAAGCCAAAAAAAACATGAAGCTGATCTCAAAGTCACAGTGGAAAAGAGAAGTGTAGAGCGCAAAAGAAGCACGCTTCCCTCACTGCCACCTTCTTTAAGTTTACCACCAGCTCAAGATGAACCACCACAGCAGCAATGCTGCAAAGAAGTAGAATCCGTTAGCACTGTATATAGTGAGAAACTGCTGAATTCGTCAGCCTGAGCGGCATTTTGTTATTTAAGATGAGAAGAATGTGAGTGCCCATTTGAACCAGTAGAAATAACCAGTCTGCACAGAAAAAAAAAGTGAATCAGAGATAAGTCAGATAGGTCAGAGATAGAAGCTGCACAAATTATGGCAGTTTGGTAACTGTACTGTACTGAACTGTACTGAATGCAAACTATGTGCAATCATGCACAGACTGCACAGAGTTCACAGCTCCGGTCTGGATATCCTGCAAGCGTGTGTGCATCAGAGGCAAGCAGAGGAAGAGGACCATCAAGGCTCAGAGAAGCCCGCATGAGGTCCTCAAAATGGCTTTTGAGAAGCAAACCACACACACGACGTGGACACCACCTCCTCTAATGTACCACTAACGTTTACAAAACCAAATCATCCGATAATGCCAGACATTATTATTACTGAAATATATTCAAGTGCATCACAAGATGTTTAGACATGTCAGCTACAATTTCAGCAAAAAATAATGACAATATTGAAAATATATTCAAGTGAATCACGAGATGTGTATAACTGAACAAAATCAACCTTATTAGAAGAACAATACGGTGACAAATTTGGTTGCTGTATCCCTGAAAAAAAACAACTCAATTTAAGGCAAAATAAATAACATCCTGAAGCATTTTCATCAAGGGTACATTCACTAGGTGAACAATGACACTTTCAAAATAAATTGACTGGCAATAATTGCATCTCCTGAATATAGAGAGGAGCAACTGGAAAGAAGTCTTAAAATAATGACCAGTTGTCTTTTCGGTACGTACCAATCACTGCATTTCATTTACATGTATTCCTTTCCTCTTGAATGAACTACTATTGTGTGTGTGTGTGTGTGAGTGTGTCAGTATCTTAAGACAATTAAGCACAGAGAAATGTGGGAGCGGCAGCAGACACGGCAGCATCACTTGTTTTCTATGAGCGTCTGCACTTTGTTGACCAAGTCTCGAGCCATCATCAGGACCTGCGGAACGTTGTGTCGTTCTGCCATTTCTGAGAAGGGAATTTGAAAACTGTTTGTAACATACTTTGTAATACTTATAATAAGTAATAGTTTATTTTCTCCTTGATACTGAGCGAGTGGAATTTATATTTTGAAAGTATCCTTCATTATCATAGCTGAAATATCATCTTAATCGACTGGTTTACTTAATTGGCAACGTGGTTTCCACCGTATTGTCTCGTCTTTTCTTACCATTGAAGAACTTGATGATGTCCGTGAAGTCCATGTTGTTTTCTAGGATGATGTCTCTATACATCTCCACAAGTGCCAGAGCAATGAAGAGCACAAAGTGGTCAGAGGAGGTGTACGTGGCGGCCCAGATTGTTTCCCACACAGAGTACACGTCATCGTACACCATTTCTGTGCAAACAAACAGAAATAGATGAGATTACGTTCAGTATCACGTTATACAAATTTCTAAATTCTCATTAATGGACAACTCAAGCAAATGTCATGACGCCTGCGTTTGCGATCACCTCTTTTGAAGTCAAGTAGAAACCAGCGATAACAGAAGTAGAAGTGTGTGTAGTCTCCATTCTGCTGCATCAGTTCGAACAGCTCGGAGTCCAGGATCTATTAGTATAAAAACAAAAGGTTGTCTTTGTTTTACGGCTTTTGCGTACATGCATGCGTGCGCACGGTGTCGGTGCACATATAAGTACACACCTGGATAAGAGAACGCATATTGGCAAAGTGAGAGTCCATGGCACCACCATGTGGAAAATTCTGGTTCATCCTCTTCATTAGTTCAGTGAAGCAGCTAAATGCCATGACCTCTGTGAAGCACATACATTTAAAAAAAGGGAGTGACTATTAGCCATTTATGTGCATTTAGGCAAAGTGTATCGTGATATAGAGTCTGCAGTAAAGTGTCACTGACCGTCGTCTAGAATAACCAGCAGGGGAGCCAGCAGATCGCACATCCCCTGGACGTAACCTGTTTCCAGATGCTGCCACACGTAACTGCAAAGTCAACCAAGTTGTTTTTCAGACGTTATTGTTTTGGGTTGAAGACAAACGTCAAGAGACATCAAGCATGGCGACACATTTACCTGCACATGATGTTACGCAGCTTCTCCAGGTTCTCAGGAGTGAAGTACCAGTATGCTCTGTCACAACGTCTGACGTCTTTGTCGATGCGATGTAAATTGATCAAGTACATGTCCAGTGTTTCTTGCTGCAAAAAATAAATAATGACTCATGTTAGCGTGTGCTTGTGATCTGGGAAGTGTGTCTGCCATGTGTAATGCTTACGGAATAGGTTCGTTCCTCTGAGGATTTGTCGTGTTTGGCGTCTCCTCCCGCCTCTGCAGACTCTTCTGGTTCAGCGAGCACATTTTCCATCTCAGGCTCCTCTTCAGAAAGGCCCAGGTCGGTGCCCTCAGGACTGGTGTTGCAGGCTGTGTCCAGATGGTGATCTAGGACTAGGTCCTCTGATGCCATTTTCTGTCTTCGCGCAAGGGAGACAGGGGGAGCAGCAAGACCTGCCAAAGGCCTGGCCTTGATATCCTCAGAGGTCACACATGTCCCTGCAGGAATGTCCTCCATTTCCAGGGCCGAAGGAGAGTCATCTGAGTCCGCTGTGTCTGGAGACTGCCGAGAGTGGGACGATATTGAAAGGCTGCCCCTAGACGCGGACTGGAGAGCATTCAGTACTTGTCTGACAGGTGAATTTGAACCAGGTTTCTCGAATGGAAATTCTGCAGCTTTGTCTTTTTTGATTTCAGCCAAATCACTCACTGTTCCTTCAGCGTCCTTTCTTTCTGGCTCTGTGGCACAGGCCTCTTTTTCAGAAGCTGGCTCAGGTTTTTCAGAAATCGCCGGCTCTTGTTTTTCTCCCTCTGGATTCGTATCTTTTTCCGCTAAAGGCGGACATAGTGGCTCCACTTCCAGATCTTTGCTCTTGTGCGCTTGAAAAGTCAAGGTCTGCCCGAGTGGAGGTGCTTGGAAATATTCATTACTGATCTCTGTTTCTAGCTTCAGAACATTAGTGCTCTCTGGAATACTTCTTAAATTCATATTTGTGTCGACCGCTTTTAAATCTTCAGATTTCTCAGATTTAGTTTCTTCTACTTCGGGTTTTTCTTTCGATTCAGATGTCTCTTGTAACTTACTGATTCCACCGTCTTTAACCGTCTCACCTTCTGGAACTTTCTCCGTCTTTGTCTCTGAAATCTCAGCTTTGGCTACTGGGTCCATTACATCCTCACCTCCGGACTGTGATCCAGTTGTAGGTTTTTCATGTGTGACTTGTGATGCGTCTGACTGCTGAGAGGTTGCAGCTCCAACAGCTGACTCTGTTACAAGAGGGCTGTTTTCTGAATCCAGGCGTTGATTTGACAGACTTGGGGAGGAGGGGCTGCCGGAGGGAAGTTGTGGGGTGTCTGCAGTGCCACTTGTGGTGTCCTTCAGTGGACTACTTTGCTGTGCTTCTCCTTTTTTAACCCTGGGCTCAGTCTCAATCTGATCCACTGTCTCAACCGATTCAAATACCTGGTAAACCAAAGGAAAGTGGTCAGCATGCATTTTGTGTCCCGAAGCGATGAAACTCGTGGTTTTACTGCAAAACATTTTCTAAGGCATACTCTAAGTTTGAAGACAGAGTCATGTGATGGATTGCCTTGAAATGTAGTAGACATACTGAGAGGATGACACCATAGTGACTTTGGTGATTCCCTGACTATCCTCTAGTGCCACCTGCATGTCAAATCTTTAACTAATCCTGTGAAATAGCTCAACAATTATTTGCAGAATGGGCACACATTTTTGTGCAGACAATCATGGTTCCCAGATAATGTATCCCCAGACTTTTTGTGTAGCTCCATCTCATCAGCTATAAAATGGATTGTCATGTTATTTGGTACACACATTGGTGACCCCCCCTCTGACTCTCATATGTAATCACTTTGGTGAGTCTCTGACTTTTCATCGAGCGCCAACATGAAGGTCACACATTTTGTCCATTTCTTTGATTTATGAGCAAATAAAACTAAAGGCAACACAGTGCAGCCTCACAGAGCCACTAACAAAGCTGTGTGGTGTTTATCTTTCATGTTCGACTTTCTGACAACGCGTTTCATTAACGTTGTATTTTTTTTGCAAGTGACTCGTGAAAGCCCCGCCATTCTCTTGGCGAGGATAATTGTGACAAAGAATAGCGGTAACCAAACATTTACTATTTAAGTGATGGAATGTCTAGAAACGTTATATGTGGACTTACACTTATTACATGACCAAGACCATTGCTGTTGTGATGTTCATGCTCGTGAGAAATTACCTGTGTGCTGCTGCTGGAATCACTTTGTGAGTGGGCGTTCTGTTGATCTGAGCTGCTACTTAGAGACGACTGCAGTGGAGAAAAGCATCACACGAGAGACAAAAAGCAGAATTGTCAACTTGCTTGGAAACGTCTTCATATTATAAACAGTTCCCTTTATCATGGTTACACAACGCAGGACATGTTATGCCAAAAGGTCAAACTTGCATCTGTACTGATGGTGGATTCCCGCTGCACTGGCCCCTTTTCCACACTGGCTCCGGTCGAACATCTGGCGAGGGCCTCAGCATGTTTCTCCCGCTCCCTCTGACGGACTATGACCTCACAACCCTGCCACTCCTTTAGAGTCTGCTCATACATGGTCCGCATCTGCTCATCAATCTGAAACAGAACCCTTGTTTTAACACAGATGGAAACATCCCCCCGTGGTGTATTTGTGTACTTTACAGTCTTATAATCGTAAAGCCTGACAGCACATGGAAATACCTCTAGTCTGCATTTCTCAGTCATGGTAAACTGGTAGTGTCCCAACAGGAAGGGCCAGACCTCTTTGCGTAATGAAGGAGCCACACCACCAAAATACACAAGCCTGTGTATCTCCTCTTCCTCATACGCCTGAAAAAGATTAGGTCTTGGTATTTATTCACGCTGACTTTTTCAAAGAAACATTTAATACTGTAATGAATTAAATCCTTATGGCCTGGTGTTTCTCTGTGAATCTTACAGAGCTGTCCTTGAGGAACCGGCCCCAGACCTCCACAGAGAGTCCTCCTCGGGCATTACAGGGCACATCAGGGTCAACTATAGTGATGTTGACCAGAGCAGAAAGGTGCGTACGAACTGTGGACAGATGACGGCAGTATGCGAGCCCTGGAGAGGACAGGATGAGAGTTTTCATATTGACAAGGAAGTTGTTTCATCGGGGATTTAATTATTCCCCAATGAATCAAAGTTAATCGACAGTTGTTTGTACTTACATCCATAGAAAGCACGGGAGATTATCTGGTACTTCATGGTGTCACAAAGGAGCTTTAAGGGAGCCCTGGTAGGAAAGGAATGGCAAATTCAACTGGATTAATCAGAATTTATCTTTGGGCCTGCCCCTGGGAATTACTTACCTTTCCTGATTACAGCCGTTCGGCAGAGAGCCATCAGAGGAGCCGTTCTGTGAGCAGGAGGAGCACGAGGACTTTCTGGGCGTCGGTTGCCACAAGTTCACGCCCTGGTCCATCAGCTCCAGGGCCACTGCACAGCATGATAGCCCTTATCAGTACCGTTGCTACTATCGTCATCATAGTTAAATGAAACCAGATGAAATTCCAACAGTTTTGGACATAAAAGCGCATGTCTGCAAATAATAAGAAAGACGTAGGAAAAAATGTAGAAAAAAAAGATGGAGATGGGGATGTTGCATACTTATTGTCGTTGGGACTCTTATGTGAAATGGACCCACAGGCACTAGATAGGCAGGACAAAGTTATGAAATGTATCAGCTTAAAATTAGAGATAAATGAATTAGAAAGATGTACATATAATATGATATATGCCAAGGGAAAACAGATTTATCTAAACTGAAATGGTCTAATCTGTAAATCAGTATTAAGAGAGTAATGCAATCGTAGATCTAATCTCTGGCGATGTTTTATTAGATTAACTCAAGGAGGCAGAGCAGGACAATCAAAGACACTTACTGAACTCCATCTGAATGCCAGGAAAGATGATCCGAAACACATAATCGGTTGCTTCATCATCTTCCTTATCAGATACAGAATCACATGAGCCGTGTGGACTCCTGTTTCGCAGTTTGGGGAAAACCTTACCCTGTAAAATGGAAAGGAAATGTTTTGCCCGAGGATTGTCACAACAGCTTGTAGCTGTAGGTAAATGTAGCATTACTGCAGAAATGATTGGAAATAAGACGCGACAGAAGTATTTTGTTATCCTCTGTTCATGCTGACCTTTCCTCTCTGATTCCAGAGCGGTGGGTCCAGCTGTCCGTGTGGTAGCAGGCCGGTCTCCAGGCAGGTCAGAAACTGGAGGAGGTGGCCTCCTTTGGGGAAATGTAGAGGAGGTCTCTGGATCCCATCCTGGCTCACCAAAACTACTGTCCCTCCACTGTTCACTGGAGAAATAAACAAAATATAAAAAAACAAGATGAATAACTCTTTAAACTCCTACGTTTAAAACATTAAAAGGGGATACTTTACCTTGCTGATGACAGTGGAGATACACAATCTCCTCCAAACGAATTGTCATAGCATAATCCCAATAAACACTGAAAGAAAGATGAGAAAATAGGAGCCATTGAGTTAACTATGTAAAAACAAGTTTGTTTTCATTGATTGGGTTCTATCGGCCTCACCTTTTCTCAGAATCTAGCTCCCCCACATTGCCATTCATCAGCTGATTGGGTGTCCATTTCAGTGTCATGACGTCTGCAGTTTGATGTAGAGAAAGGTAGCCTGGGATGGCCTCCATGTCATCTCTCTGCAGACACAAGTGAGAGCTTTCAAACAACATGTCTGCCATACTATAACAGATGCACCCAGGTCCCCAGAAAATAAACACGCCTCTCTTAAAGGACTGCATTATTGTTGTATTAAAAGATGTACTGAAAGAGAAAAGCACGCACCGGCTGCACCAGCACGTTGTTCTTCCCAAACAGAAGTGTTGCTCTGGAGTTTTGGTGGAGTGATTCAACATAGTCCCTCACCCACATCAGAGGGCGATCATCAATGCTACCACTGGACTGTCTCTTCTGGATCTGGTACAGGTTAAGAAGACATCAGATGTATTACACACAGTAGTTTATAGATGATTATTTGAGAAAAAATCAATCAAAGCCTTCACTATCTAACCAGGGCAGGCCGTCTCGAGGGTGAATCCTGCCGACAGTGGCCGCTGTGGATGCGATGCCGCTGCACGAGCTCGTCAGCAGATGGGTCCGTCCAGAAATGGTCTGCAGTCTTAACTTTGGTGTACTCCAAAGCACAAGGGCCGACTGTGAAACATGGTTAATGAGTTTAAAGTCATTCGGGTAAGGAAAGTTAGTACAGTAAGACAAAATAAAGGGTTTCAGTGTGGTCCATGTGCAGGTTAGTGCGGTTTATAAATACCCAATAGAGATGCAAGAATTGGTCCATCCACAGGATCCATCAGCATGGCTTCTTTCTCATAGAAGGCACTGCAGGACACAATATTTGGAACATTTTATTTTGTTATTTTATTAATTATTTCGTATTGAACGGAGCGGTATAATCTTCTGGAGCCCGGTGGCTTATAATTGCATTGAATGATGCATAACAATACCCGCTGTTCTCCACCAAGTACACGACAATCTTGTCTAGGAGCTTTTCCATCAGTGCAGTTCGGATCCAAATGTGTTTCAGTGCCTGAGGGGAGAGGTTGGCCAACTTGGATTGCCGACTGCGGTCATTACTCAGGGAAGAATTGTTCTGCTTGCTGAAAAACAGAAGAGAAACCTGACAGATGAGACGTCTGTATAGGCGGTGGGAGTGGAGCAGGACAGGACGAGGTATTAGGATGCATCATTACACATAAAAGTAGAGCAATAAGGGGAAAGATGTACACTTTTGTGTCTCTGGCAGACGTTAACGTCTCACCTGTTTTCGATGAGCTGTTCCACCTCCTGGACCTTGTGGCAGAGTTCCTCAGCAGGCGAAAAGCTTTTTGCCGCCTTCATAAAGAGTGCTGCCACCTTGTTACTGCAGAGCAGACCTGCAATACGTCGCTTCAGCCCATGAAGAATGCAGGCCTCCACTACAGCTACACACACAGACACACAGGTGTTAACCATTATTTGATTTCGATTTTTCTTTCTTCAATAAAACTTTGTTCATGTTTTTGTGTCCTCAAGGTAGAATCGCTTCGCTCGCCTTTGAGTTTTGTTTTTATTTCATGAGCGAGGTATAATATCCTCTTTGTGAAAGCCTCAAGCCAAAAATAAACGGGGAAAAGCCAGCACAGGTGGCACAAGTAGAAATAGACTAAAATCTGCCCAATACACCGTTGCTAGGATATGAGGGACGTGAATCACGCACGCCTCACTCCTGGTTAGTATCAACGCCTTTGAAGAGTGTTAGTGTACTTTAGTACAAAACACATCCATCCACCTTATTAAATATGAATCAACAGTGACTAATAGCATTATAGGAATAAATAGCTTGGACTGCAGGGAACCGTCTTTCATTGTGATGATGAACTCGTAGTAGGTGACGACTTGACACGGAATGATGTCAACCATCTTCACTGTACATGTCAATGAGGTTGTAACAACTACTATGGCTTAGTGTTCAAATACAGCATGGCCTGTGCTATTATCTCTGAAACTAGATACACAACAATTTTAGGCAAAAAAAAACGTTTCTAAAATGCACAAAACAAAATGATGCTACAAAATGACTCTCTTGTTTACTTTGTCTCCTCGTTATAGCCCCTCTTGTGTAGCCTATGACACCCATTCCTGACGTAGTGTTATTAAAGCTAATGGAACAAGGCCTTGAGCATGTACCCTGAATTTTGGAACACCCTGACCGGGAAAGATGTCTTATTGTGCACTGTAATCACAAAACACATTTACCGCAGAAGGATATGATGTGGCTGCTGTCGGCGTGCACAAATTTCCTCGTTACCGCCTCCTCCATAATTTGCTTCACCTAATAGAGAAAAGTACACGATGAGACAAGACTTAATCTGTCTGACACGGTTACATAAGGTGACAGGGAGTCCAAACAAGAAGCACAACAGGAAGCAATGGGAGATGATGAGGAGTGGTGCAGTCCCACGACACATTCATGAAGATAACATACAGACCAAATTATTAATATATTGTATAAACTCATCTGTCTGGCTCATTACTCAACATTTGGCATGCACTCCCTCACCATAAGAGCACCACAAACTTTTGTTTCTTTTAAAACCATAACAGATGCATTTAGTCCTTTTGTTTGCTTGAGCATGGAAAGAAAAGCACGGATACCCTGAGGAAATTAAGATGAACATTTTCTGCACTTTTGTTGGTGCATATTGGAATTCTATTGTATCAACATGAGACCAGAATCCCATAATTGCAGATGAGATGTTTGATGGCCACATGTTTGGGTCCCTGTTCTTCATGTGGGAATAAGAAAAGTGTGCTTTATCAACCCAAACTGAATATCTAAATGCTATAAATATGATATTTTAGTCATATGCTGTGCTATACATCTATGTATCACAGCTGAGCCCCTCCTTGCTGCAGGATCTAGCACCAGAGACATGGATGTTTGAGAGGCAATGAGTCACAGGTGAGGGGGAGCACGGACATGATAAGAATGGAAGCACAGGTCTTTTTCAGCAATGAATAAAACATCTTGTTTTTTCTCCCCGGGGAGTCGTGGAGTCACTGAGTTTGCAACAGTCTGAGGTGTGCTGTCTTTAATTTTGATGTAGATTAATAACCAAATAGATCATAATTTCAGTCACAATCACCCAGCTTAGGTTGGACTTTTTGCATTTCATTTACCACTAAAATGCCAATGAAACAGAAGCTACGGTCACAGATTTAAGATTTAAAAAAAGAAATAAGATGGTGCGTTATAGAAAACAGTTTAACCATGATTTCTTCAGAGAGAGAGAGAGAGAGAGAGAGAGAGAGAGAGAGAGAGAGAGAGAGAGAGAGAGAGAGAGAGAGAGAGAGTATTGATGTAACAAAAAAAACAGGTTTGGATGGAAGAAACAAATAATGTACACAGCTCCTTATAAATGTTTTTTCCACCTTATATAAAATCATCTTCACCACTACCACCATCATCTGTATCATCATCATCATCATCATCATCATCACTGTCATCGTCAGCATCGTCTAGCGCCGTGTATTTGACAGCAGCCAAAACATGCCATTTTGATGGCAGCCTAATTACATCCGCTTTTATTATATAAAAACAATGGTACATTTTATGATAAACGGGCCTGTGGCGTAGTCGTGGCTCACACCCGATGAACGACGTCCACACAAACACACGCGTACACGCACGCACGCACGCACGCACACACACAGTGTCTAAGCCTACAGTGCCAGTAAACATAAACAGTGATGAGCGACAAAGACATCAAATCCAACGAACCTCTTTCTTCACATTGCGCAGCAATTTCTGACGCGTCTCGGCCTCTGTCACGGGAGAAAACATGATGAATATGCTGATCAGATTGCCATTGTGGGAAATAAATGATGAGAGGCTCACGACAGGGAAATAACAACGGCGGCAGTATCGGGCCTGTACCTCCCATCGCTCCGGGAAAGGTGCAGCGGCTGACACGCACGGCTTTTCCTTTGAGAAGGTCTTCTCGGGAGCAATGAAGACACCGCTGGATAAAAGGCAGAGAGGCTCCGAGATGTGCGATGTGTTCTTAGCAGAGGGAATTAAGCCTATCTGTTACCTCTCAGCGAACCAACACCCCTTTAAAGTCACAGTAGCCGACTGTACACATTATGCCAAATACGACGGGGACGCCTGTTCGTCACCGTAGTCCTTTTTGCTGTGCCTAAAAACTTATGTTAAGCAACGTTTTGATGCTTCATCATTTCTTAATCAAATTATCCATACAATATTCAGAGCCTGATTAACACATGTGGGGATTACAGTGAATGAGCCCCAGCTCTAATTAATCAAGGCCTCATTAAATTAATTATCACAATTATTTCTCAGGAAGTGAAGAGAATAACAGATCCATGATATGATGCATTCACATAAAACCACCCCACAATATAGTCATGTCATCTTATCATACACATTCCTTTATTTGTATGTATATGGTAAGATGCACATGTAGGAATACAGTGTGCATTGTAAACCTTGGACAACCTGCTTTGCAATTCAGCCTTCTTCATTATACGCATGCCAATAAAGAACATTTTCATTTTGAATCTGGTTGAGACACATATTATGTTCGGGTTTTATTGAGACAAAAGAGTTAATTCAAGTATATGTGGCCCAAACCTGTAGTGTTGTTGTTAAATCACATTAAAGGGAGTTCCTGCATACTTTTTGTTGTTGTTGATTAATACACAACAACCAGACAGGAATGTTTGTTTTTGATTAAGTCAGCTAATTAAAAGAAATCTGACAAATCAAAGAGCTTCATGTTGAAATCCAGTAATGCCATAGAGTCCTGCTCATTGATTCGCAACATTGTCCACAATGGACTAATACACCCAGAGATGTTAATGGAATAGTTACCACATAGTATGGAAAAATCACAGACAGAGTAGAAATGTGTATATCATATACACTAAACTGTATATTGCCTTCTCTCCCACACATAATCTTGTCTTTCAGTTGTTGATCACATTAGGTTTAAACCACAAACCTCAACATCAGACTCCACTAAAACAAGGGACAACGCTCACAAAAGAAAACCCACAGATGAAAATGAAACAGGAGCAAAACACATATAGGAACTCATATTGTGTTCATCAGGACCTATTGACAGGGTCACTAAGTGCCACGGGTCACAAAACAACTGGATAAGAGGCAATGAGTATTTACGATACATACTCGTCACAACCTGGAAACGAGAAGGAGGAAATAAAAGAGAGCATACACTAGACAAGCTCATATCCTCATCCCTCTCATAGAAACACCAACATGAATGAACACATTGAATGCAGGACACACAATCTAAATTCCTCATCAGCAGGGAAATGATTAGCCTAGTGCAAGTAAAAGCTTTCAGACTGATGTTGGGATGGATACACTTGACTGCACTAAACGGGTCCAATGACAGAGTGAAAAAAGAAAGGATGTTGTGATTGGAGATAGGAGAATATAATGCAGTGAGCTTAGTCTAACATCACTGTGATTGGATCCAATGTGGTAAACCAAGGATAAAGTAGAAGAAGTATTCACATCCTTTACATAAGCGAAAGTCTGAAAATTCAGCAAAATGCACGTAAACAACATTTTGTATGTCGAATAGCTGCAGCAATGCATGGGAAACTAATTTGAACTAGGCTTAACACGTTGTTGGGTATTTTCATATTTCATTAGATGATAGTATGTAAAATCCCATTCTGCAAAGTAATTATAGTTATGAACTGTCAGATAACTGTAGTGGAATAAAAAGTGCAGTAGATATTTAAAGTTGATGATGTGTGTAAAAGTAAACTTTGTGAATTATTCTTTTCATTTTCATTTTTCTACTTAGACTTTAGTCAGTTAAGCTGCGTAATGCACCGAGCAAATAGGCACTCATTAGTGAGTTGATCGGACGATATAGTTGCATAGGATAGACTTCAAGGAAACAAGGAAGAAAGCAGTCAAGGAGGCACAGAGGAGGCTGTGTGAGTGTTGGAATAGGACACTTGCTTTGTTCAACAGTAGGGGAGGGGGTCAGACGAGCACAGTTGCTTTGCCTGAATCGGTGAATACGATCTGCCAGGGCGGGCAATCCCGTTGTTATCTCTGCCAAGCTGTGTTGTAGCGTATCTTTCAAACATTTGTCTCGTCTGGACTCCAACGGATTTCTAACGAGGGATGTCAAAGCGAGTACGAAGCAGAGAGGTCTGCGCTGATTGCAGTGCTCCGGGTAGGATGTCAAACAAGCTAGCTTTAGCTGCCTAGCTAACCAGCTAGCCCTCTCTACAACTTACGTCCAGTTAGCTAACCCATAGTTACCGTTACCAAGTTATTGATTAGCAAGTACCTAGCTGGGTATTTTAAAAGGGTTTTAACGCTAAATGTTCTTCCTGTGGAAACATTTATAAAATGTGTCGTGTCTGTGTGGCGTTAATCACGTTAACTTGCTTCTGAAACTCTTTGCTTGAATTGCGTTGAATGACGGTTTAAACCAGAAGCATTAGCTTATTATTCACCCTGCTCGCCACGACTAACTTGCTGATAACATTAGCTAATGTTGTCGCACAACAAACCCACGCCTGGTTGCATTTGTGATTGTGGAGAAGGACACTAGGAAGCGACTGAGGTGTTATTTTGTTGCTGTCAATTAGCGAATATATATCCTGGTCCCGGGGGGGGTATTTAACGTTCGTATCTCCTTCCAGAGCCACGCTGGGCCTCTGTTAACAGGGGTGTGTTGATCTGCGATGAGTGCTGCAGCATCCATCGAGGTCTGGGGCGACACAGCTCTCAAGTCCGACATCTGACTCATTCTCCATGGCCAGCCTCCCAGTCACAGGTGAGGGGACAGGGGGACACATGCCCCCAAAATACACCAACACGTCCAGATGCACATGTGTAGAATCTATAAGAAAACTGGGAGAGATAATACAATGGTTTCCACAATCAGGCACACCATCAAGTGACTAGAAGACACCCTTATGTCTAATGTGCTGTCATGTTTTAGATGGTGCAGACACTGTATGGCAATGGAGCTAATTCCATATGGGAGCACAGCCTTCTGGACCCTTCTTCTTCAGTGAGTGGGAAACGCAAAGCCAACCCCCAGGACAGGGTTCAGTAAGTGCTTTTAAGTATTTTTGATGCATCCGTCCTGATTCTGATATGCTTGTGAGGCGCTTCGGTATGAAGCTCTATTGGCATTATTGACTTTCATAGTTAAGGTCAGTGAACATGCATAATTGAACCCTCTGTACCATGATGAACACGACTCATGGGCCGTCGGTCTCAAGTAACTTTAGGAAATGAAGTGACTTGGAGAACACACAACCAAATGAATGTTCAGTTAAAGTGGCAATATCCTGCCCATGTTAGCTGTGTGCGATCGATTTGGTTGAATATTCACAATAGTGATATTTAAAGGGTTTGGATTTGTTGTGCTTTTTCAAACAAACGGTATGCACTGTAACTCAGAAGACGTGATGTGATGAAGTCACTCGCATCCACTGCCAGGTTTAAACACGAGGCCGGGCCGGTGGGGCTGGTGCAGTAAAGATAAACAGTCGGCCACATGTAAACACAGCCATGCTGAACCCGACCCTCACACCAAGAGTAAACACATTCAGTCTCCAGACAAAAAACAGACGGTGAGTACGCATTGCAGCAAACAGAAGCAGCTATCCTCGGTCCCGAATAGAGGATTCAAGATGAATGCCGCCATATTGGGTGTTTCCGTCGGAGGAACTTGCACATGGGGAATAAGAACCTTTTGAGTGGCTCGGGAAATAAACCTGTGTTTCGACAGTAGGAACCTGGACTCACTTTAATTCCTGTAGGATAGTGTAAAAAACACAGGTCCCTTTGCAGGGGATCGTAGTTTCAGATCTATCGGGAACTATCGGGGCAGAGTTGTGTAAGTTGCTGAGCAGTCAGATCCTTCAGCTGCTTTAACTTCCTTCATTCACAAAACAAGGAAGTATTTATGTTACGACACTGGTTGGAGTTTTCTTATCGTCTATTAATGTCAAAAACAAAGATATGCTTTGTGGCTAACTTCCCCACTAATTTCGGGTACTGTAGAGTCCTGTGTCTGTACAGAGATCAACAGAGACAACGTTGGTCATGACAGTAAAGAAGGAAATATAAACATATATATATATAGATAAATGGATATACGTAGAGTTTGGATGTGAATGTCTTAAACAATTTGCAAGCGAATTGCAAGAGGGGTGGGGTTCACAGAAGGAGAGCTTTGTTATTCGTTTTAAGGGACGCCAAGATATGCAGAATCCTGTGAAGTGAAAGAGTGGATTACTTGATGCTTTGCCATTGTTTTGGTAGCTGTTTGTCTCAAACAAACATACATCTGATAATGTGAGGTGGGAGTCGCTTTAAAATAGCAGTCGTGGTCCAGATGTTCACTTTTCCTGGTTTTAGATGTGAGCAAGTTTTGTTGTTTCCAGTCCCAACAAGACCGAGTTCATCAAAGCCAAATATCAGATGTTGGTGTACGTCCATCGGATGCCTTGTCGAGAGGATGACAGCGTTACCGCCAAAGACCTCAGCAAGGTGAGACATGGCTCTACTTTTGATTTCTGTGTTAACTTCCTCATTTGCTAGCATTTTTAGATGTAAGAATAAACCAACATTGTCCCATGCAAATAAGCGTCAATAAAGCCAAACATTTGCACAATTTGCAATCACTTGCTTTAACATTGCACAGCAACTGCTTTTTGTTTTTTTAACTGTGATATGTGACCACTTCCTATACATTTCAGAAATGGTTTGGTCTATTTATAGATGGATTTTTGGTATTCAGTGTTGCTGTGACATACTGCCGCTCACATTGTCTGGTAATGGTCACGCTGTGTCTGACCTCAAGTCTCTACTTGCATTTGTGCTCTGATTTCTTTATTATTCCCAAATATTATAAGGACAAGCTGGATTATACACATGGTAATAGTTGGCATTGCAATAATAATTTGTGGTTGACTACCAGCAAAGAGAAAAGTGCATGTAGGTGTATGCACAGAAGACATAATGCACCCATAAATGTATTTTATTCTATCTGTGATTATTCTAATGATATGTCCGGCAGGAAAATCCCATTTGTCACTCAGTTCTGGGCGAGTCTCTCTACACTGCGTGTATGATACAATCAAATTCTTAATCAAACTACTTGTCCATCTCCTTTCAGCAACTCCACTCTAGTGTTCGGACTGGAAACCTGGAGACCTGCCTCAGGCTCTTGTCTTTGGGAGCACAGGCCAACTTCTTCCATCCAGTAAGTGTAGTGGAATAAGCGAAAAAAAAAAAACACACATTTTGTGAGGTTACACGGTTAACGTTGGACATAATACTGATGCGTCATCATTGATTTTTTTTTTTGGGACAACAGGAGAAAGGAAACACTCCACTACACATAGCAGCAAAGGCCGGACAAATGTTACAAGCAGAGCTGTTGGCAGTTTATGGCGCTGATCCCGGGGCTCTGGACTCCAGTGGAAAGACCCCTATCGATTATGCAAGGTAAAACAGGGCCCACGTTATCAGTTCATCTTTCTAATTTGTTGTACTAAGCGGTAAGTCAGCACCAACACCATGTAATGTTACTTACACCGTATCGTTTCAGAGAGGCCTCGGTATAGAACTTGTGGTTTTGAAGCGTCGAGGTGTATTGCCCATCATAGTTGGTTCACAGTTCGTCACCCATGATTTCTGGAGAGCTCTGTGGTAAAGTCTCACAGTGAGGCTGTGCAGAAAACGCAGCCAACAGTTTTTACTGTCGCTGTTTGCATGACTAACCTTTAGCGTAGCTGCATGCATCGCCTGAACAGACACAGCCCAGCTCAGTCGTGGCAGGAAATGATACACATCCTTTTGGAGATTGAACACAGTTGTATTGTACACAGAAAAAAAAAGAAACTGCGTGTAGCATGCAGGCTATTCATATATTTTGATGTTAGGAAATGATGCACATTCTGACTAAAAAGGGAAGTGACAGAAGCTAAACAAAAATGGGTCGAAACTGGTCGAAAATGCAGTTAGAAAAAGAGCAGTCTGCAGCTGAGATATTTAGCATTCCTTGCACTACAATAAACATTCGACACAGACCCAGTGGCATTCTGTCAGTCTGAGTAATTCAATAAGAGCATGAGTAGCTGAGGCAGCTCGACTAGTTTATCAAAAGTTGGAACAAAGACCTAGACATATAAAATAGATTTAAGAAAAAGATTCTAGCTAGAATCATTTTACTGAAACAAATCAAAGTAAAAACATTTGTTGTAGTGTTGCTGGCATAACAGATGCTTAGTGGTGTCTAAACATGACTACTCGGGTAACGCCCACACGCCTTCTGCTACAGTTTTACGCTCATTACTTAGAAACTCGAGTTCCCAAATCAGCTTTGTACTCCAGATTAAACATGTATTGTTGTAGACTCAGAGTTTTGATGTGGATGAACTTAAAGGCATCCTACCTGAGGCCTTCTGTAGCCTTAGAACAGTGTCCTATTTCTGAATCATGACCTTTTTAATCCTAATCTGTGCAGACAAGCTGGGCATCAGGATCTGGCAGAGAGGCTAGTGGAGATACAGTATGAGCTCACGGACCGCTTAACATTTTACCTTTGTGGAAGACGACCAGGTAAGGTAGCATAGCTGCTGCTGCATGGCATTTTAGAGCTTTTTAATCTATGCTAGTCGTTAACTGTCACGTCCTTGTTTGGTTGTAGATCACAGAAACGGACAACACTTCATCATTCCACAGATGGCAGACAGGTAACAGATATTTTGATCTCGTGAACACGACATGTCAGGAAAGCTTGGAGGGAATTTCTGCACATTTGGCACAAACTTCCACCTGGACTCAATGATGAAGTGATTAGAGTTTGGTGGTCAAAGATCACGGTCACGGTGACCTCACATCCGTACTATTCTAATAAACTCAACATTTCTTCAAATTTGGCAAAAAAAACGTCCACTTGCATCAGGTTGAACTGATTAGATTTTGGTCACTGTGACCTCACAAAACCCGTTTTTGGCCGTGACTTCAGCATTCCTTTGCTTATTATGATCATTTCACCCAAATTGGGATAAAATGGAAAAAGCGATGACCTTTTAGACATGGATGTGAACTGCGACTTGACTCGTTGGCGGAGGCGTACGGGTGAAAGGTGGTGATTCTAGTTTTAAGTCATATTTGGATTTTGTTTTGCACCTCCTTGTTTTGCAGATCTTGTAATACACAGAAATGGTGAGACAGTCAGCTCCGACAGACTCCTAGCTAGCTACTTGTCGATGCTATGTGTTGTACCTAAAATAATTACAATCTTATGCTTATCATATCCTATGCTGCATTCTTTTGATGGATAAGAAATAAGTAAGTATGTTTTGCCATCGTTTCTCTCTTTTTGTTTGTGTGGACAGAAAAATAATCAGTTCATTGTTTTTGCTCAAAGCAGCCTGGATTTGTCCGAGTTCGCAAAAGCTGCAAAGAAGAAGCTCCAGTCGGTGAGACATTTTTACCAAAAGTCAAAAAAGTCAAATATTAATTTGTTAATCAATTATTCTGAAAGAGAACTTATGCTTTATTTTCTTCAGCTAAGTAACCATCAGTTTGAAGAACTTGCCATGGATGTTTACGATGAAGTTGACAGAAGAGAAACCGATGCAGGTGCGATTGCACGAAGTTTAAAATGATGCAACAAATAATAATTTCTATGCCTTTTTTTTGGTCTTTCTTAAATATATATATTTTTTTCAGTGTGGTTGGCCACTCAGAACCACAGCACTCTTGTAACCGACACCACCGTCGTGCCTTTTCTGCCGGTCAATCCAGAGTACTCCTCTACCAGAAACCAGGCGAGTGATTGCACCAGTGCTGCCCGGTGTTTGAGCTTTACTTTGTTGCGCGAGTCCTGAACTTAACATTGATGCCGTATTTTTATCCGTTGTGTGTTTTTGATACATTTATGTTCTCAGGGTCGTCAGAAATTGGCACGGTTTAGTGCTCATGAGTTTGCCACCCTGGTTATTGACATTCTAACTGATGCTAAACGACGGCAGTGGGGTAATTCCTGCGACAGTCCCAAAGGTACAACGCATCTTTCTCTTTCTATTTTAGCAGACCTCGAATTTCCTTTCTTTTTTTATGTATATATTGCTTTAAATGTGTTCATTAGCATATACACAGAAGAGAAAGCTAAGAATATGCTGTGAAGAAAGCCTAAATTTGTTGTTGCAATTAACATTCAGGAAGCCAGTACTGAATATTGCATATAAATGTGAACCGTGTGGTTCAGCTTTATAGGTCACAATTAGAATGTAGAACATATGTAATGATGTTTGTACAGAAACGCTGCCAAACAGATTTAATAATGAAAATTCCTGCATTCTGTAAATTATAGCAAGTCACATCACAGCCTTTTTGATTGTGAGCTGTGTATTAAAGAAGAGCTATTGATTTTTGGGTTTCCAGTAAATATATAAATATGAGTTCCTTAGCTATTTGATTTCTACAGCTGCCTGTAGCCAGCAGGGCGTGTTTGATCTCTCATGCTTTGTTCTGGTGGTCCGCCTGCAGAGAGCGTGGAGCTGATCCTTCAGGGAGTCGACAGCCGCCATAACAGTGACAGCCAGGACAACGACCAGCCCGACTACGACAGCGTGGCATCGGATGAAGACCCGGTGCAAGAGGCCACCTGCGGGGACAGCTGCAATGATGGCAGGACCAAGGTTAGTGATCGGTGGAACCCGCTGCTGTACTCTACTGAGATATTGGGTAGAACGTCCTGCTGCATGTCTCAAAACTGATCAAAATGTTTTCCTTCCTCCTGCCGCAGAGCTCCGAGTCGTCTGACCTCTCTGATGGACCAATCACAGTGCAGGAATTCATGGAGGTGAAGAGTGCCCTCACTGCGTCAGAAGCCAAAATACAACAGCTTCTCAAAGTCAACTGTCACCTCAGTGATGAGCTGCGTAGCATGCATGGCAAGGTTCGTAAATTCACATGTGATTGAATCGTGCTGTTTTGCAGGAATGTGTGCAAACTAAGTATGCCCTCATAGTTAGATTTCCATCTCTTTAATTAGATGGTAGTACACATTAATATTTCAAGACCCGTAGTTAGAGGCCACTTTGTTCTGGATTTATGGTTTATAGTGTTGGTCGCCTTCCTTTCGTCTTGACTCTAAAACATTTAGTGTTAAATTTGAGTCTGTGTTCTAGACGTGATCCGTCCCCATGTCACTGGAGACATTTAGTCATTTGATTGATGTCACCCACGGACATTAGTCATTTATGTTTAGCTCACGCCTGTTTGAATGTGTCAGACGTAACCTTTTCCCTTTTCAGGATTATACTATGTATGAATGATAGACCATGAATATGTAGTTGCATAGGAGACCAGATTTTGACCTATGAGTGGATGGAAATGTCATGGAAGGTTTTCGATTGCAGTTCTTCACTACTAGTGCTCCAGAGTAAAATGGCCGCTATGTTTCTGGACGGGGTAAAGTTCCTGTGGTTATAATTTATCTAATTTAACTTCCTCTGCTTTGCTGCTCAGTGAAACCGCAAAAAAACACGGTCGGATGTTCTTTGTGGTCTAAAAGAGATTAAGAAAAGTCATATATCACAAGAACTGAGTACTAATCAATAAATGGTAACCACAGTAAAACTTATGATCCGTCATTGTAAATCTATAGAACCACCGTGCAGTGTTTGGAGTTTGAGTGTGGGAGAATGCCCTCAGCACTCACCAGTACAAACATATCATTAGATTAGATCTCTGACACCCCCAGAAAGCGTGTAGCAAGCATCGGCAAACACACAACCAGTCTCTCTACGTATATGTGTTTTTGGTCCAGTCATATTGCTTTCAGGTCCTTATTTGTTAGTCGTTCAAAAAGTCCCACTTAGCTCCAGTTGAATTTAGATTTCCTTCAGTTTAATTGCTACGGTTTTGAGGAAATCCTTCTCTGTTGGCAAAATATATTTCCAAATGAATCTGTTTTTGAGAGGCTTGCATTTCACCTTTTTAACATTTGACCTTCCTGTTTCTGCCTTCTACCTTGAATGTTTCTTAGATATATTTACACTTAAGAGTTTTGTTTATTACAGGCAACCACAGATCAAAACCTGATGAATGTATTTTCTTTGCCTGTCCTTAGTTGCTACTACGAGGCACTTGAGCACCTGATAATGTTGCCAATGTCTCATCTTTGGGGCCAGATTTGCATGCTTACAAAATATATTGTTTATATATAAAAGACAAAGAAGGTTTATGACCTATGAATCTGTTTTGGGAGAAGGCAGAATTTCATTTGTTTATCTTTCCATCGAAATTCTCCAGAGCCAATTTTATCTCTCACTCCAGTCGGCTGAGAGACGGCGTCACCACAGTGTACTGCTGCCTCCTCCTGCTGGTTTATAAGGTCCACACCATACTGCTTTCATTTGACACGGTGGTCATCCTCGATTCCACTCCCTTATCTTCCTCACCCCTTTTTTTTTTTTTTGCACCCATCAAAACCTCAATTGCTGACACGGTGAACCTCAAGACATTTCCCAACATGCCTGTGGACTGTAATTGTTGACAGAAAACAGAACAAGTTACGTTCCCCATCGCTTTATTTAGTTTACAAGTGCTGTTAATATAAATAAGGGCAACCACTTGTGCAGCAGTTTCTCGAGGGGTTCAAGTTGCTGTCAACAAACGGTGTCAGCGTTTCATTTGTCAAAGAAACAAACCTTTGATGAGAAACCAAAAACAAAGGTGACGGTGAACTCGACATACAGGAATAAACTCTTCTCCCAGAGTCGCTGTATTCTGCTCTATTATTGATGTGTGTCTGGGCTTTTGTAAGGAGATCCCCCCCCCCCCCCCCTCAAGCTAGAGTTGACTTGAAAGATGCTTTGTTCTCTGCAGCTGAACTCCCTGCAGACCGAGAACACAACGCTGCGATGGCAACCCCCCAGCGGACAACAACCCCTCCAGGGGCCCTTTGGTCGACACCCGCCCCGCGGAGGCCGCGCCATGTCCATGTACGAGACGGGCTCTTCCCCGAGGCAGTACCCCCACCGAGTCGAAGCGGCTCGGCCCGACGACGGAGTCGTTTTACAACCCTTCCCGACCAATGTAAGTAAGCACAGGGAGCGCCAGCGATCCGGCTGGATGGTCATCACGAGACAAACCTAATGACGCCTGGCTTCGGGGGGGCTGGTGTCGGGTGTTTTCATTGATTTCGTTCAATCATTCATTTCATTGCATCTCAATAGAGTATGCTGAACTTGGTTTGACCCCTTTCTAGATTGGGAGGGGCCCTTTGGGGACGGCTGCTTCCTCCCTCCCTACCTTCCCCTCGTCCCTGTCCTGGTCGAGGGACGAGCGATCTCGAAGGGTTAAGTACAGAAGTCCCCCCCCCCCCCCCCCCCCCCCCCCCCCCTCGGTTCAGACGCAGCCCCGGGGGGACGGTGGAAACTGCCCCCCCCCCTCTCTGCTTGACCCCACAGTCTTCTCTCTCCTGACCTGTGTCTTTTTAAACTGCTTTTTTTTTAATCAGTATCGCCTGCCTGCCTGCATGCACACCAGTGCCTCTGCTTCAGCTCAGCTCTCTGAACAGGGTCCAGAGCTGCTTCCTCAGAGGTGATGATTGCTGTTTAAATGATGAGGCAGCAGAGTCCAATATCCATGAAAGATAGATGAACTGGCTCCTCTCAATGTGCTCACTAGTCCTAGCCACCGATAAGTGCACCCGAAGTTTACATCAGGACTTCTCCACTACTAATCGCACCCACTGCAGTACAGGCTTGTTGCACCACAACGACCCGGTTGTCTCTTCTTTCTCTTCGTCTGCTTTAAAAACCAAATGTCTGACATGCATGATTCTGATTTTGTATGTGCCTAAGGTTGCAGACACACACACACACACACTATATACTGTGTTTGATTGACGGTAGTCTGCTGATGTCTCTTTAGGGCTGCAGTCTGGAAGGACAGAGTATGATGCTGGAGAGTGATTACGACACAACGCCAAACCACTCTGAACTGGAGGAGACTGGGTGAGAACGCGTCGTGTAAACTTTGTGCCCACCTCGTGCAAAATGGCACCGATTGTGACACTAGGTTTAGATTTTTATACACTTTTTTTTCTCTGTGAAGGTTTGTACATATTTTTATATTTCACCACTGATACAACGCAAAGAAATCCTCCGTTTAGTTGTTCAAATCAGCTTTAAAATAATGTTTACGTTATTATAAGGTGCACGCGGTATTTACTGAATGGCGTAAGAAATGCATTTTTGAAGTTAAATAAATGGTAAAAGGTTTTTCTTCGTGTTTTTTTTTTTTTTTTGTTGCTGAAGGTGATGACATCATCGTAGCAGAAGTTTACAAAGTTAAAGGTCACGTGAAGACCGAGGGGGAAGCTTGACTAACATTAGTTCTGAGAGATGTTTTAGGAAGAGTCCTTGACTGGAACAGTCTGGACTGTATAGGACTACGTTCACATATTAGAACTTGCAGCGGTCTCAAGTAAGCTGCCAGTTGCAATAAAAAATAAATAAACACATGAGCCAGAGCCAATAGCACATGTCATCTGATTATAGTCACTGCTATTTGTTGAGTAGGAATAAACAAATGTATCCAGTTCTATACTGAATATAAGACACTAATGGCTAATATTAAGTCAACTATTGTTACAATTGTAGTGCTATTTTGGGTATGTTTTCATAAATGTTTGATTTAGATGAAACCTACTGAATTGATCCCCAGACCTAAACTCTGCTGTATTGTTGTTATTCCAAATTACAAGCCAGACTGCATTTGTTTTACTACAGAGAATGTTATTTCACTTAATTCACAGTCTGTGTGCAACAAATCAGAATCCCAGATCCAAAACGATAATATGTATTTTTTAAAGTACATAAACCTGCGTCTGTCTTGAGTTGTAATGCAGTATTTTTTTTTTTCTTTTCATTTATTTGTAGCAGCCCTCTTCCAGCCTCTGAAGCGATGGAGCCGAGGGAGGGGGGTGAGGAAGACGCCACCCTGCCGTGCACAGAGGACGTCATCTGTAAGACGGAGCAGATCACTAAGAACATACAGGAGCTTCTGAGAGCCGCCCAGGAGACCAAACATGAAAGGTAGTTTATGATTGAGGATATTATAATTACAAAGTATCAAATTTGTCAACTTGAAATGTGGTTGATAACTCCTGAAAGTCTCATTATTTCATGCTCTATAAAGCTTGAACTCTATGTACTTCCACCACGATTCTGCCCGTTCTTTTGCAACGGCTAAATGGTGTTTCATCCTCCGTCTCAGCTGCGTCTGGGTCCGTGGTTTTCAATAGTTTCCAGCGCTGAGAGCCACTGATTCTTAGCTTCATAGACTGGCCTCTGTCCTTGTGTCTGCTGGGGGTTCTGCATGCGTTGGGTCTTTAAAAAAACGCAGCTGACAGGAAACAAACATCACATGACCTCGTATTCCCCCGGTGCCTGCCAAATCCACAGAGAGTTAGTTTCGCCAAACAGGTTTCTTGTGTTCACCCATGTATTCACTTCCTTGTGGAGATAGACATTGTAATGTTTTCCTTAGACATGCTGAAGTTGTGTAAACAGCAGGGATATTTCATGATGGTAGAGTTTGTATTGAACAGAGTCCAGTACGAGGTGCCGTGTCTACGATTTGAAAAGTGTGTTATTGAGCCAAGCAGCAGAGTTTAACATGTCATATTTTCATGAAATATGCAGTATAATGTATTCATAAATGGTATTTACTGGTGGCACCAGGAATATGATCTCAGCTGTCTCATGATAAGGGTTGTGGTGTCTGCGGTAGTTGCTTAGCATTGATGTTTCTATATATGGCACAAGGAAGTGGTTGATCACCCATTCAGCCTTTTTCCTCTTCATCTCCCGCAGCTTCCTGCCTTGTTCAGAAAAGATCTGCATGGCCGTGACAGAGATGGCCGCCCTGTTCCCCAAGGTAAGATGACCCCCCCCCCCCCCCCACGGCAATTAAGGGATTTGTTGTTTGTTTGAAAACAGCCAAAGGGGATCTTAAATTACTTGTTTCGATCGGGTAGGCCCTGTTGATTGCATTACTTAGTTTTATATCTACCGTTTATTGGATTACTTTGTTTTATGTTCAGACACACACACACACACACACACAGCCCACTGACCACAATGGGGGTTTATTTATGGAGGGTGTCATGTTCGGGCCCTTGACCGAGTCTCCGTCGTCCCTCCTTTTCCCTCACAGAGGCCGTCCTCGGACACGGTGCGAGTGTCTCTGAGTCTGCTCACCTCGAGCGCCAGCCGGCTCCACGGAGAGTGCCAGAAGGCCGCAGAGCACAACCCCTGCGCGTCGGACATCCAGCTGGTCACTCAGCTGGTCATCCAGTGCGCCTATGACATTGCCAAAGCTGCCAAGCAACTTGTCACTGTGACAACCAAAGAAAACAACAACTGAGTAAAACATAAAGACAATCCTGATTCACCCAAAACTAGTTTATCAATTTAATCAGTGTTTTTTTTCCTCCATACTAATCAGCGTACGCATTCAGATACATTCCTTAAACAGATTAATGAAAAGATGTATTTTATTTATCTTTTTTGTTAAATCGTGGTAACCCAGAGTGAACGAACATCTTAAAGCTACAGGACAGAATGTTTATTCTAATACTTACCTTACAAAGAAATAACAGTTCACTAATCCAATGTGTATATATATATATAGAAAGATTAGAACAGCAACAAATGAGCCTTCTACATTGTACTTCTCCACGTAGACGTCCTCATTTGAGCTCCTTGAGGTTGGGTGTCTGGCATGCCAGAGACACCTGGCATCAAGGGTCCTAATAGATTAACCGTCATCTACACCAGTGTCATCTTCCTTTTTAAATGTATTTAAGATGCAACGACAGTATTTCAATCTTGAACCATAGTTTTATGCCACTTGCTTCGAGTTCCAATGTTTGTATTAGTGAGCAAACTGTGGCTTTAAAAGTCGCTTCAGTGCATTGAGCACCATGTGAGGCCAGCAGTACGCAAGAGTGTGCAAACCTTCATTCCATCCAGCAGGTGCTTTCACTGTTCTGTAAAGTATCAGTAGTTATAATGTTACAGCCATACTTCTGATATTGTGTGTGTGTGTGTGTGAGAGCGTGTGTGTGTGTGTGTGCGTGCGTGTGGGCGCAGGTGTCACAGAGATGGCCTCGATGGCCCGTGTGAAATCCATTTTGAATCAATTTTAATTATGCAAATATATAAGATGTCTGTATCCATGTAATTCTCTACCAAAATAACCCAAATGCTATTCTATTTATAAACTGTATGTCATACCTCTAAGAAAATATCGATGTTTATTTTCATAAGCTTTTGTTTAACATGATGCTCCTCACAGACTAACTTTTCTTCTGAGGTTTGGGACGTCTCAGCTGGCCGTAAGTTATGGGCAACTTGTGATTCTCTGTGTATTCGGTGTGGTGCTGTAACTCCGGTGTGTTGAGATGCTACCTGTGGTCACATACGTACAGCTGTGGTTTACATTCGCCGATTAAGTAAATGTGCCCTCAAAGTACCTGTTGTAGAACTTGGCTCTAATGTGTCACCTGTTGTTGTGAGCCAGATGAGTTTCAACCAGAGGTGGAAAGAGAACCAGAATACCCTGCAGGAGGGGAAGTTAATTCTCTTAAGTAATTGGGATGCAAAAGAGTCTTGAGTCTCGGCACAGTACATCACAGACGAGTATTAAAATGTCCTTCAATCAATTTCAGTCCAGATTATTATACCATTTATGTCTTCTGTACATTTCAAGTCTAAAAGTGTTTTTCTTTGGTTGTTTTTTAAAACAACAAAACTTTACTCAAGGTCCACCTATTGCTTGTTTTATGTCCTTTAAGCTACATTGCACAGTTTGCTTTTGTTGATTGTTATATCTTTATATAATCTTTATTATTTGTATCTTGTGATTAGTTACTTTAATTTGACTTGTTTGCACTGATGTACTTAATGCAAACTATGTAACCTTTCAATGACTCTGTAATGTCCATTATACTTCAACATCCATCTAAGGTTTGCTAACATTAGCCACCGTAAGCGCTCATACCAGACCATGTAAGGCTGCTTTTGCACCATGGGTTATTAAACTAAGAGTTCAGCCTTTTATTTGTAAGAAGATGAATGTGTAATTTATTATACAAAAAAATTACAAAGTCTTTCTTTAAATGTTTCAAACGAGATATCATGATTTGGCCATTAATCAGCTACAATACTACATAACAATTCCTTTAAAAGGAAAGTTCAATAAGGTATTTTAAGGTGATGGACCATTAAGTGATTGAACAGTTGTATTCAGTTCGTTTCCACCTCTGGTTTCAACCCTGACGTGTCATTCTCTGTAACGTATAGCCTACCACTGCCTCTGTGGTTGAAAACAATCCCTGCCTTAGGTTTAATAAAGTATAATTCATACCTCAACTAGCTTATGCTCGTGTCCGTGTTTTTGAGTTGTGTACAAACAGCGGGCTTTCAACACGCCCATGTATAACGTCCCACCTGTTGGAGGAGGCGGACGAACGCGATAGGGGGCTGGTTCCGCGTGCTCCCAGCCCATCTGACAAGACGAAGAAGAAGAAGAGTTCCGGGTTCTTTTTCAGCCGAAAGCTGCTCGCGACTTTCCGCTTCCTCACGTCGCTTTACACGGCGGTGAACCATGTCTCTCCTTCTGGATAACCAATTCAAAGACCTGCCTCCTGACAAGGCGATAGACACAAAGTTGTTCCTGGAGTCTGTCGCTCATATTCCTTCATTTTTCGGTGAGTGTGTGTGTGTGTGTGTGTGTATATATATATATATATATATATATATATATATATATATATATATGAACTCGAAAAACCTAACTGTGTGTGCGTGTGTGACGGCTGTTGGTGCTACAGTTAATACTTTGCTGTCATGTTCTAATGACGCGACTCTAGTGCGTTCCGAGGACGTGGTTATTTCACACATACCAGAAGCGGAGCTGCTGGGTGGCTGTGACGGGCTGCGGCAGTTTAGCTTATAGAGAAACTCTTTGTTTACTCTTTGAACAGAGCGCACATTGGCCCCATTGTGCGCGAGACTATGCATTCTCTGCATCCCCCCCCCCCTGTCTGTACGTAAAGGCTGATTTGTAGTCCCTCTGAGCTATAGGGAGGTGTGATGAAGTCATTCATATTGTATTGCTTTGCTCTCAAATGTCTGCTTTTCTTCCAGACTGCTTGGGATCAAACGTATTTTCAGTCATCAAATCAGACATTAATGGCAACATACTGGTAAGATACATATGTCTGTGTATTTGTTTTTTATGGTGTGTTTACATAGCATTGTTTGGGGATATTCAAATATCAGTTTGAGGTTAATGATGCAGCTCCTACACCCAAACCTCAATCCAAATGTGAAATTTCAGAAAATTAAGGGAGTGTATCTGAAGGATCCTGCAAAGTACGTCACCCTGCAGGACATTGTGGAGGCCGAGCGAGAAGCCCATCCAGCAGAATGGCCCAAAGTCGGCGCAACATTAGCTCTGATGTGGCTGAAAAGGTGAGAGCACTCCCCTGATCTCACTCTTATGTCACGCTGTATGTTGAACTTTTAGCTACTGAACTGGCTTTTCTGTTTGTTTGTTTTTCTCCTGCAGGGGTCTCCGTTTCATACAAATCCTGCTGCAGAGTTTGGCAGACGGAGAGAGAGATGAGAACAACCCCAACCTGATTCGGGTTAATGTCACCAAAGCGTATGAACAGGCGCTGAAGAAATACCACGGCTGGATTGTTCAAAAGATTTTTAATGTGAGGAAAATGTGTTCTTAATAATCTAGAGCAATGTAATGGAAGGAGTATACAACATCTGACCACACCAATACATGTTGTTTGTCTACGAGAAACCCCGTATTCTTTGCCATTGTATTATATTTTAGGTGTTAATCTTCTTCCCATACCCTGTATTTAACTATCTTTATTGTTTTGAATGTACATGTTGTGAGCTTAATTTCTTTTTTTTGCCGTTGCAGGTAGCGTTACATGCAGCTCCCTACAAATCAAACTTCCTCAAGTCTCTGTCAAAAGGAGAGGAAGTGAAAGAGGAGGACTGTTTGGCGAATGTGCGTCAGTTCCTCGTTAATTACACCATCACTGTGGATGCTATATACGACATGTACACACATCTCAACGCAGAGCTGGACTACACCGTTTGATGTCCCGGGACATCTGTCCATCCTCTCAGGTGTCGGACAAGTTCTGTTTTAAAAAAGTGTTTTTAAGAAGATTGTTTTTATTTGTTTCCTTTCATTGTGATATTTATTACTTTGATTAAATCTTACCAAATATGACTACTTTATATATAGTCTTCAAAATGCCTTAAATTCAAACTATTATAGCAGAAGATTATGATTTTATTCTTGTATTTCATATCAAATAGCTGCAGGATTGTTACATCAACAGTGCAGCTCTCACTCTTATGCAAAATAATGTGTGTGTGTGCGTGTGCTTGTGTGTGTGTGTGTGTGTGTGTGTGTGTGTGTGTGTGTGTGTGTTGCGGCTTTATTTATGACATTAACGGGCGTCTTTATAGCTGTTCCATCAAGTGAAGGATACAAGACTGTCAACATTGTTATTACAGGAAATTTCTGTTCACATTTTGATGTTCTCTGCCTCCTGAGCCCCGGAGTCGCCTCCACTGTTAACCCTGGAGCATCAAAAGTAATTTAAATTGTGCATTAATCCACCTGTGCCTTTTGTGTAACTGTACAAATAAACAATGTTTTCAATCAATACATTTGCAATTCTCTTTTCCTCTCTTTTCTGTGTTCAGTCTGTGTTCAGTCTGAAGGTGTGGTCGAGCTGTGTATGCTTTGTGTGTGTACTGTTTGCTGGCCTCTTTTTTTTTTTCTATTTCTCTCAACTGACCTAACTTCTAAGCACATTATAATGTCAAACAATATGTTTCATGTCGGCAAACGGTACATTTATTAAGACATTATAGATTAGAGCTGTGTTTTCTGTATGAATACTTATAGATTACAAACTATGATCAAATGTGTTCTTATCACAAGATCCAAGAAGTGTTTGACTTACACTTCATGAATTGTACTCCAGGTGGCGATGTTTACTTAATTTTGTCTTTTTTAATGGCATATGTGTTCAAGCTACTGCATGAAATATTTTAAATTATGGTCCGTGATAAAAAAAAAATCATACATTTCTTAAATATCTCTGAACAGCTGTTCTGATTTATGTTTAATATTTTTGAGGCTGATTGCTTGAAAAGTTTTTTTTTAGCACAGATTATTTTTGAACACTCCTTTTCAAAACATCAGCAGTGAAGGGAGGAGAATCCTCGCTCTTTTATGTCACTGAATCCCTCAGATTAACTGACCTTTTCCTCTGCCTGCAGTCTTACTTATCTGCAGTGTGTCCCAGAGGCCGGAGTGGCTCTGGTTCCTCTCCCAGAGGAGCCCGAGCTAATCGTCTCTGAGCGAGAGGATCCTGTAGGTCTATCAGCAGAGCGGCCTGGCCTGTCCTGACGGATAGATAGGATGGAAAAGCTCCAAGCGAGGCCCGGACAAAGTCGGCTGAAGACAGGAAATTATTTACAACAAAGCCACTGACCTTCAGCTCTGAGATATTTCTTATCTGCAATGAGGTCACCAATTGAATATTGCAGTTGTATTCCCAGCAGTGCATCTAAAGCCATTATTCACAGCATCTAGCTTATTTGTTTTGTAATGGAGCACTTAAAATGGGTGTACATTGTATTTCTATGGTGACCTAAACCACATTACTGCTATAGCATCCAATTTAGGAGGACAAATGAAGCAAAATAAGAGGTGCTGGCAGGCACGCCGCCATCTAAGATTAGCAATTTAATAGCTGGGGAACAGCAGGCCCATAGCTACATTATGTAGAGGGTAATGTTATTGTGGATTCATAGAAAGCATGTATTTTTCATACACGAATGTAATATAAGCGAAGGCGAGGGCCTGTACATTTTCATTTACACGTCTGTATTTTGAAGTATTCAATGGCTTCTGCCTCAAATGTTGGTCATCCATCTAGACTAATGTCATTCGCTATGATAACAAAATTAGCACTTATAGAGGAACCGATCCAATAGCTTTCAGCAAAGGATTGATTTACATCACATTATAAACACGAGAGAAGGGAGATCTTTATAATATGAGATCTATGGCTGAAAAAGAGACTTGCCAGGTGGTTAAGCCGTAAATCCCTTTGCAATAACAGCAGAGAAATGTCTCATCTCTCCACAACTAGAACATTCACGACCGTAATAAAAGCGTCTTCTCGGCTGCGCGTCTGGCAGATGATGCGTAATAACACAAACTATGTGCTGGGTTTAGAAAATTTCATTTACTTGACAATCCTTATTAAGAAGAGGCAAAAAAAAAGGGGGTTGAGGGATTAGGGTCATACAATGCAAAATGTAGTTATTTCAACAACATACTTCACGGAGAGAGCGCTCACCTGTTCATATATAATAATTGCACTTTATAATTATAGAGACAGTTTGCCATTTAACTCATTAGGCTGACATAAATAAATAGTATCACATAACCAGTGCAGACACACAGAAAACTACTCATTCATACGTCTCACATCATCAGAGATAATATAGCCCTACAACGAAGATAATGTAAATGATTAAGGTGGCCTGCTCTCCAACATGGCACTCGTATGTACCCAGGCATTATGTAACAGTGTCACAACCTTCCAGAGATTATTTCATTCAAGAGAAATGTCCAAGCGACCTCTTAAAATAAAAAAAAGGTCAACAAAAATGCAACCAAAGGGCTCATCTTGCTTGGCCTGAATTGCCACAGTGTTGATTTGGATATGCAACAGTCCTAATACATTGTGCTGAGCAAGACTACTTTAAATCAATCAAGATGTTAGATTACATAACTTTCTCTATGGCTGCTTAACAAAAAAAAAAAAAAAAAATCTATTCACATTTGTATACAAATGATGAAAATATTCCTCATAGGCGGCCAGGAAATTTGCATCATATTGCAGAAGCTGAGTTACCGCGTTAGACACTGAAGAGTGGACAAAATAGAAAACGCAACGAAGCAGCAGACGACCAAAAGTTCAGTTCATAATTAAGGAATGTTCCAAAAAAAAAAAATAAAGACGGCATTTTATGTAAAAAATATACAACATATTCACAAAAAAAAAACTGTTACCAACGACCCTTCTTCAAAGAACTGTTTCAGAAGGGCACCAATGATTATTTCAGTTCAGTAAGTTTACTTTTTTTTCGTTTAGGCTTCCAGAGGAATCGCCTGCAAAATATACAGTTCATGTTAAAATTGAATGGGAAATTCTGATTAGGTGCTCAGCATCAGCGTTAAACGAGGAACAGCAGGCATATCGAATGGCCATTTAAGATATAAAAATAAAACAAGTCCATAAGATGAACCTGTATCTTAAGTCATGATTATCGGTCACCTTTTCAAGCTCAAAACACAAAAGCCTTCTACAAAATAACGTACATGCACAAACTAAAAAAAAAAGCATGTCTCATTTTCATAGATGTCTAAACTGACACACTTATCTATAAAAGGTTTGTCACTTCTGCGTCCCGCTGTGTGGCAGCACGCCGCGCCTTATCTGTAGACGGGGAGCTGGATGTGGCTTTGCTGGTGGTGCTCCAGCAGCTGAGGCATCCCCATGGCTTCGTACCCGCGGCCCAGCATGCGCTCTTTGATGCAGGGAGGGTGGATCTCACTGATGAGGCACTCCAGAGACTGCAGGCTGCAGCTAAGTGCTGCAGCGTGGCACATGCTGGAACTAGGCAGCCCACAACAGAGGTTTTGGTCTGTGCTGTAGGCCTGGGTATGAGGAGGAGGAGGAGGAGGAGGGTGGAGCTGCGGCTGGTGTCTCTGTGGGGGGAAGTGTTGACGGCCGCTCGGGTGGAGATGGGGATGGGAGAGTCCGAGGCCTCTAAGCCTGGCTGCACATGTACCCGTTTCCAGCACCTGAGAAGTATAACAGTCGCTGTGAGGGGTGGCCACCACACTGTCCCAGAGAGGAGCGTAGTACTGGCCGACGGAGAACTCCCCCTGCATGTTCAGAGAGGAGCCGCTGACTCGCTCCTGATGAGGCCTGTACGACAGCTGTGAGGAGCACGGCAAAGGGAGGCAGGTTTCAGGAGACTGGCTAACCCCGGCCTCTACGGCTCTGTGCCTCTGAGCGCTGTTACCCACACTGTACATCCTCACTGCTCCCTGCTGATAGGGTTGCTGCTGCTGCTGCTGCTGCTGCTGCTGCTGCTGCTGCTGCTGCAGCTGAATTTGATGTTTATGCTGCCACATTGTGTAGTCTCCTTTCTCCAAGTACCCAGCTTTGGCAACGTCTGCGCTCTGTGTCGGTAGCACTGCCCCCGTAAAAGCGAGACTGCTCTGGGGCGGCACTCCGAGGGCAAAGTCTGAGTCTGAATGTGCCACTGCAGCCACCGCCTGCAGAGAGGGGCTGGCTCGAGCCTCTCCCCCCAGCTGCAGGGCCTGGCTGTGGGGAACTCTGCTCATCTGCCTCATCAGGCTTTGAACCTCTGCCAGCTCAGACTGGGGGGCCAGGCTCTGATCTCTGGAGGCTACCCCTGTGCTAGAACAAAGTGTCTCAACGGGAACATCGTGGGGCTTACACGAGCTTATATGATACGCCGTATGCCCGTGTCTGACTGCGTAGCCGTTATTCAGAGGATTATTATACGGCACCACGGAGGTCTGGGTGTTTGCATGTTTAGTCCTCCTGCCCTCTGAGTTTTTCACCACACCTTTGACGACCACAGAGGCTTTGATGACGCCCAACAAGCCTCCTGAGTGAGGGTGTAAATAGGGGCTACAGTGTTGGCCCGTGGTGTCCAACCCGTTGACTGTTTTGTTAAGCTGTTTATGTTGCGGCACCCGGACGTCAGACGGAAAGATTTTGATGGACAGTGGGCTGTTGGCGGTCCTCTGGGCGAAAGCATCCAACTCTGCGGGAGAAGGGTACCGAGAAATCATGGAGGCTGGCTCGCCTGAGAAGAAAGCAGACAGTAACAATGCATTAGTCTAAAAGCAGCCCAGAGAAATATTGTGTTCTCCGTTGCTTCTTCCTTTGAATCGAAAGCCCGTTTTAGGGAATAATGGCATCAACTTGCTGCATAAACTCGTTTTAAGGAAGGAAACGCCTCCAGGACTGTTTGATGAGTGCTTATTGAAAGTTATTCAGACTTAGTTCAACCCAAAATTCGTTTACCCTGGGAAATCAAAAGACAGGAATTGGCAACAGAAGAGGGGGGACGACCTAGTTTGACTGAAATGGCTCCAATGAGTTTTATTTGATGACATTTAGCCGTTTAACCACAGCAGGAGGAGCCAAGCGGAAGCTGATTGTAGTAACTGCAACAAAAAGAATCAAAGGGTGTTTTAGACCATTTTCTTTTAGCTTTTCTTTGTACGATTGGAACACACATAATCGTAAGGATAGTTAATCATTTCTAAGGTTATTATTTCAGCAGTTTGCCAAAATGCTGAAGTCCTTCCACACAGCGGTTTTTGGTCGTTTTCAGTCACTTTGTAAATATGTGAGCATTGCTAGTTCACTTCCTGCCTGTGACATTTTGTTCCACTTTATGCTTTTATGAACCTGAACCGATTTTACTGTAAAAGCTCGGAGCCTAAACTGTGGAGGAAAAGTTGATGCAGATGGAAAAAGAGCAATCACCAAGAGCACAGCTGATTGAATTGTGCGAGGGGAAAGCTGACGGGACAAACTGAGATTGGATTTAAACACTATTATTCTGGCAATTTCATGGCTGCTTAACTCCTAGCGACAAAGGAAAGGTGGAAAAGGCGCCCCATTTAAAAACAATAAATCACCTGGTAGAAATTACCACCACCTTTCAGAGTGACACTTTTATGGAATTACTGACATAAAAAGAAAAGGCGCTGAAATTAACCAAGATCGATAGAAATCATAGCAGGCAAAAGAACAAGGCTGTAATCTGCAATAAAAGGGCGAAAAATAAAAACAAAACACTTCATTTCATTTTCAATAACAAAACCAATTCCAGCTATGCAGGAGCGAGCTCACTTGTTGTTCCCATTTGAAATTGATTTGGGAGTTCATTTCATTTCAGGCCTAAAGTGAGCCTCCCGACTGTGAAAATGATTCAATCTACAAGATCCATCTCATGAAAGAAAGAAATTGGGTGTTTAAAATGGAGGAAAGAGGTAAGGTGGAGTGTTCAATCCATCCAGCAATCTCCCAGCGGAGCCGAAGGAACGGCACCATGGCGCCAGGAGCATGAATGAATTCTACAGAGGAATACAACAAAGCCAAACACTGCTTATTATGTATCACAGTGTAGTGCTGCTGTAGAAAACCACAACATCTGGCATGTTGGAGAGGTGTTCAAACTGTGAGAGAAAGCGGTAACGGGGAGAAAAAAAAACAGCTGCAATAACGATTTCAGCCCTTTGACTAAAAGCTGAATATTCATTACAATAAATGATATGCAAAAGAGGTTCATATCCACCTGAAAGGAGCTTAGATGATGAGAACAGATGACACATTTAAATATATCCTGAATCCCAAACACACCAGCATTGACACCACTGCGACAAATCTTGTCTATTTTCTGCCGGGGATAATATCGCTCAATCACCAAAAGATAGATAATTTAGCAAAACAAGCATTTTCTTGTTCAGTAAAAAATGTCGGCATCAAACCTCTGCATGCTACGATTGGCTTGCTGTTGCATAAACACTTCAAACACTTTGAATGCTAACACGTCTTCACAGGGTGTCTGATATTGTTAGCCAGAGATTACAGCCCTGTCAGAGCCGCGGAGACACAACACAGCTGCACTTCCAACTGCGGCTGCCTTCACGTGGCACCATGGAAACCTAATTAGCAAATAGGCCTTCCCCACTCTGCATTCACGTCTCCATCATCTGAGGACTGCTACTGTGACATATGCGTAAAAAGGGGATCATTTCAGCTGTTCCTTGACTGTAGCGAGCATCGTGGCGTTAAAATGGAGATCAGAAACACCGGGACCGGCAGCATGCTCTAAATTACAACCACAGGTAATTGTTTCAATCTTGAGGACTTTAAAAGCAATCAGTGGCGCTAAATGGCTTTCAACTGAGCACAGCACGCTTACCAGCCGGTATAGTTGCTTTCCCAAAGCATGTGTTAGCAGAAATAAAAATACATCTTGGGGTCATTCTTCACAATATTGTGTGGTTCGTTAATTACAATCTGGCCAACTGAGAGCTGAGGTTTCCCTCTGAAAGTGCCAAGAAGCCAAGAGCCTACTGCGTAGAGGCTGCTGTCTCACCCAAACTCTAAACATGAGGGGACAAAAGTGATAATTAACAACGGGCATTTAAGTATCGCTTCTATGGTTCGCTGCAGGTGTCCGAAAAGGTTATTTGCAGCCTCAAAGGGAGTGAATTTGAACACATGTGCAACAGTCGCTCCCAGCTCCTTTTGGCTTTTATCCTGAAAACAAGCAAACAAACAAGTACAAATGTACAAATGAAGCCAGAACCCCGGGCTTCTTACTTATTATTAGTCTGCAATAATTACATTCAGACAGCTATTTGGATCTTTTCAATCCCGGGCATTTGGAACTGCGGCACAAAAACATGAGCCAGTGAATTAGCAAATATTTTCCCCTCGCAGATGAAAATGTTAGTTACAATCCCAACATGAGCTGTTTCCTTTAATCATGTTGCCTTTAGGAGGTGAGACTATTTATGCTGGTATTAAAGTAGGTTTGCATGAGTGCATTTTTAGCACACAATCATCAGCACACGAGCCAGAAGGCAAACTGAAAAAGACTCTAAACCCGGTCCTCTTTCGTGTGTGAACAAAAACAGCCGCCTGTCCTTTAGAATAATTGGTCAACTATACATTTCTTTGCGAAATGGTTTCCTGTCATTCTTCACCGAGAGGCACTTTAGGCGCAACTAAATCCGGTGGTGTAAAATAAAGAGTGAAAAAGAAAACAAATATGAGGCTGTTCACATGACAACGGGGGAAATGGCAGCTCTGTGTTGTCAGGTGAGGAACGGCGGGGAGATAATTAGCAGTCTGACCTTAAGCACTTAATCACCCTGAACCTGCAGACTGCACGCTGTTTCACTCCTCAGCCCTGACAGAGAGCACCGGCGCAGAGGCAGACGAAAACAGCACAGAAAATAACAACAGCCACTTTTCGCGAAACAGCCTTGCCTGAGAGCATCATGCAGTGCTTACAAATTCAAATTCTTTGACCTTTAACATTTTTCCCCCACTTGCGTTTTGATTGAAGTAGGTTATGTAGGATTGAAAAGGACTTGTATGTAGTTTTCCTCGACAATCTGCATAATGACACTGATGTGGTGATGCATCTACAACCCTAGATGGATAGATTTAATGGTCCCACCAGTCAGGCTTAAATGTTTTCTCGGTCGGGCTCCACACATTACATTAAACGTGCTGCTCAACTGTTGTGGCTGCACGCTGAGGGAAACTGGCACACTTTCACAGGAAACACCTAATCCTGATTTCCTCCTTCCATGCAGGGGACGTGCACAGTTGGGGGTGGGGGGCCAATTATAAACTCTCAATCACCAGGCCTAATTTATTATGTGTCTGTGTGTGTGTGTGTGTGTGTGTGTGTGTGTGTGTGTGTGTGTGTGTGTGTGTGTGTGTGTGTGTGTGTGTGTGTGTGTGTGTGTGTGTGACTTAAAGAAAAGATTATAAAAAATATTAGCATGGGAATATTCTGGAGGGATAAAACATTGGGTACTTACCAAATGGTCTTTCATAACCCTGATTCCACCCCCATACAATCCCACTCTACGCTTTCTGCCACTTTAAACTAACTAATCTTTTTCCCGTGGTCACACTTGAAGCCCCCCCCCCCCCCCCGCAGATTAGAGAAGAGACCTCATTGTTTCGGAGCAGTTTCAGTTAATCACTAATTTATGGGCAAAACAACATAAGAAACCCATTCGAATGACCGCCGCATATGATTCCCACGCGAGATAAAACGAAAACAAAATGCATGAAATGATTCCTCGTTAATATCTCTACACGTCGGCTGAACTGGCAGGCAAACATCCCACAGGTCTTTGATGTTATGCTGAAGACTTATCGCGAAACACTTTAGTGAGATAACATGTTTACGAGCGTCTAATCCTCAGCAGGAGCATGGCACCGAGAGCCGGCAGTTAATTACAGAACACTGCTTCTCAGCGGGCATGAATGCTTGTTTACCACACCAATAATCCTGATATTTAAAATACTCTGGCCTACCTTTTATAACCAGGGACTGAGCACAGCACATTCCCAACGCACTAAAAACCTATGTCTCTATTACCATGGCAACCTCCTCTATGCAGCCAGTCATTAGGACCATGTAATTAATTGACCCTGACTTCATTCATCTCTTTGAGACGAGCTACAGCAATTGACTATCTGCTGATTAGACGGGAGCAATGACATCAAAACCAGCAGCTGCTATATGTTCTCCCTCTCAATTCAGGCCACGGACTGGAAAATGTTGCTAATCATTTGCATAATTTATATAATCATATGCAAATTATATTGGAGATTGTTCTTGTTATTGTGATGGATTGTTTTAGTCAATTTCCATCCTCCAATCACATTACAAACGTTCAGTCAATAAAGTGTAAAGCGGAAGAAAATCGATGTTTTGGCCGTAGATCATTTTAAGTTATTCATAGCCGAAGCACTTCTATGACTTGAATGTTCGATGTACTGAAACAGTGGAAGGTACAAGACTGTGTATTTAGAAATGCAAGGTGGGATGTGAAGTTCTCCCAAAGAGAATTTCGATGAGATACGTCCAGTCGCAGCTCTCAGATTCTGGGTCACATTTAGATAATTCGATAATTAACATAAAGACGCATTAACATTTATCTCCCATGGCGTTAAAAGAAGGTTGCCAGTTAAGGCCTCCATGTGGTTTACTCAACCTAGCAGCCCAGAGGACCATTAGATTGAAAAAGTAGACACATGACATGCTGACAACATACACTCTTAAATCTCACTCACACTAACCTCTCTATTCACAAACGTCTTCCGTAAACTCACACACACACACACACACACACACAAAAACACTCATTCACCCCATTTTCACAAGCCTCCCTCTTTCCATGTCAGTGATACATGAAGGGTGCTCACGGCACAGAGTAACCTCAGGGTCGAACACTTAGTTATGTGTCCTCGAAGAGGCTCTGGTGAATACTCCTTTGCACCAGTGTCACTCCTCATTTGTTTCTGTGCCGCTTGGCCCGGCTTGGGCAAACTTTACCCTCTCAGAGCCGACCCAAGCGCAGGCCAGCAGCGTGGGAAAAAGCATTACCAGCCCCTGCTTTCAAGCTGAGATAGCGGAGAAGAGAGCAAGCTCTCATCGACTTTCATCACATAATTCCTAAAGCTCGTTTCTCAGAAATCTTTCACATGGGTTGGTGGGGCTGAGAGCTTTTCATGTCCTGTGCCTTCCATTTATTGATAGCTAAAAATGGAAACGGCTTTCAAGAGCGCAGCAGTGACTAAAGACCGTCCCTATTTAACTCACTCCAACTGCGACTCGTTTAATGAAGAAGCCGGGGCCACACAGGCTGAGCTCCCATCAGCAGTCTATTCCCTGTGGTTGTGCTTGAAATGTCAGGCTAGAGCTGGAGGGTGCTGCACTACACACAGTCGCAGTACATAAAACTCAAAAAGGAGGTGGAAAGGCCCTGCAGGTAAACAGGATGAGAAACGCACCCCTGGTTCTGCCTGAGGCAAACTAGGCCCTTCTGTTCCAGCGTTTAGCAGACAAGTGCTCCATTGATTCAATTAATATTTAATAGCAAAAAAAGACAAGGAAGCATTTCACCTGAGGAGAAAGATGGGCGATAAAGAGATGGAGATTTTCACCATTTCAGAACAGTTAGATACATGTTGTTTGGATAGTATATATAAGTAAGTAAGTAATAATGCAAAACAATAGCCATGCTTTTTTCAAAGTGAACGACATTGGGCCTCATCTCAGGATTGTGTGGGTATTGATGCGTATACATCTCCCAGACTCTGCTGTCAGTCTTGTGCCACCAGTTTGATAAAGAAAACGTTCATGGTTCTTTTAAAAAAGATACAGTCAGCGATTGTAATTCAATGCACTTTTGTCGAATTCAGCAAATATCTGTCGTCAGTTCTGTGTGTGCGCATAAGAAAAAATCCATTGTTCGTATACACAGCCCCGGCTCTGTACATGTGAAATAAACAAAGTGGTTAGGACCGAGCCACACACAACTGTTCCAGCCGGGACAGGGGAAAAGGCCGTGGATGTTTAAAGAGAAAGGCAGTGGGAGCGAGAGGGACGGTAAAACTGGAGGGGGGCTTTTGTTTGGATGTTGAGTTCAAATATCGCTAACTCCACCTTTAAGTATACGGACTCTGGTGACCTAAATAAAAACCCAAAGCATGGTTCCACCTGAGAATAGGTCTAATTATCCAGAATAATGTGTCACTGAAATATGATCATGACAGGGTCATCTGGAAATAATGTGCCTTCTATACTTTGCTTCCCAATTATACATTATACAGAAGATTAGATCTCTGAACAAAGATATCCTGGATGACAATACACAGGCTCATGCACATGAACAAAACATTTACTGGCAACATAATCAGTCATAAAAGATAACCCTGACCACTGCTCTGCTCTGCAGATAAAGGGACGTGTGCACATATGGGCTAACATTGATAGTCACATTATGCTGATTCTGTCCCAGAAATGTTACAGGTCAATATTTGCATGCTCTTGCTTTCCAGTCTCTAGTACGAGACCGCGAGTTGACACACTGCAACACCTACACCAAAAAGAGCATCTTTAAATTATTATTATTAATTCAAGATGTTTCATTTCAAATACATTCATGAGGCTGCGTTACACACCCAGCAGAACGATTAAACTGTATGTAGCTATAGATCTTCAAAATAGCTTTTGAACAGAGATGCATCGGAGTAGGCATCAGCAAAATTTTAAAGCAATTGAAAAAAAAGAGGAAACCACAGCAGAATAACATTTGTGGTACTCTGATCTCATTATGTGAATCTAGACCGTCCAGGAAAAGGACAATTTGGACCAAATCATATGGATGTAAAGTAGCCTAAATAAAGAAGGCAGTATCAGAGAACTAACTACATCTGCAAACAAGTCACATTCAATCAATTAATTGAATGAAATCTAATCACAAATGTCAGTCCAAGTTAGGTTGAGACACCCACTCAACCTTTCAGTGACTGCAGTATAATCAGTCACAGTGAAGGTCAAATGACACAGACACCGAGCACTTTCTGCACAAAATGTGAACATCATTAGTTACCCTATATGTGAGTTGAATAACTCTGTGATTTGAGAGTCCACTTTGACCTGCATGCACAAGCACTGCAAGAGAACACTGATTAGCCCAATTAACAGGCATCATCATCATCAGGAGTTTGCCCATTATTTTAAATTCGAGAAGCTTCAGGGCAGCTGAAATCTTAGCACACCGCTAAAACCATGCATGAGCTTCATGTTCACCAGGAAGCCACAAGGTCAAGCTGAAAATGAGTGATTAAAAAGTCAGGAACATGACCGAGATCATACTAGTTACCAGTATGTTTTATGTTAGTAAGCAGAGATGAATTGTGTATCTGTGGTATCTGTGTAGTACTTGCTCTCCTTTCTGGCAGAACGTCTTCACACGTGTGGTACAAACTCACCTTTGTGGGTGCACGGCTGCCGTGGTGGTACTGACAACAGTAACGGCGGTGGTGGCACATCAAGGCTTTTGGGTATGCAGGCCAGATTCTGCAACGACAGATTCTGCCGTCTCTGGATACAGGCCAGCATGATGGTTATCTAGGGCTGCACACAGCCTGGGTAAACCTGCTAGAATGAAGGAAAATAGGTTTTAACTCGATAGCCAATACACTTAACACCAAACGTAACGGTGATTAAACAGGATTAAAAGTCTACAGCCATGCTAGGTCAGCGGTGCGTTGAGCTAAATGCTAACACAGTGGCAATGCTAACATTCTGATCTTTAGCACGCACACATTAACCATGTTCACCATTAGCTGATTAGCACATTAGAACACAGTACTGCTAAGGCTGATGGGAATGTTGTTATCATTGTGGGTGTTGGGTCATAAACGACACATTCAACTTTTGGTAGAAATGTCAGCACCAGAATTTCATGGCAAGCGATCGAAAAAACAGAAATGTCAACTTTGTGGCGGCACTAGAGGTAAAGTCAGAAGAACAACAAGAGATATGACTTATTTGTCCTCTGGGGACCATGCATGCCACATTTCATGGCAATCAATCCAATAGTTGAGATATTTCAAGGATCAAACAGGTGGACCGACAGACAGATTGACATCCATAGAGCGACGCAGCTAAATGTTAACGTTAGATTAATTGGTCCCACACCAGTTTTTTTCTTGTGTCTTTTGATTTTAAAAGTTTTTGTGATTGCATTGTTGTGCATAGTGTCCAGGATCACTGAAGAGAAAGTATAATGCCAACTGTATTAAACGTAATACATCCATACAACACGTTGCATCAAACATTAGTTTGATGTCGGAAGAAAACTGCAAGCTTGCTGCTAGAGAACACTTAAACCTCATAGGAGGCTCTATTCTTATAATATAAAAAAATATAATAATGATAATATATTTTCCATGTTACCTCAGTAGCTTTCATATTTGAAACTCTGCAAACACTTGGGTACTTTTACCAAATACAAATGAAGGAGCCCGTCTTTGAACTGCTGAGATTCAAAAACGTCATGTCACTTAATGACGACTTCATCTGCTCCTTCTTCTTAGTTGTTATGATGGCTCTTTCCTGTTATCAACCTTGTTCTGTCGGCTGCAATCACACAGATCATTTACAGGGTCTACTGTTGCCTCGGGCTGTGTGTTTCAATTTATAACTAGCCCTGAGACTTGGGTTTATTCTTCCATACATTTATGGTCGTATTGATCAGCAGAGAAAGCCGAAAGCAACTCACTCCCTAAGATAGGCTGTGCTGTTTACAGAGTTAAGTATTGTCAGAGGAAATGAGTGGCTGTGTCTGAAAGAGAAAGGCGCCTCACCACAGACGTGCTGATTGAAGCAATCATTCTGGAGATAAAGCCAGGCATTATGGGAATATTTCAGTGGTGATCGCATTTGACATTCTCTTTGATTATCTGACAGAGTCATCAAGGCTGAACGCTAGCACTGCAAAACTAAAACCCCCGGGGCGAACATAAAATACTTCTTACTGTATATGAATCAGGTACCCGTCAGATAGACAACTGCAATCCATGCAACACAAAATCACAGACTTATAGGTTCTTAATAGTTAATAAGTCCAAAAATACAGATGGAAAGAAACACAGTATTTTCATTACAATGCAGGAGTAGCCAACACGGCTAATATAAGCCAGCAGCATAATACTATCACATCACCTCTTTTTCTTGTTCGCTCTTAAGGTTCTTTTGGATTTTTGCTTTCATTTCTCCCTCAGGGTCCAGAGGGCAGCTAAAGTGAGTCAACCACAGAACACAGTGTTCAGTGACGAGCTGCAGAAACATGATTACCTTCGCCTCAAAAGGAAGAAGAGACAGAGTGGCTTTCATTTTACTCAGGTGCCAATAACAAAAAAAAAGATTCCCTCACTCTTCCCCTTCTGGCTACCCGCTCCCCTCCTCCGCTCAACATCTGTCCCTTAGTGACAAGCCCACTTCAAACTGCTCAGTGCAACCTGTCTCATCTGAGCACACACATCTGAAGAGCTAAAAGCCTCAGCATGGTCAGATTCCATTTAGAAAATAATGGCAATTTCACAACAATCCTTCCATTACCACACATTTGTCAAGGGGGAGGTGCCGAAAATGCAGGAGGAACACAAGGGAGAAAAGGCTTCTCCTGGGAAATCCCTTCACTAGCAGAAAATGAGACGTGAACTGGAATACCTTCCATTACTCCCATAATTTGCCGCTGGAATAAAATACTTCAAGGAGGGCATTATAATTCAAAGAGGAGCCAGCAGTGACTTAAAGAAAAAAACTTCACTGAAAGCAGAAAAAGGAGCTAGAAATGATGCATAAAGTGCAAGTAATGATGGTTCCTTTCATCCTGATATCTAAATTTTAAATTTAAGGGGATTTTGAGAAAACTTAAGCTTAAAATTGCCTTCCAACTCTTTGAGTTACCCCAAAAAGTTGAAGAGAGATGTGACATCAAAGTTATCCCAGAATGCATGATACTATCTGAACTAAGTTAACAAGCAATATCATTTCTCCTGTCCATCATATGATGTTCTGCTCAACAAAAAAAGTTCTATACATTGCTCTTTCTTACAATATCATATTAGAATATCTCACAATAGGAAGGCTGCAATAATACAGTAATTATAGGGACACGGCAACTGCAAATTCAGCGATCTTAAAAAACGGCAGTATGCAGCATAGAACTCAACAAATGAGGTCAAGTATCTTTGTCCTTAACATAATGGTCAGTGGTGCTCCCTTCCATTTTCTTTAATTAGCTCTCCAATCAGTGTCTAACCTGCCTTTGTGCAAGACATTATGGTAGAGGTTATAAACCAGTCGTCTCACTTCTCACATTCCCTCCAAAGCCTTTTTGGGACTTTCCAAGTCTTACAGGCTCACATACTCAAGGGCAAGAAAACAAAACACAACGTTTTCGCTGAGGGGCGTCTAATCATCTCCACTCTGAGGCGACATCCATGCAGTTGATAAGCAGCATGATGTGGTCCACTGAGGGCCTGCCAGGGAGATAAAGACCGTGTGCTTTGCAGTCCACCTAACGGTCCCCCATGTCTTGGCAGATAAAAGTAATTTTCAAACCTCTTCCTAGTACAATGCCCCCCCCCCCCCCCCTCCCCCGAGTAGCAGATGCCTTAAATGTTAACTGAATTTCAATGACATCTGTTCAACAAAAACAGGATCCTTCAGCCAATCATCATATATTATACTGACCACTTTATATTAGTTAGCTAAGATAGTATTGGCATCAACTAGCACTGTTATATTTATGCTGTAATGGGAAGAAGTTAGACTCCAGACGATCTAGGCTATGTGGATCATATTTCTTGAGATAATAATGCTGGCTCTGCATGATTACCCAGAAAATACAAAAAAAAAAAAAATTCTAAAATGTGTCGTGCCTTGCTTTTTACCTGTTTGGCTGTACAAAGCAGCAGCACAAGAATATCCATCAAAGCAGGAAAAAAAATCTCTAAATTATACAGAGACTCAGACAAAAGCATCTGTCTGACCTTCTGGAATCTTTATGAGTTTGCGCAGCATCAAGGGTCAGGGCAAAAGATAAAAGCAAATTGCTGCAAAGAGAGCCTCCCTCTAAACAAACATGAAATGCACAGAAAAAAAGACACACACTGGCTCTGCACACACCCTCGCCCTGAAACATTCACACACACCCCTCCCTACTACCATCTCAGCTCCTGTTCTCAGAATCCTCAGTTAATAATTAGATGATAATGAAAAAGGTCTAAGACAAGCACCCTTTTCACTCTCTGGGTGGATTAGCATGTGAGTGCTATGCTAATGTTTTCCCTTCCTTCCACTCAGAAACTGCAGAAGTGCAAGAGGGAAAGAGCACAAAGGAAGGAAAAAAGAAACCCAATTTAGGAGGAAATAAATGATTAACCAAGAGCAATTGGTCATTACAGAGAAGAAAAAGCAGCGCTTCTCTTTGAATGAACATGACATGGACCATGACTAACAATCCACTTAGTGTATAATTAATTGTATATTACGTATGGCTTTTATATTGTCTTTAAGGTAGGCTCTGCAGGAACCTGTCTAGGTAATGGAGACAGACAAGTAGTTTGACATACAGACAGAATTAGACAGCAGTGCTGCAGCAGCTGCTGGATTCATCTATATACACCCCTACACACACACACACACACACACACACACATATACTGATCCCCCCAAACCCCTCATACATTTTTAATAGAATCTATTACTTCTGGATTAGCCGATAAGAGCTGGCCTGGTTAAATTCTATAATAGTTTGCATAATTGGTATCAGAGCAGCGCATAAGAGAGACCCAGATTTCTCTCTTCCCCTTCTGTGGAGAAACAGAAAAGAAAGGACACAAAGGTCCACATACAGGATAACCAAACAACCCGGAGCCACTCTGCTCCACGCTGCAAGAACACTCGAGGCCTGCGGCTGATAACAATGAGCCTCATTTCCATTGAGATTAGCTAAAAGGTATTACAACAGTGTTAAAAAGCCGTTCCTACACAATTCATGCGCAGGCACAAAATTTATGTAAATACAATCGCTGGGCAATATTCAAACAGATGTCCAGTGCATTCAGTTGGGTGTAAATCATTCGGCCTTAATGGCAGGGTGTCTGGGGGGGGGGGGGGTACAAAATGACAGTTTCTCCCATGTTACATTTTATGTAGCCATCACAAGATGCAATAAAGCGGAGGACACTTAAGTCTGTCAACGCTATACAAACAGGCAAACAACAGACTAACTTCCACTCACAAGTTTTAACAGTCTCTAAACTATCTCACACATTTTTACTCACTACCGTAACACACACACACACACACACACACACACACACACACACACACACACACACACACACACACACACACACACACACACACACACACACACACACACACACACACACACAATTTGGCAAAGGCTAATGCATGTAAACCAAACTTTTCAACATATGCAATATCCAATGTGGTCTGTCAATGTTAACATCTATGCCACACTGTTATAATCTTTCTCTATATATTTAAATTGCGTGTTCTCATTGTGTCATTATTAAAGTTCCTTACACATGTATTGTCAAAAGCAGTATACACTGTTTTAATTGGTCTCAAGCAACTGCTGGTGCCCTTTCATAATCTGTATGACGTCTACATCAATCAGCATTTTGTTACTACTTACTTTGACATGTACATCGTTATTTACTTTCCTTCTATATTGCATCTAGCTTGACGTTATGTGGAAGTCAAAAAAGCACAGCAGATATGAATATCTTTTTAGCTATGCAAAGAAACCCTGCAGTGGCACATAAAGCTTGTGACCATGGGTCTACCCAACAGTGATAAAATGCGCACCACCGTCATTGGGAATACTTTTTTCAGGGGAATTTAACGTCTTACACTGCGGCAACAAATGGTTTGAAACAAATGATCCAACGCCCTGGGATCAGAGCTTGCACCATTAATTTCAGCGGCAGCAGCCACAGCCACTGTCAGCATGAAGACATCTAGGAGGTTTACACTTTTTTTTACAAACAATTAATCATTTACTTTGGAGTTAATATACGTCCATTTCTGTGAGTCAGTCTATAACAGCAGTATTGGTAGGATGATTATGGGGTTATCTTCTGTAATATATCAATATTAAATATTTGTTAAATATCTGGCATTCTTTTTTGTTGGGGCACATTTTTTTTTTGTGCCCATGGTGTTAATTTGTGCAAAGTGCTCTTAATACCGAGAGCAAATGGCTGGTGAAGAAACACATCGCAGAGTTTAGTTACACAACGTCATATTAATGGAAGAGACAAGAGGTTAGACTCCAGTGTTTGAACACGGATTTGTGTTTGTGAAAACAGTAACAATGACGCTTTCTGTATACAGATGCTGAGAAACGAATTTAGCCAAGCTGCACAATTAAGTCTTATCTTGGTGAGCAGCCTTGGTAGGGAGTAGAAAGCCTTGGACTGACCCAAAGCCGCCCTTGCCCACAGACAGTGCCAAGGTAAAAGAAACACACTGCATGGGGTAAAGTCTGGCCAATGCCAAGGTAGCATTAGAGGGTAAACAGAGCCTTATCTTATCCTTATCCCAGTATGCACACTGACACACTGTCAGAGGGCCATGCTGTCCAATCTTTAGAAAGCCTTGACTTCAAAGATAACAGATGGTAAAAGAGTGAGCTGAAGGTTTTGTGGAAAGATGAGTTATTTTTCAAAAAAGATTTAAATTTAACATCGGTCAACTCAGGTATTGAATCATTAAGTCTCCTATTCTCATCAACTGTTGTTAAAACCATAGAAGAAGACTATGTAATAACTACACAATACACTAAATCCCCCGTTCTCTGGCTGTTTGCTTTCCTGCTTTTAAGGGTCACTGATTCCTTCAAGTCATTAAAATCTCAAAAGCGAACATGAAACTCATTAGAAACTGTAGAGAAATCGCTGCCTGTAATGTGGGCGATAACCTAATGATAAGTGCTCTACCATGCATCACAGAAACATCAAAATGCTTTAGGGAGAAAAAATAAGTTCTCTGATCTCTGGACCAACTAAAAATGTCATCATCTCAAAGCCTTTCTGTTTAGGGCAAATGATGATGCATCAATTGCAATTTGGCAGTCTTAATCATTAATTTGAAGTAATGACCGAGTGCCATCATGTAGACAAAACAAAAATGACCGGAGCTCCTAATAACCCTTGCGGTACTGTCCCCTCCCCAATGACCTCGGAGGCCCAGTCCTTAACCTCCCACCCTTAACCCCAATCTCACTCCCCCTTCATCCTATTAGGCTGAAAAGACCAATTAGACAGATTTCAAAAGATAGCAGGCTGCCTGTAATTACACATGACATCTCTTCGAAAATAAAAAAAGGTGATTATAAAGGGTGAAACGAGACAAACTGCTAAGCAACCAAGCCTTTGACATTATTCCTGAGACGTTGGTTCCATATATTTTCAAAGTCATTTTGCATCATATCTTATCAACCCGTCTCCAGAGACTATAATCCCCAACTGAAAACCCACTGTACACTTAACAAGCCTTAAATATGAAGCACTTAGTGACATGGCAGAAAAAGACATGACCTTAATCCGTCCTTGCACTGGCCTGGGTAATAGCCATCCAAGAAAAGGTCATTCTCGTGGTGAGCTGTTTCCTCCATTCAGTAATTCGGTAGGCATGGAGATTGAGCGAGCCTGGGGAAACTTCACAATAAATCAGAGCTCAGCTTCGCTCCTGAGAATCCAAAGGGAAGCAGGCAGCCAAATGACAAATCCCTTCCCTTCATGGAGTTGGAATTACTGCTGGGGTGTGATGCGAGATCAGAGGGAAACCCCCATGGGATACCTGCTCATAACGCGACACAATTTACAAGCCTCCCAAACGACTCCAGGCCCAGGGAAAGCACAAACAACCAAAATATGAATATGTCATTAAGACTAGTTACGTATTACACTCTATAATTGAAGAAAACAGTGCTGTCTACATGACATGAAAAACGTGCAGCACTAAACATTGGACTGGCTAAGTAAAGCCAAACTGTATATTCTTTAATGAATACATCCAACCAATGTGCTTTACGATGGAAGGGGGATATGGCACTAAAACGTTATATGATGACACTGTGGTAAATCAAAAGCCACAATGCCATGATTTGAATATGTTTATAGGAAATCATAAGACAGAGAGATAAGCCTATTCCTGAGAGTCTCATGACTCACAATAAAAATAAATCAAGTGAGAGGGGGTGAGGTATTTTTCTCCTTTGGTAAGAAAACAGCCAGAAGAAAAGAAGGGGCATGCAGGCTTTCCTCCTCTGCCTCCGGTGGGAAGCTGTGACATCCCATCTCTCTGGGTAATAAAGGATCTGGCACAAGCAGAAAAAAAAAAAGCATGCGGGGTAGAATTTCACACCTGGCCAATAATCTATAGGCCCCCTCTCTGCTGCAGCTAACCTTCAACCTCGGCTGCCACCGGTGCAGTGAGGTGCGATGATCCCACCTCCGGCTTCTAGACAATAGAAATGGAAACCTTCAGAGGCAGCTCTGAATGACCGATAATATACTTCAAAGCACTTCCCGTATCCACTGAGATGCTGACATATAAAGCGCCTTTCACTGCGCGCAAAGCCATGTTCCCAGCAAATGAAAAGGACGAGACTAGAAATTGTGTTGGCTCGTGACAGAACAGTTTCCAGAGAAGAAGACATTTAAAAACTACAGGTTTTTGTTTAGCAAATGTTATTTTATATTATAATAACCAATTTCGGCCAATAATATTTGCCTTATTTAACTGTTGAACACATTAAGGGAATATTCTGCTAGATAAATTATGCAATTGTATATTTCGTGAATATAAATTACACACCTTATAGTTGGACTCTGCCCATATAAATATACATTAGCCAATAGCAGCACCCTGAAATATAGTAAGGGCGAGACGCTCCTATCCATTAGTGCGCACTGAGCATCTTTCACCACTTTAGCACTGTAGACTTAAAATCAATGCAGGGCGAATCCAGACAGCATACATTGATTTATCTTTACAACCCTTAATATTCGTCTTACTCTGTTATTGTCATGAAGTTACACAGCTACTGTTAAAAATCAATTCAGCTAGTTTAACAAAACAACATTTTTTTTCTGCACTGAGAAACAGCTGGGAGAAAGAGCCCACACAGACAGTTGCCCCTAAACATTAAGGATGGAAATAAGAAACATGATATCTTACAGAGTTTTGTCTTATCATAAGGCTTGTTTATCTTTGGTTCGCCCCGGCTGATTGGTCGTTCTCCGGCTCGGAAGGCGTATTTCCTCTGCAAAGGCAATCTCGCCACTGATTTCGCAAAAACCTCCGGAGATACAGGCTATCCATTGATGAAGCTGGTGTACTTCCTCGACATATTCAACAGTCGTATATAAGATATTTTTTTGCCGATTATGTTTTTCCGCGTATCTGCCTGGATCTCATCTCGGCAGCCGACCAAGCTGTGTGTGTGTGCCACAGCGAGTGATGTCGGAATGGAAATGAGTCCCCTGCGCTGCTGAAACCGGCTCTGGGCCAATCAATCAAGGCTGCATTTGAATATTCCCACGGCTCGGCCAATCGTGTGGAAGAGAAGGCGGCATCTGTCGTGATGCTAAATCCGTCAAAGTAAGCACGTTGCTGTTTCGCGGAAACATTTAAAGGAGAAGACCGTCTGATATATTAGTCCAAAACAAAGGAAGTTTTTGGTCTCACTTGACTCGTGCACATCTGATCGCTGTAGAAAAGCTGCGCATCCGCTCTGTGCAGTAGATGTGTCTGCAGCAGGGCTCAAGTCTCTCAGGTGTGCAGGAGTAGAGCCGGAAGACAGAGCATCACTGAGGGAATATTGAGAGAGAAGTGATGGAAGAAGTATTCACATTAAGCAAAAGTAGTTATACCACATTGTACAAAACACATATCTTCAACTGAATGGAAAGAAGAAGCAGCCTGTTGTAGCCTTAGACAGAATGTCCCCTCCAAAGTGTCATATTATCGTAACTGTTACATTGTTTTATTACAAATGTAGATGCATTAACATGTAGGCACAATTTCAATGTAGGCGCACAACAATTTCCATCAGGATAAATAAAGTTCTCTTATCAAAGTGTATGCTTATAACTGTTTTATACTGCGGCTTTATACTGTTATAATAATTTATAAGATAGGCCAGTGGAGTCAAAATTACAATGTTATCCTTTGAAGTATAATACTCTTAAATCTGAGAGTGGCGTTGATCCCCTCATCTAACTCTCAACAAGAAAGCATTTTTGTATCCATCATTTTTTATCCTCAAATGCTGAATTAGGCTTTGAACACCCATGTGTCAATATTTAACACAAAAAGCTGCACGCAGCTCTCTGTACACTAAAAAATAATCTTCCTAATAAACATGAAATTCAACCCATCAAAGACAGTTGTTGTTCTGACAAAGCCAATCAAGTGCACACCAAGAGCCTTGCAGCAGACATACTCTGACCCACTGTTGTGAGACAGAATGAACTGTTTCTTTGCAGCTTCCTGAGTGTCATTTTTCAGTATGAATGAGGCCTGCAGATGGCAAATGAGGTTACCATGCCAACTAATGTCCCTATATTGAACAATGAGGACGTAGATGGATCATTGTTCTCTAGTTAATTGTTGTAATGGCTAAACAGTTTATTAAATTAAAATGAGCCCACAGTTAGCATGTGCTTTAAGAGCATCGTGCAAAACGATGCTTAAAGCTCTTAAATGCTCTTAACGATGCTCTTTATACTGATGCTTTGTGGTCAAATACATGATCACATCTTTATAATCCACATGTAGTCATTCAGTTTGCTAGAGGATTATCCAGAAATGCTAACCCAACCGCCACCACCTTATGTGCAGGCATGCCTTTTTGAGAGAGCAGGCAACGTTCAAATAAATAGTAATTATAGAGTAATTACAGAGTAGACCTATATTACTCTTTACATTTTTGTTTCTTTTTCTTCATGGTGTAGAAAGGGTGTTGGGTGATTTACAGGCATGCTTCAATATTGACATGAGACTATTGGAAATACTGTTTTACTTCATTCAGTGATGCAATTAACTAATGGTATTTTATGCTAAGAGAGAGAGAGAGAGAGAGAGAGAGAGAGAGAGAGAGAGAGAGAGAGAGAGAGAGAGAGAGAGAGAGAGAGACCCAAATTCAAACCAAAATCAAATAAAAGCGTAAGTGTTCAGGGGACATTTGGGTGATAGTATTGTGTTTAAGCAAACAACCATTTTGGGTTTATAGTCTATTTTTAAGCTTTTTCCCTGCATGTTCTTGCCATGTGCTCCTCAGTCATGTCCTATTTGACTGTGTAAAGGCTATTCACTATGAATGATGTCCATTCACAGATGCAGAGGGGCTAAAATATCTCAACAACAGGCTGATACTTTGCAAGAGGAACATGCAAATGCGAAACATTTCTAAACATGTAAACACACACACAGAAATACAAACACTCAAATACTAGTACACAAACAAAGCAAATTGAACAATATGGCCATAAGTAAGACAATAATATGTATTTTTATTTTATTTCAACAAAATAAATTGGTGACAGAAGATGGGTACGCTTATATTATGAATGCACACATGTGTAGGGCTGTACCGGTTTGTTTCTTACAACTCTCATCCTGATTATTATTCTGCTTTGACCATGTCATCATCTCCTCATGATGTCGAGCTCTCCCTCTTAAGATGGTTCTCATCAGACCAGAATGTACCCGGCAGTGACACTAATAAAGAGCTCCATCTGCGCCTGACAGGCAGCGGCAAATGAACCAATTAAGGTCCGGTGAAGTCTCCTCTTTCACCTATTGGCAATGGCTGCTGTCATCTTCCTCGCGATGAAAAGGAGATAGTGCAAAGGTAATTAAATACCAGCAGGGGCCTGGGGGCAAACCTAATAACTCTCTGTAACAAGCCAATAAGAGAGCTTAGTTTGCACAACTCAAAGCATGTTAATGGTGAAGAGGACCACTTACTGCACACAAACATTCAGTTAATAGGCCTGCATGTTCCTCACAGAAAATTGACCTTGAGGAGAGATATCTGCAATAGCTCAGAGGCAAAGTACAAAAAAAACCTTTTACAGGCCTACCGCCCATTATCTACCAAAGTGATCTCTTCTGCTCTAGTCAGAACCGGCTTTCATGTGAACTCAGACACGTTGCTTTGCACATACTGACAGTGATGTCTGTTGTAGCGTTGCCATCTGCTGGCATAAGTATGCTTGTGCAGCAATATTCCGAGGCGTCTGTGAATGTGCAGGGCTCTACACCAGCTAGCGGTTCTAGTTATTGTCATGAGTCTTTTTGGAGTATTGACATTGAACATGCAGACATTTGCAGAAAGATAATGGGGCAGAGTGTTCAGCCTTTGAGTATTATGTTTGAATGCTACTGCCTTCATTTATTCCGTTTTTGCATCCCATAATGTTGTATGGCAGGCCCTGCCCTGAACCTCCCTGGATGTGTGTGTGTTACATCTCCGTTCCTACGGCAACGCAATGAAGCTTCCTCCGAGAGGATCATGGGAAACAGTTCTGGACGCTGAAGCGGAGGGAGTTTCGAAAGATGTCACGATTAGCCGCGGTATAACACGTAATGCCAACGTTATATTTAACATTTCCGCGACCGAATGATGTGAGCATTTGAACAGTTGACTACCCGATGATTAAAGTGCTCAGGTAAGCGTTTCTTTCGGGGCCAATGCTCCGCGCAGTGAGCAAAACGAGCTAGGTAGCTAATGCTAGTTAGCGGTATGGTCAACATAACATGGTTGTTGTTGTTGTTGTTGTTGTTGCTTCTAACACTGTTTATGTCACGTGATGCCGTAAACATATAACGACCCCATCGCGTATTTAAGAGTGATATTTCTAAGTAGCAGTATGCAGGATGTTTACATTTAGCACATGCATATTTTTACTTTAACGTTAACTATACCCTTTAACGTTATATTTAACGCTAACCTCCGTCGCCTCGCTTGTCTAGTGGGATCCTGCAACCTCGATGGACCCCTCCTGAGTGCACAATAAGAAGGAAGAACTGATGCTGTCATTCAAACATGGATCTAAAGCTGGAGGTTGTTTTGTCATCCAGCATCAAACGGAAGAAACCATGGCCGCGATTCTGTTGGCTTGGGAAGGTGAGGACAGTAAAGCACATCAGCCAGAGACACTGAAACGTTGATATCCTTGTGAGAGGAACTTATCTGTGAATCTGTGTCGTGTCACTCTTCAGGAGAAGGAGTCTGTGTTCCTGTTAGATGACAGGCGGATCAGTGAGATCAACATGATGTCCGGTCGCACCAAGAAGAGGACTCCTAAACTCCATCCTTTGCTCAACAGTGTGGTGACTATGGCTTCATCCCACAACGGTGAGTCAAATCTGCAAACTCTAAAGCAAAGCGCGTGTCACCTGTCAATTGTGAGAATACCTTACTTGTCTCTTGCTGTTTTTCAGGCATGTGGCTTTGTGGACTTTTGGTCTCAGGAGAGCTTTTTCTGTGGAACAGGGATAAAGACTTGTTGAAGACTGCTGCAGCAGTCCCACAAGTAGTTCAAGTGATTACTGCCATTCAGGGTATGCGCATTACTTGTATATTATGTACATGTACATGCATTGTATTCTCTCCACTGTCAGCCTGTAACATACAGTGAATTCCAGTGAATTAAATGTTAAACCTTCAATTGATGGATTTACGCGTGTATGTTTTCTCAGGGAACGCTATGCGACTGTCGCTCCAGGTTTCAGACGATGGGATGCGTGTGTTCCTGGTAGCCGTAACAGAGCAAGTGTTCCTGTGGGAGTGTGTGGATGTCAGGGATTTGACAGGGGTACGAGATGGCACAGTCAAGGGACACTGGGCTCATATACAGCCCCTTGAAGACTCCATTCTGCCTTCCTCACAAGACAAAGAAGCATCCCAACACACTATCTTCATCAAGACAGAGGTCTGTATACTCAGTAGAAGACATATTTAACATATTGTGTCATGTTTCCGTAAATGACACCGTCTTTTCAGACCTGCACTCCATGTCTTGTTTTCTCTTAGGTGATGGGTGATGCCTGCTTATCAGCCTTTGTTTTCACATCTGAGAAGAACCTGATCATCACCTGCCTGAAAATCCAATGGGAAGAAGGCCCTGTAAGAGTGGGGTGAGTAAACAGTATGTATGTAACAGACAGAACTCTCATTGGGTATTACAGTGGTTACAAGTGCACATTTCTCTTTGCAGTTCTGTGGGCTACAGCATACAGTGGGCCACAAAGACATACCCCATGTCTCGTCTAGCCCCGCCCTGCAAACCAGTGAAGTCCAGAGGGGCCTTGGTGCCGGCCTTCTCCCCCGATGGCTGCCTGTTAGCCATCGTCTTGAACCAGAGACAGCCTAAGGTGAACATCTGGCCTTTGTATCTCGTTTTCACATCTTCACATGTTTGTTTCCAGAATTCAAGATTTATGTTTCCTCTTGTTGATTGCAGGCCACACAGGTCCTCTTTGTGAGCACACAGAATTTCGTCTCAACATCAAGTGGCCTCGGAGGATGTGGAAGTAAGAAACTGGAGATCCCCTCTAAATACATAAGGTACAATATGCATAAATAAAGATGGGAACATATGGTTGGTGTTGTGCAGTAGTCAGCCAACCTGGGGGTCAACGTCTATTAAGTCACACTGTCTAAATATTGCTAGCGGAGGTGTATGACTTACTACTTTATGTTTAACATAGTAGTGTTGACAGTTCAACACACCGTTTACGGACTGTGTATGTATAAAATGTACCAGAGAGGAGAGATAATTTCCCAGCATCGCCATCAAAGACAACAACGTCTGTACAATTGTATCAGGACTGCTCAGATGTAATGACACCAGAAAATGATTGCCAACAAAGGGTGTGTCACCCGAATTACATTTGTCATTAGAACTACTTTCAAATCTTGATACACAGTGTGGTTTTATTTAGAAATGGACTGAACACATCTTCTCTTCTAGATCCTACTGGGTGGGCAGTGTGAGTTGGTCACCAGGCGGTCTTTTCCTGGCCTGCGTTCTGAAGAGAGGCTCCCTTCTTATGTTAACTCGCCTTGGGGGGCTTATCACTCTAACAAGCGTCGGTTGCAACGTTGACTTTGGGCCTGCACACTTCCTACCCCTGCACCCTCTCGTCACTTACCGGTATACATTTGATCACTAACTAGCCTTTGTTTCATTATCGATTTATCTGCTGATTACTGGTTTGATTAATCGTTTAAATATCAGAAAACACGGGAATGTAACTGGTACTATTTCCTGAAGGCAAAGGTGTTATCTCTGTGTTGTTTTGGTCCAAAACCCAAAAATATTCAGTTCACGATGATATAAACCAGAGAAAAGCAGCAAATCCCCACACTCTGAAAACATCAGGAGTATTCGATCAAAACGGTCGATAGTTGGCGATCGTCTCATCAATTAATCAAGTAATCGTTTCAGCATTGATATAATGTTAATCGTAAAAGTTTTTTCCTCCTTTCCCTCTGCAGGGCGCCAGTGTCTGCAGGGAAGGGGGAGGCCTCTCGGTCCAGCTCCAGCTTGTCTGTGCGGGACGTCCTGAGACAGCGGTACTCGGTGACCTGGCACCCACGGCTTTTGTATCTCATCGTGTCTGATGGCTACATGGCCACAGTTATGAGGGTGCTAGATAGGCCCTCTCCTGCCCTGATGCTGAAAACACTTCTAAAGGACACAAGCACGGACTTGGAGAAGGCCAGCCGGATACTGGATAAATCACAGGTGGCAAACCAGAGGACAGGGATCTTACTCATCTTCAGCTTTTGTGTGTGCTTTATGTCGGACTATTCTTGACAATATGGTTTTCCTCACATTCGTTATTTCCAGATTCACGTGAGGGCGTGGTTGGAGTCCCTGTCTTGTCTTAACCTTGACAGCAGCCTTATTACACGAGGGCCCAACACTGCAGACTCTGTCGTTTCAGCGGCCACAGATGGATCCACTTTGCCACTTTTCCTGCAGGATCAGGGGACATTGGGTGGTACCAAGGAACTACTTGGAAAAGTACAGGTCGGTCAAATAGTATAAGCTAGAAAAGTATACATTTATATGAAGTTAAAAAGCCGATTAAGCATTGACATATTCTCATAGTCTTAAACTTGATGTGCCTTTGTCTTATAACTTGAAAACACAGCCTTCTCTGTTTAAATCGTTGATATCATAATACCTCTATAATTACTAAATTGGATTTGATTACCCCGAGTAAATAATGTGTCATGGCTGTTGTTTTTATTGCTTGATTTACTTCCGTTGGCTGTCGTTAACCTGCGGATCGTTTGTGTGGTTTCCTAGACTTTCTTCGAGGATGACTCTGATGTGGACGGACCTCCTGCTGGTTCTTATGTGGAGGACGGCGGCCGTCTGGAGTTTGCCTCAATGTTCGACACGCTCCATGCCCTGGACACACAGACTGACGCCGGACTCGTTACGAGCCCGGATTATGAAAATGATTCTGGCGAAACGGAGAGGAAGGCCCCGGCTATTCACCGCGAACTTGGAAAAATCCAGACGAAGCTGTTAACGGCTTGGGCTATTGGCATGTCTCTAGGAAACGCTGTGGAGGACAGAGCCCGTCTGCTGAAGCATACCCTCTACTGTGTGGTGCGATTAGCTGCTTTATTCCATTTGCTCCCCAGCTCTGTGAACACGGGGAGAAAGAATATCTTGGCTTCTACCCGCCTTCTGCACCTTCTCAAGGCCCTTCTGTCGTTTCTTCCCTGGGACAGCGCTCACTCTGATGGGCCGTGCTGCCTGTGGCTGGTGGTAGAGCTCAGTAAACGGCTGATACGCCTCCTGCTGACTCCGCTCCCTGAGTCCCACCAGACTGGTCACTGTCAGTTGTCATCTCACAGTTTATCCTCAGTCCTGCTTATCTTGCAGCTGGTCTCTGATTCTCTTGACGACACCTACGGCCTGCAGCAAAGAACTGTCTGGTCCTCTGCAGAGAAGGAACCTCTTGCCCGGCCACCACAGCCCTGGCCTTCAGATGCACACTATGTGCCTCTCTTACAGAATGAGAAAGAGGAGAAATCTCATTTTGTACACGAGGCAAGACCTGTTCCCCAGCGACCATCCAGCAGGTACAGACCATCCCTCTGGCTTTTAATGTCTCCGTGTTCATGAGCAAAAAGTGGACTCCGGTTTTAGTCATTGCATGTCATGTTTTGGCTGGTAATTTAAGATTTGATTTTCTCTTTTTGACCAGATTGTTGAGAGTGTGGCAGTGGGTCTACAAGATCACCCAGCAGTATATGGATGATCTGAAAAGCTTTCAAGGCTGTGATGGCTGGGAGGAGGAACAGCAACAGTTGTCTGTCATCATGTCCCAGATCCAAACCGCTCTGCAGGCTACAGGAGAAAGGCTAGAGGAGGGTCCTGCACTGCTGAGTTACCCAGGTCTGTAGCAGAAGGACTATTTATCTAACTAACCGTTATTGCATCAGCTGCAGGAAATAAACGGGGTTGTGTAAATGAAAACGAACCAAATGCAAAAGGATTTCACTGTAGGTCAGATTAAAGAAAAGCCTAATAGTTGTGTCTGAGTAATAATTGTTGTTGTTTAGTATTTCACTCTTCTCGCCACCAGGTGAACGTCTTTTCCTGTGCGGCTCGTACCCAAAAAGTGCAGATATATGGCGGTCACAAATCTGTGAGGAGAGTAACGAAAGTGAGAACATCTGCTTCAATTTTTCCATTTCAAGTACTCCACAGATTCACCTTCAGTCTGAATTGATAACCGTATTGTCTTCCTGTTAGACGGTGATCGGAGTGTCTTCAAGGAGACGCGGCTCTGTCTGGCTCTCCTCTACGGTCTGTTATCCCAGTACCGGCTGAGAGAAAGCCAGGAGCTGGGGGACCACATGGCCCGCCTGATCCTGCACAGGGCTGGACACCAGAAGGACAACGTGACCTGCATAACAGGTCAGCCGTGGTCAATAATTACGAATGTGGTAAATGGGGGGGGAGCATTTTCTTTGGCACCAATCAGTTTGCAAAGAATGAGTTAATCCATTGTTTGACACAGTTACTTCAGATTTCTTTTAGCATATGTTCCTGCATCATGAATGATCTCATACCTGAAAGTCCTGCCCTTCTTAGGACAGCAGTTTTAGGAATAACTCATGTGCACAGCCTCCACCATCGTACCATGTTCACAGTCCCTTGAGTTAAGTTTTAGCTCTTTCTTTATATGCCCTTGCAGCCGACTCTTTTCCTTGCCCGTGGCTGCCGATGGACCTCCACAGTGACGCAGCTTGCGCTGTGGTTCAGACCCTGGGGAGATTCATGGCCTCTTATTTCACCAACCAACCCCTCTACATCCTGCCCCCTCACCATGTGGCCATCCTGCCTCCACTGCATCTACCGCATGGTGTGTTTCCATAATTATTTAGCAGTTGAACAGGTCATTTCTTCATTTATATTGCTATTTGGTAATATGTCCTTTCTCAGCCCCTAGCGTTGGGCGCTTGGTGCCACTGTGCCAGGAGGAGGTGTCTAGAGCAGTGCGACAACAGCAGCTGTCAGAGGTATGGACGGTGGACTACGCCCAGGACCTGCTCCTGCTGGGGGGGCTGCTTCCTGAGACTGTGTGGTTGGCTTATCATCTTGGGGACTGGAAGACAGCGGCCTCTCTGAGCCTGGCCTATACGAATTACTGCACCGACCACTTTGACTTTACTCGGTCAGTGTGAATGCATACAGTATCATCAAGTAGTGAATGAAAATGGTTTACTGGAATACGTTTTTTCATCTTTTTCACCTATTTGACGACAGGCTCAGGCGGAGAGAGCTCCACCTCCCGACAGCTTTGGAACCAGAAAGCATTTTTGAGGTTGAGTTGGAGTGTCTTCTTGGCAATAAGTCTGACTTCCAAGAGCGCAGAGATAAAGATGGGGACAAGAGCTTAACAGGTTGGTGAGAGCTCAACTATAAGATGACCACAACTCGCATAGGACCCTTTGATTAATATTGTCTGAACTCCTTGTACTAGACCCTTCGGAAGGAGAAGACTGGGACTTGTTACAGGTTTCCATACAGGAGATTCTGAAGGCTTCAGTCATGGCTGGAGTGAATGTTATGTCTTCACCATTGTCTTCCTTGCTGGACACAGTCAAAGACCTGTGTTCTTGCCTGCCTATCTTGGTGCCCACCGGGCTATATCTGCCTTCCCCTCCTCTTTATTGCCCCCAGCCTTCCCCCAACACACAGGTACGCGACATAGAAGAATAACCTTCCCATACAGTGTGTGTTTACATACGAACTTTATAATTAAATGTTGTGTTTGTCTCATGCTTAGGACCCAATAGGGACAATAGGGCAGTTTGCAGAAGTTGCATCACGTCACAAAGTGTCCGGAGTTCTCCAAAGATTACTGTTACTTCTGAGGTCTGCACGTTGTTGCCATCCTGCGGCCCAGTGGTACATCAGCCATCTACGCCGTGCCAGACACATACTACACAAGGTACTTTCTCGAACCGAAGGATTTTATCTGGTTCAAAAAGAGCATTAAAGGTCCCTAAGTGTGGCTGACGTAGCTGACAGTCTTGGTTTGCGATTACATGCATTGCAAATTCAAGAGTTTGCACTAAAAGACATATAAGAAATATGTGCTGTTGTGTTCAGATCAAGAAGAAGTACGCCTATCCATCAGCCGCTGAAGAAGAAAGGGCTTTCCCAGAGGGCCTGATGAAGTTTGTCAGCCGGAGTGGATTCTTCAGACGGGGGCCGAATAACGACGGTCACCTGGACCCTGACACCATTCAAACTATCAGTAAGACACCACTCATAGTGAATTGCGGATATCGCAATCAATGATCTACTTTCGGATGGTACTTATGAAGTGTATTCCTCCTATAAGTCTGTTTCAGGGAGCTGTGTGCTTTGTGCTGGATGCTTCATGTCAGGGACCAGCTCTCCATTTCCTGCAGGAAGTATCAGGCTGCCAGACAGCATGGTAGAGATGAACAGGTATTTCATTTGTGTTTGATTTTGTGACATGGTATTTTTAACTGTCTATACCCTATAAATATCTGGGTGTATTTGTGTCCGTCAGATCCCTGGTGGTTCAGAAGTGACATCGACCTGCGTAGATGCTCTCCGCTGGGCCCGTCGTTTCTTGCCTTTCTCTTGCTTCCTCAATGCGGAGGAGATCCTCCAGGACGTACTGCTCAGCCTTGTGTCTGAGCTTCCTCCTCTCTCTCTGGTAATACGACTTCTTCCGGCCTTCTCTTACATCAACAGTGTTTGTCGAAGTTAAACAAAATGACCTGGTACATTTCTCATCCTGGCTTGTTCTTCTTAGGTGGCAGACACGCTGGTCCGAGCCTTCCCAGAGGAGGAAGAGTCCGTCAGAGTCCCTCTGAGAGAAAAGTACCACTCACTGCTGCAGAAAGTGAGGGGATGCAACGTCCTTGGTACGAACTCCTCTGTCCATTAACAAGTTGCTTTGAGCCACTATACAGGAATGCTGTTGTTTTTTTTGGCTTTTTTGGCACCTGATGGCTACATTTTCTTATTGATACTTCATTTTTAGTTGTTAGTTATGGTCTTTGAGCCGGTCATAACACCAGTCGTTGTCGTTTTATATGTGCCGGTTACATACTATAAATATATGCTTTGTGTATTCCTTTAAGTGAGGGATTTAGGTATTTGACTTATAATCCATGACCTCCTAAACATATGTGATGTATTTCTAAATGTCACTCGATGTTATTCTGTTGGTTTTCCTAGAGGGGGAAAAAGAGGACGTGAACGAGTTGATGATAATTGTGATCCAAGACAAATTCAGGCAGAGGAGGAAACATCTTGGGCGTTTGACGAGGCACCTGGCCCCCCCGGAGCTCCACCTGTGGGAGAAAGAGGAGGAGCAGGATGACAGGGGAAGCAAACACGGGATGGCCATGCTGAGACAACTCTCACTGGGTACAAGTCTGAGCACCAGCACCTTAACTGACTTTGGGTTTCCCTCACTGTACAGTGACGGAGACACAGTGGATAACACCTCTGAAGCTGTCTCTCCTGAAATGCATAGCAGAGCCACAACCAGGTAGCCAGCGTAGAATAGTAGATCTACCATTGCATTGAGGTATTTTGTATCTGTGTTGTGGCTTATTCTGTGCTCTGTGTTGTTCTTTGCAGGGGCAGAAAAGCAAAAGTAAGAGACAGAGAACATGCAAAGAAGACTGCTGTTAAGATTGAAAGCGTCATTCAGGAGGAGGGCCAGTCAGGCGATGCCAAGGAGAATGAGCAGCCCCCCCTACCAGTGGTTGGTACCTGGGAGTTTGAGTTGGAAGACGAAGAGTATCTCAATTTCCTGGAGCTCTTCCTCAGCTACGTGCTAGAGAAGGATAGCGCCGATGGAGGCGACTCAGGCGGCGAACTTCCGTTGTTGAAGGCCTTCTCCTCCCAGCTGAGGGAGAGGGAGTTGCATTCTCTCACCTTTGATGTGCTCACAACTATTCATCGGCGTCAACGAGACGGGCACCATCCAGCGAGAAAACACCTGGGCAATGAGCCGCCAGTGTTCAGAGCCGGCTGCAGCTATAAGCCTGTGAAACAAGAGGCAACGCCCGATCTGCTAACTTCCTCCGTCTGGAGCGAAGCCCCCGTATCCAGAACGAGCCTCTCCGTCGCCTCTCTTCCTGGGCTGAGGACTGGCAGGCAAAAAGGTTTGTTTGGCATCCGACAGCAGAGGCCTTTAGGCCAAATAATGAAGGGGGGGCTCTTTTGTTCTGAAACTAGCCCTAGTAGAAGTGCCTTTCCAGCGGGGCAGCCTTCAGAGAACTTGATATTTGGCTCCTCGACGTCTGTGGAGGCCGTGATTGAACTGCAGCAGGGCCTGGACCCGAAACTAGAGGCTCAGTTTCCAGAGCTGGGCAGGCTGCTGGAGTGGATGGTACGCTGGGCTGATAGGAGGGCGCTACTAGGACATCACGGCAAAAAGAAGAAAGGGAGAGGAGGAGGCGTGGGAGGAACAGCTGATGAAGGAGTAGTGATCCGCGTCAAAGCCTCGGCGCCTGCCGTCCTCACTTCCCTCAGCTTACTGGAGCGCAGGTACACTGCCCTACTCGGGACAGACCGCTACAGTGCCCACATCCAAGTTCCAGAAACACAGTGGACTGTGGCCCCTGTGCTGCAACCCGAGGCGGATCGGCAGCTGGAGAGAGAGAGCAGTGTTGACACAGGTTACCCTGGATCAGCCAACACTCCCATCATTGGTCTTGATTGCAATCTGCAGCAAGGAGAACTGTCCATGTGAGTGCACCATGTTTTTATTTACAATGTTTTATTAATTTAGTAAAACTAGCACTGATACACCAACCAACAAATGACACTAATTCAGTATTTCACATCGTTTCATCTCGTAAACAGTTTCCATTTCCGTATTATTTGTTTCCCTGCAGTGGTTCTCGCACAGATGAACCAGAGGAACAGGCATCTCACAGGACACCTTTCCCTAATGACCAAGATCAACTGACCTTTGATGCTCAGCAGAGACAATCCGGTTCACAACAAGCATCTCACGATGACTTAGACGTTACACCCGAAAAAGAAGGTAGTCTACCTTAGGTATACGGGATCATCAAAGTTGCTGTAAAGCCATAAGAGAGAATATGAATTGATGTGTTTGGTATTTGTAGGCAAAATAAGTGACGGTGAGGGCTTGGAAGTGTCCTCCTCTGTTTCCAATGGGAACATCTCTGAAAACATCTGCACACCTGAAACGGTGAATATGACCATTCAGGATTCCCCTTCTTCAAATGTGTCATCAACATTGTCAAAACACACAAATAAAGTTGTTTATGTTCTGTGCAGAGCTTGAAGTTGGCAGACCTGGACATCTCAGAAAGTGCTGAAGACATGTCCAGCTCCACCTCTCTGTGAGTTTTTAATATACTCTTATTCATTTTGAAAGAACACACATGAATGTGTCAAGTGTTTCTCTAAGGAGAGCCATTACCGCAGTAAGTTAGTGCCAGAATTGTAGCAGAAGTTTTTCTCAGTGTTGCGTAATTGTTATTGCTTCAGATTTGAAGTCGTATCATGTTATGTTGTTTAAGCCACAGTCATGCTGAAAGCCTACAAGCCCCCCCAGACCCAGAGCCCCAAGCACCTCCTACTGTCCAGCCTGAGGCAGAGGTCCACGCCGATCCTTTTGGTTCAATTGGGACGCTGCTCACCGACGCACACGTGGCTCCTCCAAACCTCCAGCCACAAAGCTCCACAGCCGCTGCAACCGCTGCGGATTCTACAACCCCCAGCCAGCCATTATCCAATCAGACGCCGCCGATGCGACAGCGTCTGGGTGAAGACTTATTCAGACTGGTTCAGGTAAGAACAGAATAACCGAAAGGAAAGCTTTTGACTCAACTGACTCTTTAGATTGACTCTGTCGTGTTTTCTCTCCCTCATTACAGAACATCAACTACATGAGCCTGATGGAGGTTTTGGGTGCTTCGTTTTCTAACCTGCAACTTGCCCAGCAGAGCTCTTCTTTGGCCCAGGCTGGCATGAACATGTCACACCCTAATGTGCCATCATCTTACGCGACCAACTTCATCCCTCAACCAAATCCCTTACCCGCTCAAGCCACCATTCCTTTGCCACCTCAGACACAAGCATGTTTGCCAAATTCAAGATACGACAACCCTCAGTCCAGTCGGGCCCCTGCATGTGTGTTTGCAGAGCAGCCTGCTTTCCAAAGCACAGGGAAAACCTCTCCAACAGGCAGCCAGCATCACACCACCAGGAATCTACCCTCCACCGCTAATGGTGCAGGTGCAAGTTATCAGGTAAGGCTCAAGTGTTCTTTTTGAGTTTTGCCACATTGTGCTTCTTTGTAAACAATAACTAAATCCCAGTGAAACCGATCTGAATGCAGTTTTCTGTTTTCTTCAGGAAATGCAGCCGCTGTCTGTCCAGGCGGTGTCACCAGAAATCCACTCCAGCGAGAACAAGAGGTTAATCACGCCTTCACAGGGGCTTCTGGCCACAACTCACAGCAGTCATGCTGCTCACAACGCCCCTGTGTTACTACCTTCTAATATTAGCAGACAAAGTGATCCTGCTCCTCAGGTCTTGGGCCTGAAGTTACTTCAGCTCCACTGTCCTCCGTCGCCCCAGCAGAGTGGCCCACAACATCCCCAAGGCCCCCAGACTCTCCCCTCTGCAAACCCTGCAACTATCGAATCCCATCAGCACACAATTAAATACAATGACCAATCCAGCTCGGTTCCAAAAAGACAACCCAGTTTTTATCCTCCACATGACCCAACTCCCAGGCACTCTCAACCCAAGAGTCGGACATCGGAGAGATCCAGGGAGCAAGGGTTCTCCCTGCTTCCTCCTGCTTTAGCAGCTCACACACCTGAACCAATGCAGGGCCTTCGTCTGCTGCACTTACAGCCCGTTCCACACAGCAACACCACGTTCCCCAAGCTACCCTTACCACCGTCCTCCAGGTTCACTCCAAACATTGCAGTTCCGATGGGAGAAGCACCCATGATCAAGCTTCTACATATAGATGCTGGACCACAAATGGCAAGCAGTACTTCCATTCTTTCACGATTTTTGGGGGGTTTCATTAAATATTGCATTGTAGTTCATGTACAGATATTTGTCTCCACCACAGATGTTTCCCAAAGCAGCTCCATCAGCCCAAATGACCCGTCTCATGTCCGTGGAGGAATTGTCAAGTTCAGTGGTCGGGAGGGAGAACGCTGAAAAGGCTCAACTGCAGTTGCTCAGAGTAGACCCACCTACTGAAAGCACCAGAGGAGCTTCCACTTCTCCCAGCTCTATCTCCAGCAAGAGGCAATCACAAAAACTAGTTCACACGTTTTTGATTTTCTTTTTTTTTAAAGTAGATCATTTTACTCACTGTACTCACTGTGTTATTTACAGGCAGCAGAGGAGACAGGAGAAGGCAAAGAGGACAAGAACAACAGAAGTCACATTCAGACCAAATGAGTCTGTCATCCCTACACAAGAGGTAGAACAACATTCATTCTAGTAAGAAGTATTATGTGCTACTACCAATGTTTGAGTGCAATTCTTCTATCATCTGTTTGTTCCAATATATCTACAGCCAACAAATGAGCCTGTGCACGACGAGCCTGAAGCTGCTGAAGAGATCACCCCCGGACAAGATGTTGCTAATTTTGCTCAATTTGGTTAGTGTCAAAATGCACGTTTCACTAATATGTTAAGAGAGTTTAGCCCCAAAACGAATTGTGATCACCCAAAAACAAAAGCTAACTCTATTCAGTATGTATTTAAATATGAGGCTAAACGGCACGCATTTTTCTGACGGTCTCTCCTGAGAGACTTTCATCTTGTTGCGCTCCGTTGTACAGTAAAAGTAGTGTAAATACAATAAAAGAGAGCTCGAGAGAGAAGATCAAACCCAGATCCTTTCTCACCTCCACACACTCACGGTGTGAAGTGGAAGTGAATGTTGGATTGTGGAGTATATATCTGCCCTTTTTTTGGTATCGCCAAAGAATGGGTTTACCTCGAGGCACTTATAAAAACAGCTGTAATGATTTTTTTATATTTTGATTATCTGTCAAAAATCGCAAAAAAATCGCACCACTACAACTCAAAGGGAGGGCAGAATTCTGCTTCTTGCAGTTCCACATTTACATTGATTGAATGAAGACGCACACTTTCTGTGATGGCGTGGAAATGGTCACATAAGCAAAATGAATATTGAAGTTGAATACAGTCTTTAGGACTTTAAATAAAAGCTCCTTTACATTTTGCTGAGAGAGCAACATGTAACTCCTTTTTAACAACAATGTATCCACTGTCCCTTAGTTTTACACACGTTACACACAGTATAATGTAGGTCATGAGACATTATAATGTTGTGTTTTCAATTCTATTGATTGATTGACTGATTCTATTGTTTTTTTTCTTACCTTTAACTCCCAGGGTCCTTTGATTCTTTGCTGACTGGTCAGAGATTATTGGACAGGTCCATATCCACTTCAGCTGAGCTGCATGCCTTCGCTTCCACATGTAAAAAACCCCCAGAGTGCCATGATGCTTTCACCAACACAGACCCGGGTGAGTTACAGTTTGGGTTACCTTTATGCCCAGTTAAAATTGTAATAGTGTTGTAATGTTATTACACAGTTGTAGCTTTTTTTCGTAATTGAACGAGAATGCTTTTATGTGTCTTTTAGGTACTTTTTTTTTTAATCAATGAAAAATAATAGTATACATTGGATTTCTCTGTTCCGCCTGGGTTGTTTCAAGTGCATGTTTTCCAAAAAGCTAGACACTGCGCATGTAACATGTTAATTACTTTTCTTTCAGCTTGTCCTCCCACACTTGTGGACAAAGCTGTGTGTGCCTCTGTGACTGCAAGTCGCCCTAAAAGTACGTTGACTTGAAATTCCAGCTACAAGGATGACACAATGTGGACACAATGAAGAGTTAAACATTATGTCTTTGTGTTTGTGTGTGTTTTCACCACCCAGCACAAAGTTCAGGGAATCAGCAGTTTTGCAGCGAAGGCCTCGTTCGATACACAGAAGGGAGCCCACAGGAGCAAGAGAGGAATCTGGTGAGAGACATACAAGGTGGACCAAGCAGGGACTGTGAACGGTGCTTCTAGTCTCTAAAGCTGTGTCTGAATAGGTCCTTCATTCCACTTACTGAAATGATGTGCTGGATACAACAAACAGTACATGTGCCTACTATTCTGTGTTTAGAAAGCAGTATAATAAGTACAACCTGATCTCCAGCTCATGTAGTGACCATGGTCTCCATACGTTCATGTCTTTGTCCCTCAGGGTCTGGATGGACGGCAGTTCATAAGTGTCTTGGATCTAGAAGACAAAGCCCTGCATCAGGACTTGCCACCCTATCTCAGCCCAGGAGCACAAGATGTTCCCTCCATCCGCCCTTCTTCACCTACTTCCGCTCAGCTGCATCTACTCGCTATTTCTGTTATTAGGAGTGATGCTGCTGCTGATCCACAAGCCTTAGTCACAATTCAAGAGGATCTCGACTGGAGGTCACACACAGGTATTTATATATCTTTATATTGAAGAGTCTAACGCGGTTATGTCTTTATCCTGAATACGATCAGTGAAGCGCAACACTACGGGTATAATTTGGTCCAAATATCTCTTGTCCTGTACACTCTAGGTATCCCCGAGGAGTCGCCGTCACTCAGCCACATTGAGCCCAGTAGGGATCTAGGAAGAATCGTTCAACAAGAGATGGCAGAACTATCTGACTCTAAAATCTGTCAAGCCATAAAGACCCAGAGCGTTGGACCTCACGGTGCCTCGTCCACACCTCCTACTGTCTGGTTCTCCTCCCGACTGTCAGAGCTGGACTCTCAGCTGGCTGCTCTACAGAACATTGCAGACAATCTGGAGATAGACTTCTCCAACTCCAGGATGGTACGTAAGCATGTTGATTTTCATTTTTTATCCTGCTTACATTATTAATGACGCCCACGTTTACAGATTGTACTCAAAGGCTGACAAATATATGTAATATGTCGTTCTTTGTGTAGCTGGTGAACACTATTGAAAAGCTCACGACAGTCTTGGCTCCGGACGTAAAGACTTCCACGGCAGTAAAAAAAACTGTCAGACTGTCTGTCCCACGAGAAGGTACAACATAAAACTATTCATCTGGAATAATAGCAAAAACTGCATTGTATTTTAAACCGCATTGCAAGTCCTTGAAACCCAGAAACATAAAAATAACTAAGTTTGTTGTATGTTATCTGCCTCTAACAGCATGGTTACCACGACTGGACACTTTGACTGAACCAAATGCCTTTGAAGAAGAAGAAGAAAATCAGGAAGAAGAAAGTGATCTTCACAATGATTCCTGGGCTTCTGAAAGGAAGCCATCTTTTCGTTCTTCTACTTCCTCCTACAGTCACAACGCTGGTCCCTCCTACCGTCACACCCCTCCGAGTAAAGATGCAATTGAATCAAAGATTTTCTGCAACTGCATTTTAGTTGATGAATAGATATTAAAAAGGATGATTTTCTTTTTGTATAGTCAGATACATGGTTATTGTCTCAGTAGAGTCATAATGTTAAAAGTTACAATTTCATCTGTTTGTGTTGCTTCCACAGAAATGAAAGATCAGCTGATAGAAGCATCTGGAATGTCTCCTGTGTAGGTTTAAGTAAATCTGAACCATGTTATGACTCACATTATATGTCGTGGATTTGCTTACAACCCTTTTGTTTTTTTCTATTTTACAATATTCTGCCCTCTATCTGTCGATGTCTAGCTGGGCAGATGAGAATCTGGGTCAGACTGGGCTATCCGATACAGCAGAAATCTTAGACGAGTTGGTTAGGGAAGGGTATTTATCCCTGACTGACCTGGATCGGTCCAATTCACAGACTGCAAACCGTAGCAGGTAAGGTGCCGACTAAAATTCAGTGCTGTGCAAATGACTATTATTTATCACTGAGCTGAAAAGTAGTGTGACCCATAGCAGGCTGGACCAGCAGCAAAGTGGCTGGATGTCGCAGAAACGTGTCCTTCCAGAGGACGAGAGGAGAGAGCTGAGGATCTGGATGAGGAGGAAACAGAGGGAAAGACTGGCTGTTTATCAAAAACACAGAGAGAGCCTGAGGGAGAGGGAGCACAAACCCTTTTCTACCTCTGGAACGGTGGGGAGATATGTTTGCATCTTTACTGGAAATGATGATTCATTCTATGCTCTTTAAAAAAACTATTATTTCCACATTGTTGTTCGTGCCCCTTCAGAAATCAACAAACAAGAATCAAGCAACAGATTGGAGAACCAGAGAGGAGAAGGAAAAGTATGTACTTGTTTTCATTGTCCTTGCACAAGAAACATGCATGAGTATATGCATGACTGTCGTTTCCATTTGATTTCATAGGTTCATGCTTCTGGAGCAATACAACCAGAGGACCCGTGAAGCCTATTCTTTGGCCAGTGACTTCCCCACCACTCGTCCAACCCTACGCACTTCACCAGTGGCCTTAACTACACGACCCACCTCCGCTCCACCCTCTGGTAGCACTCACAGGTATCTCCAGCAAACAGTAATCTGACCAGGATTCTGTCTCATTAAAGAATAATTGTACTCTGATCTAGCATTTGAACAAACCATGAATCATTCATTCCTTATTCCACAATGATCAGATTTTGTGCAGAACCAAACCTGTTGATTTTACACATCTGGATTAGCAAGTTATGGAGGTAATATATTTTTCTTACAGTGTATCTGCCAATGATAAAATAAGACTTAAATCAGGACAAGCTCAACCTCACCTTCGTCCGTGGACTGCTGAGATGCAGGGACGGCCCTCAGAGGATCACCGCAGGAGACTGGGACTACACAGACCAGGTATCATAGTGATATTCAGCTACGTCGGTGTCCTGTAGAAAATGACTTTCCTCAAAACGATAATATTATATTCACGACACTTTGTTTGTGTTTTGTGAATTTTGTGTTAGTTACCTCCCTGCCAAGGGACCGTCTGTCTCAGGTGACCAGGCGTGGCATGCTCACACACACAAAGAGCCACGATAAACTGCACACAGCCAGCCAGAGTGAGGACCGGCATGTCGCACACCAGAGAGAGACGGGCCTGAACAAAGGTCCTTCAAGAGGGACTGTTGTCGGAAGAGGCATCCTGAGGGACCAGGCGAGGATGGAAGAGAGAGAAGATGTGAACCGTCGGGAGCACACTTCAGAATTGAATAGGCTGCTGGAGCCGGAGGAGTCTTACATAGTAAGAATCGCATTCAGCACAGATTAGCTTATATCTGAGACAAATGTAACTACAGTAGATCAAAAACACAACATGTCTTTGTTGATAGGTGATGTGGTTTCATATGCAGTTTCATATATTGTTGTACGCTTCTCAGGATTTGGCTGGACTGTTGGATGAGCAGGATGATGGTGCCAGAGCTGGTTTGCCAGCGATGGACTGGCTGGACAACCTTTCTGAGAGCGCCGGTAGCAGCGTCAGCAAAATAGACTGGGCAGCTATCGAGAGGCTGGTGGCTGCAGAGGACCCGTGAGCTCAAGCAGATGGTATATTACTAAAAAAACACGTCCAAGATGTTATGTGCCTATTTTATATACTGTAATTCAGAAGCATTTTAAGTAGAATAATATAAATGTAGATACTTTTAATAAATTAGATATGATCAGCAGTGATATTAAATATGTCATGACAGATAGATTTTGTATTGTTAAAGTAGGCCTTATATATATTATATTTGGTATCAATTTAATTTTCATATAAAAATTGTAATAGAATATTTGATGCACTGAAATCTGCCGTGATCTCTTTTGCTTTTGTGCCATTTGTGTGTAAAGTTTTCTACATAATTTATTTTTGTCCAAACTATTAAATATATGTATTTAAGCATTTCAAAGCTGTTTCTCTCATTTTCATAGTTGTAGAGCTCTGCCCACTGGATCGCAAAAGCATGTTTTTTTTTATATCTGAATCATTATATGTAAGAAAACCGATACATTTTTTGAGTTGTTTTATTGTGCTGTACATTGCATTTTGCACTGGATCATTAAACGTCTTCATGAGACAGATCTCATGGTATTTACCAGTCTTGTGCTCATTAAAACATGGACGTATACATAGTAACTCATTATACAGCCTGAGATCAAAACACGCTCACACAGCAGTTATCGCTGAAATAAAGTGATACAGACCACGTGCTTATCTAACTGAGTCTACGCAAGAGTCGTAACTCGGAGGCAGCACCCTGCATACAACATGCGTAGAAGAAGGAGAAGAAGAAGAAATAACTTCCGGGGTCAAAGGTAATCTTCGTGTTTGAAAACATGGATCCCAACAAAGTGGATGAAGGTAGCAACGTTTTGCTCTCACGTATTAAAGCTTTGTATATTCGTCTTACACGACATTCTTGTATGTGCAGCAATATTGGGCTTTATTTGTAATTTGTATTACATTTATCGTTTAGATACCGTACTCCAGTAACGTTATGGGAGAAGATACATGCTTCGTTGCTGGTTTTGCTAGCTTATTTGTTAGCCTAGGTTCTCTGCAGCTTATAACGTTCATTTTAAAAGCCGTATACATGTAACTAGTCACAACTTTAATTGTCCTGAAAAGCTGCCTGTCAATACATATTTTTCGCTATTGCCAGTGTTAAATATATTCTTCTCGTTCAAGCTGAAATGCTACAGTATTGTTTGCTAACAGCATAGGTTCAATTTGTTAAGCTCAATGGACATTATCGTCATATTCTTGCACAGGACTAACGTTATGCCATTGTTTGGCATGGCAGGACCCTGTTGTCGAAGTTGCTTTACTTACAAAGGAAATGCAACCAAGAGAGTTGCATCTTTGTTATTACAGTTTCATAACAAACAAGGTAACGCAGGCTTATGATAAATAATTAGCTCGTTGTTTTTGCAGCATCGGACAAGATGAGTGATGATGAAGCCATCGCATCTGTCATGGGATTCTCAGGGTTTGGTATGTATAGTCCAGCACAAATTCTCAATAATTTCACATGGTTTTTTTTAAATTTCCTATATGACAAACTAACAATTTGGGTTGTCGGTTATTGTTCCTTTGTTCCATTCAGGTAAGAAGGCCCGCACATTTGACCTGGAAGCCATTTTTGAGCAGACCCGTCGAACAGCCATTGAGAGGAGTCAGCTTGTATTGGGTAGGTTCACCAACACGACGAGCTGTTCGTTCTGTCACCAGGATGCGTTTAACCGTGTACTGTAATTACTTCTTTAGATGAGCGGCAGAAGGATGATCATATGGGAGAGGAAGGGGAAAGCTCCCAATCAGTCAAGTCATCGGCCCAAGCTCCCAGAGACAAAGCTGCAGCTGCTACTTCCAGGTAACCACGTGTTTGTATTTTGATTGTTTGAGTGAGTTTACAGTTTAGTCTGTCGCTGCTTTAGAGGTTAGTTACATGTCTGTAAGTCATGCGTAAGATATGTTTTAACTCACAAGTATGTGTTTTTTGTGTGTCCTTTTTAGAAAACAGGAGAGTGAGAGCAGTAGCGACAGTGGTTCAGACTCTGACTCAGACTCTGAGCTTATTGGGCCTCCACTGCCTCCGCAACACACAGCCCAGGGCGATGAGGAAGGGGCACTGACTCGTGCATCAGGCAGCACGGCTCATAGTGATGAAGAAGATGATGATGATGATGAAGGGGAGGCACAAGACGACGACGATGATGTATGTCTGAAATAACCCACTTAGCAGTAGACGTCATAGGTGGATTACAAAATATTTCCTGATTGTCCTTGAGTTTTTATTAATTCTGTTTAAAAACATCCAATCCGTCTCCCTGCTGCCTCAAAAAGGTATTTTTCACATCAGACCTCTTCACTTGTAAAAGGAGGATAAGTAATAGTGTTACTAATAACATTAATGTTAGCTCAGTTTTGTTCAAATCTATCAATAAGCCTTGACAGAGAGAAAGCATGCACACTACAGGACCCTGGATCCAGAGCAGTGAAATGTCATTTTATTATTTGCACCTTTTTACACTATGTCACAGTGTCGTCAGTGAAGAAGGCCTATAAAGGCACCTGTTTATGCTGTGTTGTGGGTTGTTTTTGAACTTTCACCACTAGATGGCAGCACAATCAAATAATTCGGTGGTAAGTGGTACACCATATAGGATGAGACACCTTTAATCGCGTGTTACTGAATAGTAATGAAAGTGTTGTCTCTTAGGTGTTTTCTCCTTTTTCTTTCTCACACCAAAATATCTGAGCCACTTGAAACATATCAGAATCTTAAACGCAACATTATTCAGAAATATGGCGAATCATTGGTTCTCACATGAAGAGTATTTACACTCCGATCCTAACCTTTTACATCCAGCAGTGTAACTGTTCCCAGTCTGTCATTTACTGGTTATTACTGTGACTCCAGACCCTTTAAGTCAAACAGCCTATTAAAGTTAAAATGTCATGTGTAACTTAATCTTGGTATAAAACGCCACACTATAACTGTACACCTAATTCAGCCTTTTTCAGTCTTTTACTGTTTGCTTGTATTCACCTCAACTTTCCGTCCTAGAATCCAGTGAAGAAGATTCCAGACACTCATGAGATCACGATGCAGCACGGCACCAAGACAGTAAGGCCTTCTTCTTCCAGCGCTCACTGATTATTGCTCATGTGGCTCGACGGAAATGTGTTCAATGACTCTCTTTTAGAACAGAAAATAAGAAGGTCTATATCGATCGTGTCCTCTAATCCACACCATATTTAGTTTACGTTAAGCACCTTCTAAAACATCTGGAGATCTGCATCAGCTTTCTTTTCAGCCAAGGTTCCTTAACTTTGCTGAATTTTAGCAATAAGAGCAGCATCAAGTCTTGTTCCCCGTGATATTTTGTAGCCGAAAGTATGACTACACTGTCAAATATTCCTAGCAGCAGAAGCAGCAACCTCCTACACTTGGTTGGCCTCTGAATCTCACCGGCTAGATCGTGTGTCACTTTTGAAATACCTTCGTTGTCTTCTCAGGTATCGGCGCTCGCCTTGGACCCCTCTGGAGCCCGTCTGGTGACCGGCGGGTATGATTACGATGTGCGTTTCTGGGATTTTGCCGGGATGGACCAGGCTCTGCAGGCCTTCAGATCTCTCCAGCCCTGCGAGTGGTGAGTCCCACTTCCGAGAACGCACGGTGGAACATCAACACAGTTGCTTAACATGTGCTTAATTAGTTTCGTGCAAACATCCAGTCCGCTCAACTGGTATTTGTGTGTGCCAAAGTGTACACGCATACATAAACACACACACGTTTGTTGAGCTTCGTTGGGCCTCATGTTAACCAGGTGACATCCTCTCTATTCGCTCAAAATGAGTCTTTCAGGAGCAGATGGTGAAGATATGCGGCTGTTTGTGTGTCTGCGTGTGTTTATTCTGTGATTCACTGAAACCATCATCAAAGATCAAATTCCTTTTTGGCTTTGGGAACCTGGCGGCTGAGCTGGAGCACATTTTCCCTTATTAACTGCAATTTACGCTACATTTATTTTGATTACAGCGTGATCCAGTAGCCTGTTTGGTTTACTAACAAGCTGGGCTTCATATAGAGAGAGCGGTGCTGCTGAGGTCCACTGTTCCTCTTTCCTCTCCCAAAAAGGCAACGTGTGAGCTCAGTCAAACTAAAACAGGGAAATTATAATTTGGTGCTAATGTAGTGAGCGTCTGAAGATGCCAAAGCCCCCGATTTAAAAACAACATTAATGTTATCCACACTTTCATTTCAGCAATGGAACTTTTTTTTTCTCTGTGCATAGAAATGTTGGCGCCCCATCTACCCCCTGCTGTGTTAATGCTATTTGCCACTGACCTGAATTGCTAATCTCACTCTTGTTAAGTACTCCACGTAGTTGCCTGTCTCTACTGTTTTATGTGTATTTCTCACTTATTCAGCGTAAACGTAACAATCGCTCATTCATTCTGAAAAGCACTGAATGACTGATTCTTCTAAAGTTTTAACATGCGTAGCTTATTCTGTTTCTCTTTATATAATGTCGTGTTGTTTATTTTCTTTCAGTGTGTTTCATTTAGTTTTCTGTGTATAACGTTTCTTTCAAAGAGTGTGTTATCATTCTTGCCATTTCTTGGCTTAAAATGCAAATATGTTTACTGTTACAGTTGCATGTGGTAGATCAAAGAGCAAAATCATCACATGTACATCAGATGTTGTTTTGTTCCTATAGCTACACATATCTATTTTTAATTTGAACCATTTAAAGGATTAAGAAGCTTCTTGCGTAACAATGTTTTGGTGCAGAGGTCTTGTAAAATCACATCTCGCAGATTGCTCGCAAACGGGCCGCAAGACACTTATTAGAACTCATCAGCCCCACAGAAATGCAAACAACAAGTACCTTCTTTGCCTCAGATGTCCTCTTCATGTGTGTGTGTGTGTGTGTGTGTGTCCCCTCAGCCATCAGATCACCTCCCTGCAGTACAGCAACACTGGCGACGTCATCCTGGTGGTTTCTGGCAATGCACAGGCCAAGGTGTTGGACCGCGATGGCTTCAATGTCATGGAGTGTGTGAAGGGAGACCAGTACATTGTGGACATGGCCAAAACCAAGGTAAAGTGGTGTTTGTGGGTAGTTCGGGTCGTGTTTTTGTGGTGTTGGCCATCGTGTCACTCAGTTATAATAACTGCTGAAATCTGGTAACACAGCGACACGGTCTGAAAGAGAAATAAACCCGAGTGGTCACATGGTCAGACATGTTGTAAACAATTTAACCAGATTCTGCGATGGATTTTTATGACCGACAGTTTCAGCAATACTTTCACCGTTTCCCTCCATTTTCTCCTTCAAGCAAGTTTGACAAACTAGTCCCTAGATTTCACTGATTCTTGTGTCATAATAACTGATCAACTTGATATCCAAAACTATAAAAAAATACAACCCAAGTTGTAATAAACTGGAATTAATCTCAAAACCGACCGCTAAACAATAAGCTGAAACCATAAAACTCTTTAAAGCCGAGAGGAGCTGCAGGTTCAGGTTTGTTCATCACCTCGAGCGACCCTTTCCACATGGTTTTCACGGTGTCATTTGATACATTATCAAACAAATATTGATTATCGCCACTTTAAATATGTTGCAGGCATTCATGCTTTCTCTTTTACTGAGAAAGCGGCCCGACAGTGACTGCCAATTCTAAACACAGGCTGGATGCTCTGCTCTGATGTTCTGCGGGTGGATCCTGCCAACGCATAATGGTAGCAAGGTGCAGCTGTGAGCTGGTCTGTTTGTATTCGTGTTGACCAGCCGGAGGCGGTCTCAGGGGGAGAGGACCACCACATACTTTCAGTGGACTGCCGTGGTTGATCTCTTGCTTGTACCTGCCGCTACAAAGGAGAATCCTAATGAATGGCCCATGTTTGGGTTTTACTGTGTTTAAGAACGGCGTATTGGTGGTCACTTACCATCTGTGCCAGCTGCAGAGCATTTGGACGTCCTACATTCTTGTCCTTCTCAGTCCCATCTGGAGCTGATGGGAGAGTGTGGTTCAACGAAAATGCATTATTTTGGCTTGCCGACAATGTCCCAGTCGATTAGCTGTGGCTCATATGATAATTAAGTCCGTGCCTCTACTCTTTTGACAGACAATTACTTGGCCTGTACCTTGTCCCTCTTTGTGCAGAGAGATTTGCTGCACAGAGACCAATGCTGTGGAAAAGCATGATATGTTGTTTTCTTTCTATAATAGATTTTTCTTTAGGATACAGAAGAATGTTAAACATCCGTAGCCCATTTTCCTTTGTCGCTAAGTCTTCTCATTGGTTGTTTTGTCTAACCAACGGACCAAAAACGGAGAAAAGGAGCAAATCTTCACTCCTGAAAAGCTGAATTTTGGGCATTCTTGCTTCATAAATGAATTAAACTTTTATCAATCATCTGCTAGATAATCAAGCAGTTTTATTGATTTCACTATCCAGCTTCAGCTTTTACAATTAACTAAACCTAACAAATACAGAAAGCTGTTTATCCTATGCGTCATGCAACTGTAATGAAAACAATCACTTGTTGTTATCAGGGAGGCTTCTGTTCCTGGTGCTGTTTGTCATTAACCTGCTCTATTTTTGTGAACTGTTTGTATGAACACCAATCTGTTTCTCATTAGTCATCAGCAATTTGTTGTCCTAAACAGTTGAGGAAGAGGAATCCCATTTGTTTAGGACGGTAGCGGCTCCTTCCCCCTCATCATTGAAGCTCTTGTAATGCACGATTCTCTCTCCTTTGATGTCACTGCACAGAGCAGGGAGGCATTCATTCACAGCCCATTTCAGCTTTAACGCCATCATATAGTGGATGTGTATTGACCATCAAATTTAACAACTCGGCAATTTGTTATTTGTCCTTTTTGTTTTAGTCGTTAAACAGCGAGACCTCGGCCTTTTTATCGATTATTAAAGTGGTGTGTTTAAAGTATGTTGACGGTGAACAGGCAGGCCTCTCTCTTCCTGATGCACACATACCGATGCAGTTTGGTCAACCTCTACTCGTGCAAGGTTCTGCTTTTTCTTGAGCATCCTGTCAAACAGCGGTATGTCATGTGTGAAGCCTCGTTGCAGCTCACCGAAGTGTTCCTCCGTGACCCGGCGGTGGCGAGGGAGGCCTCTCTCTCTCTCGAACGTATCCTGCGTTTTGAAGTCGTTTTTGTTATGAGTAGTTCACCACAGGACTACTCCGGCAGAGGAAATGTCTAAAAGTTGCTCTTCTAGGAGCTCGCTGTTTGAAGCTGTGACCCAGTCAGAGTTCAGCTGTAGGGCGAGGCCTATGTCGAGGAAGGCTAAAAGTCGAGGTTACAATTTGATCCAATTAAAGGTCCAAAAAGATCCTTTCTTCTAGACGGGGGCCCTTCAAGGTGCTTTCAGATCTGGCAACATAATTGGTGCCTACCGGGAACTTTTGTATGCGCACTAGACGACCGAGTCTCTGTGGATACAGGCCTCCCAGTTGCCAGGCAGTTTACACTACACAACTCAGTAAATGCATCGTCGCAAAAAAACGTCGTAGCTCCCCAGACATGATTCACTGGTGACCTTTAGCGCGGCAGTTTTGGCTCGACAACAGCTGTCTCTGCACATAAGTTGTGTGTACAGTAAGATTGCAAAATACGTCTTCATGAATGCACCTTCATCGGTTCCTCCTGGAGACGTTTCACCTTTTTTTTTTTTTATGTTTCCTCCAGCTCTTCCTGGCTACAACTGTTACAGCAGTTTCACATGAGTTTTCAAACAGTCGGGCAGATGGCAGCCCTGAATGTCAGTTCGCCGACTAGATCCACAGCGAACCACATGATTCACAGGTGCTGTCCGCTGCTCCTCAAAGCCGCTGGAAGCTAGCCACCAGATCTGGCCAGCAACCATTTAGTGCAGGTTTTTGTGTTTGTTCATTTTCACTTTGTGCTTTTTTTCAGGGTCACACAGCTATGCTTAACAGTGGCTGCTGGCATCCCAAGACTAAAGAAGAGTTCATGACGTGCTCCAATGATGGGTGAGTGTAAATACGCGTTGTGACCTCCGACTTTTAGGCAGGATCTATTATTAGGTCGTAGCTGCAGTATTGTAAATACTGTAAGCCTAAACCGTAACGTTTAAAAGTAATGATATGAAACATATATGCTGTACCCAAGTCTGTTTTCTGTTTCTAGCTGTACATAATTCATTTTGCGCATTTTATTTCATTTAAAAACACTTTAAATGGTCTCCTACAGTAACAATCCAGGAACAACCAAAACAATCTATTTATCTCGTCAGGGGAAATTATTTTTGGGTGTGGCATATTTAATGACTTACTTTTATAGACGCACCACCTGAATATCATGATCACTCCACCATTTACTCGTCCTACTGATGCCAAAGACTTGTCTTTGCTGTCACTCTGTCACCAGCAGGGAGTCCTCTCGTCCAGATTATGCCTCTGGAAAGGATAGTGTGGCCTCCCGGCTGTGACACATCTTATACTGGATGTAGTCCAGCTGCAGTCCTTTATTTCTATGCAGTGATTCTGACCAGAGCAACATTGCACTGCTGGAGATGACAAGACATCACACACACACTCATATTTATAATCTTTTTGCTTCAGGAAACAAGGCTTTAGCCGTCTTCTGCTTTCTTTAAAGCAGCACTAGTCCTGTGTGACTGCAGAAGCTGTAACCCTTTGCCGTGCGTAAAGGTGTGATTTCATATTTGTGAGCGTGTGGCTTTGAGTGAGAGCACAGCGATGAGTCTAAGTGAGTGTGACAGGCAGCAGTGCAGAAATCCAGGACTATCATCATTAAGGGGAAACAAGGGCCTGGCTTTGTGGACAGGCCGTGGCCCCGGTGTTTACCGGTGTTACTTCTCTCCCAGATGTGGAAGCTGGTTTATTTAGCTCTTATTGAGGCTCTGGAAGTCCTCCCCTGGCACGTTAGCACTGGGTGTTGCCCCTGGCCGGCTCACAGGAGACCGGTCGGAGAGGAGCGTACGGGGAACCATTCGCAGGCGGAGCAGCTGCATGCGAGGAGGGTTCACGGCAGCAGAGCAGGCCAGCGTGGCAACCGGCGTCTCGGAGATGGATGGAGGCCGTGACGGGCCCAAAGTGATTTACAAGTGACATACGTGGTCCACGTAACCCCATGTCAAAGCTCTCATATTCTCACTTGTCGTCACTTACGTGGTGTGCAGTGCAATACAGGGGCTGCTTGGTGATGAAGAGCTGGAATTGAATTTCCTGGTTGAAGCTCCGCCCCTCAATCTTCACACTTCTTCAATCAAAAATCCCTCTCATTCCTTCAGTGCATACAGAGAGCACAGCCTGAGATCCTCAGAGCAGAGCCGCTGTGACTGTACATTAAGCTGAGAGGCAGCCAGGCATTCGCTGATCCATCGAGATACGAGGGGGTTCTGGTACTCTGGTAATGTGTCCTGCTTCCTGGAGCAGCTCCCAGGTCTGATTTCATGAGAGCTTCTTTTCCAATCTCAGCACACACGACAGGCCCAAACTCTCAACTTCTGTACTAAAACCAGTTTTTTTTCAATGGTGTATTGTCTAAATTGCTAATTGCATTGGTTGGGATTTAAAAAAAGAACAGTTTAATTTATGTTTGTAATAGTATTTTACTCGTTTGTGGCGTCTTGCTCATCCTCCTTTAGCTCCACCAGGCCAACTACTGAGCCTGCAGAGGCCATGTTGTAGTCTGTAGGCCTTTGGAGAATGGACCAGCAGTTGTCCAATGGTACCAGTGGGTGTCTGCTTCAAACATCAGACCAGCACCTAGGTGTTCCTGTCTTTCTTCCCGTGTCAGCCTAGTTAGAGAGTCTTTGTTGTGTTTATTTGAATGGGTTATTAAGCATGATCACTGGACCGCCCAGCTCCTTAATTGAAGGTCCCCCCCTAGTTGTATAGAATGTCATTCATAAGAGCCGCCTCCCGGCTCCTTGAATGATTTCACTAACCAGACTTTTTTTTTTGGGGAGGATGGATGAGAGGGAAGCACTGATGAGGCATAATAATGCAGCAGCAGGGTGGTAGTGATTGTCCTTTCACACTGAGGGTTGAATGGGAGTCCGTCAGTGAAAAGCGTTTGTGCTGAGACGGGTGTGAACATGTCAACATCTCACATTCTGTTTGAGAGTTGTGTGGCAAAAATGTTTTCCAACATTATTCATGTTTGATTCAAGGGGGGGGGGGGACTGCGTATTAAGCACTGAGCCACTTTAACTAAGTCCTTGCTGAAAGACCGAACACCTGTTGGAAAAACTGCAGATTTCTTTCTCAGAAAGTGAGGGCAATATGTGCTGGGTCTGCTCCCGGTGGACGTCTTTCTTTGGCAAGATTGAACTTGAAGTAAACTTAAAAATCTGGCTTTGGACTCGTGTGTCAGTTGTGGTTTTTGAGAGCTGCAAACACAATTCTAAACAGTAGTGGTTTAAAGATTCTTGAATAAGTTCTGTTTAAAGTCAACAAACCGTACCGCAAACTGTTACGATTCTTCACAAACTATGACTAACAAAAGCTTTGCATTAGTGGCTTCAAGGACACGACACCGCTGATCGTTGCTTTCACTTGATGTCGCCCCTGGAATGCGATCAAAAATTCCCGTTGTGCTCCTTTTTTTGCGACTGAAATTTCAGCCCGTGGAACAGAGCACAGGACAAACGGCGACTTTGTAATTGGGCCCACATGTTACTTCTGCCGATTCTTTAAAACACACTCGCATGTGCACACACACACAAATGCACAATTTGAGGAATGTTTCCAGGAGGTTTGAATGCCAGGGATTCCCTTGGTGCTGGCCTGCTGTCAGGGCTGCAGCTGGATGTGGATGTGTAGCTGTATGCAAGGAGACCCCCAAAAACTAATTATTTCTCTTTATCATGCGCTCAAACCAAACGCACGTTGTGATATATGTGACACATTAAGGACTTATCACTGGGGAGCGAGCCACAAACATAGAGTTTCATGATCTACTGCTTGGATAAATCCTGGTAATAATTTTTTTTTTGCGTGTGAATAAGCACTTTTCATAAGTCAGTATTTCTTTCCTTCAACTGATCATTGCTCGCATACTGATCTTATCAAGTAAGTAGGTCATCTTATGTTTTAGTGCTACAGCCGAATACTTGGTGATAACTTTTCTTTTTTTTGAGGGGAAAGGAAAGGAGGGAAAATTACTCATGGGTTATTAAGTGTTATCTGCGTGAGAGAAAGGGGATCAAGAGCGAGGACAGACGTTACAAAGTGTGTGTGTGTGTGAGAGAGAGAGAGAGAGTGTGAGTGAGCATGTTGGGGCGTTTCACACAGTTGAACACATCAAGTTCATCCGCAGTCCAGCTCATCTCCAACTGTTGCCCGCCTCACACTGCAAGTGTTCCATATCCTGCCCAAGAATGCACATAGCATACCTTTAAGGGGTGCATTTATCCTCATGGCTGAGTCTGTGACAGGCAGCGGCATCTACTTCTTTAGTGTGTGTGTGAATGCTGTGTTTGTGTCTTTTCTTATTTGAACAAAATATGAGGCCACTTCACATCTTATCAGCCAGATTGCTTGATTAAATCTGATGAGCTGTCTTGACTTCTTTTAGCATTTTGTTCCTCTTGTGTGTGTGGTCTCACCTGCCTGGCTATGGCCTTTTTTTTTAGGTAGATTTTTCTACTTTGCAGCCACACTAATGATGTTGTGCATGTATTTGAATCAGTATCTCACTGTTCCCCACAGAGCATCTGTGCTCCGACCAACGCGTTTCTCCTTTTGCTTCCTCGCTCGAGTGCCACTGTGTGTACGCCTCCTCCCAAATCCTTCTGTTATTTCCCCACTTCATGTTCTTCAGCTGCGACGCAAGATTTGACCATCTTCCCCTTCCTAATCCGCGTTTCTCACAACAGAGCCCTAGTTAGTCAGTCAACCGGCCAACACGGCCTATCCCCATCACCGGAGTATGACCAATAAACAACCTCCTACCACACGTAACGTCTTTCTTATCCCTCTCTCTTCCTTATCTCATCATCTGGGAAAGTGATCCTAGCAACCATCTCCCCCCCCACTAGGCCCATAACCTGACAGACAGATAAAAATCTGGGGCCCGGGGAGCTGTCACTCCTCAGTCGATGTGTGAATGACCGCGCTACCTCGTAAAGTGCACACGCATGGCTGAGGATGTATGGCTCTCATTTTATTACATTCACCCCTCTGTCTCTGCCGCGTTTGTGCAGGAAAATGTGGGCTGCTGATTGAAGGGAAAACAAGAGTTACAGGAGGAGGAAAGGGGCGCGCAGTTCCTGGCGGTATCTTTGTGCCGAGTGTGAATATTATGACATCTCGGCTCTTTTCATTGCTGTTACTTTCCCAAAACAACTACCTCCTCCTGAGAGAATGCAGTGTGAGACCGCTCCAGATGTTTCCCTCAGGGGGGAAAAAAGGTGCAACTTTAATAAGGCGAAGCTGCACTTAGCTTCTGTTGATTTTAGTTGTTACTCTAATGGGAAACGGGACGTTTTTTTTACACTTTAATTAACCATTTTTAGAGTGCCTCATATTAGAGCCGACAGTTTTTCCCCGTCTTTGTCCCTGACAGGTGAGGCTGTGCAGTCTCGTGCTCGGGGTTGCCTCAACACCGGTGGGCTCCAACCGCCTCTGTTCTGTCCCCACTGACAGCCAGCAGTGCCGTGTTTTGGAAAGAGCCCTTACGATAAATAGCATTCCAGGTCTTGTGTGCGCTACGCGAAAGGTTATGTTGTCTTTATTGCCTTGACAGACGCCTACGGTCTTCTGTAAACAAAATAGAGACGTCTGTGTGAGGCGGCAGGTGGACCAATTTGTCCTCCAGTCCGTCACTCTTTCTCTTTCACTATCACACATGCACACGTATATCTGCTCATGGAAACACTTACTGTACCATGCAGTAGTCTTTTAAAGGTGGATTTAGCTTTTTTTCAGTAAGAGATTTGGTTTATGTGGAGTTAAACACAACTGTGCATCAAACTGAGTTTTATTTGACCCTCGCCAGTTTTCACTCAAACCATATGTCTTCCGCTGGCATTTGTATCACATTGTTAGACTTATCCAAACACAGTTGAGTGTGTGTGTGTGTGCGTGTGCGTGTGTGTGTGTGTGTGTGTGTGTCTTGACTTTGGAGGAATCCCTGCCTGGCTGTTAGTAGCAGCCCCGCCTGTATGTTTATGCTCCTCCGCTGACCTCGTGACCCGAAGGTCATGATGCTCACTAAAGCAAGCAGCGGGTCACAGACACATTTGGACACGCTCTGTCTGGCGTGAGCGGTGGCGTGGGTGTGTGAGAGGTAGGCTGAACATGTTTGTGTGTAGTCAGGTAGTTCAATAAATAGACGTGGAGGTTTAAGGCTCTCGAGGTCACTCGCAGGGCTGGTGTTTGTCCTCTTTGTCGTCATTTTTGTCTTATTTATAAGTTCCTTCTATTTATAATTTATTTGTTATCTCTGCAGCGTCCCTTATGCGTTTTTTTGGCAAAAGCGCTGAATAAATACGTAGCTAGTTGATGGAAAATATTTAGATTAGGTAGATAGAAGGTGTGTGCAACATAGATGCATACTTGGATATCTTCTCGACAGCCAACGGGGTCAAAGGTGAACGTTCCACCTTGTTTTAAACTAAACAATTAGTTCTCAGATCATCGTCCACTCTACTTTGAAATTCAAAGTATGCAGCAGATTAAACTGACAACTGCATTGACTGTCATTAGAAATGCTAACTGCAATAATAATGAATCATTTGAAGTTTCACATGTATTTTGTGTTTAGTATGTTGATTAATGGAAGACTATATCTATTAATTTTACATTGTTTATATATGATTATATCTCAATTCTTTAGTGGTTTGATTAATAAAAAGCTATTAGTTAATAGATCTTTTTTTTAACAACACCATTTAAGTCGGTATACTATGTTCCATGTTTGAAATATAAATCTGTAACAAGCAGGGATTCCTGTTGGGCTTAAGTTTAATGACATTTTGGAATTAAACTTCCTATTGGCACACGTACTGTGTGAAAAGTCTGCATTTGAATTCCTCCTTTCCAGTGGTCCGGGTTGCGTAACATGTTCAAGAATGTCATGGAAGCGTCAGACATGCCTGTCAGACTGATCTACTGTTCTGCTGTTTGCTAACCTCTCACCCTGCAACACATACCCGCCTAACCTCACGAGAACGGCTGAGGCACACTGTATCTCTATATGATTCTGATTTATTACAGCGGTGGATGGTGTTGATGACCAAATATGTTTTGAGGGATAATATTTTATGAGGGATTCGTGACAGTTGGGGGAGGATAAATTAAATTATCTGTCTGTCTGTCCGTCCACAGCACTGTGCGCACATGGGACCTGAGCTCCGAGAAGAAGCACAAGTCCGTGTTCAAACCGCGTTCCTTCCAGGGGAAGAAGGTCGTCCCCACGTGCTGCACCTACAGCCGCGATGGGAAGCTCATTGCAGCCGGCTGCCAGGACGGCACCATCCAGATCTGGGACAGAAACCTCAGCGTGAGTTTTAAAACACACACACATACCATGTGCAGTAGCTTGTAAAGATTGGATGTCTGTTTTGTGGTGGCCTTGGGTGCAGAGTCATGAGACTCGGGTCGTGCCGGTCACAGGCCAGAGAGGTCAGAGTTCAGCAAGTCGCGAACACTGACCAGAATTCAAAATGCCTGGCTTTCAAAAATGCATTTCTTTCCAAACTGGGAGTCTTTGAAAATAATATGATCAAATAGCCCGTCTGACCTGCAATGAACCTGTTTTCACACTCTCGTTCTGTGCAAACTCTGGAGAAACAAAGAGTCTACAGCCACGTTGGAGGCTCTGTGAGGCTGTTCGTAGATACAGCAGTGCTCAGAGCTAAATGCTAACATCAGCATGCTAGCAATGGCAATGCTAACATGCTGATGTTAAGCAGCATTAATGTTTATCATGCTCAAAATCTTAGTTTAGTGTGTTAGCAAGCCAACATTTGCTCATTAGCACTAATTAGCTCAGGCTGTTGGGAATGTCATTAGTTGAGCATTTGGTCTTAAAACAGATTTGATCTGACGATGGCCCTAAATGTTATGGGATCATCAAAGGGATCTATTAGTTGTTGAGATATTTCACTCTGGACCAAAGTGGTGGACTGACCGTCAGACTGACATTGCTTTCCTTAGAGTCACGCAGCTCGCATGGTTAAAAATAGCTGATTATGTAACTGAGTTAACTGACGTTTGATGATTGAGTTGAGTCACATGAGTTACTGGGAGGCCCAACCACAATTTCCCTCTGTACATTTTCCACTATTTGTTCATTAGGTAATTACGTGATCAGCGCGTTCGTTCCGTTCTTCAAGCTTCACATTGTTGAGGTAATCGCTGATCATTGCTCTCACTTATTCGACTGTTTTCGCTTGAAATCTTTGACAAATCGGCACAAAAATGGCTTCCAGTTGGAGCTGCGGAATGCATCTCCTAGAAGATCTTTCATTGAGGAGATCTGATTGGTGTCTCGAATGTTTCATCAGCGATGGTAACACCATGTTCCGCATCTGACTGCTCCCTTGCTCATTCAAACACACAATTCACCTCCAAGGCACAGATGTGAAGAGGAAAAAGGAGCCAGAAGAGGTGCATTCCTGTTGAAGGGGGGCTTAGGGGACCTGCAGTACTCATAATTCAGCATTTTCAAAGGTGACATATTGCAGGCATCGCTCCAGTTTGCTATTGTCATACTTTATGGCCAGCTCTTTTACAAACATGGTTTCACAAGTTTCTTTTTCCGCGCTGTGAGGAATATTTGTGGATACTCACCTGGGAACCCCTAAAACACTATAAACCCAGATTTTAGGACAGGAAATGAAATAGATGGAGGGCTGCACGCAGATGTTGCTAAATACTCTCAAAGACAACCAGCATCCGGTCAACATCAGTTATGAACAACTGCTCGGTCTATTTTCACGAAGAATGAGAAGTTGTTTTTCTGCCCCCGATGTTTCGGGACATTTTCATTTCACAATTGTTCCGCTTCACGTCCTTTCATCTGTCCCAACACCATATGTGGACGAGGTTGAATGCCTGTGTTATTTCGTATGAGAATAGTGATAATTAAGCCGCAGTTAGTGAGTTGGAACAGCTTGATTGGACAGAGGGGCTTATCCAGATTAGTCAAATGAGAAGTAGGCTACACGATAATTACTCCCAACATTCAACTTCATAATCGCACGACATTTCTATTGTAAAAGCTTTTGTGTATCTGTGTTTGTATGGAATCCCCTCACCCATTATCCCGCTCGTAGCGGCAGGCTTCGAGTGATTGGGTTAAAGCTCTCCAAATTTATTACCCCTCTTTCTCCAAGCTAAATATTTACCCTGCGTCCCGTAGCAGCTTACAATAGCCGTGTCTGTTGCCTGACCGCTGGAGCCTGTCCCGTCTGAATGGCTCAAGGCTTCAGTCGGTGCCCTCTGCCCTAATCAGCAACCTGTGCTGCTGACTCCAATCCAGCCACAAGCCTAAAAAGGAGCTGACCTCCCGAAGCTTTCATTGCCCCCCCCCCCCCCCACACACACACACACACACTCACACACACACACTCAAACGAGGTCCATCTCTGTTGTATCGCCACTATTACTCATGGCCAGAGTATGCAGGCAGATCAATCACAATCAATCATGTACATGACCTTGATCTGGAGCTGGGCCTAAAGAGAAGCTATTGGGGATGACACATCGTTCCGTTGAACCCCGACATGAGTTGATTGATCCTGTGATGGGAGTCAAGTAGGTCTCCTTTTTTTTTTTTTTTTTTTTTTAGTGGACCGCCACAGAGAGGGGATCGCATGCTCCGTTCTCTGACCAGAGGGGTCGGTCGGTGCCAGAGTTGCAACGCTGCATTTAAATGGTTGCCAGGTAATGTGCGCTCTGTGGAAGTGAGTGGGTTGAGGGTGCAGGCCCCAAAAACATAACCACGGAGACCTGGGGAATGTTATGATGTCATTGGTGGACTTAGATGTTTCTAGACTTCAAAGTGGGACCTCGGAAGATGTGGTTTTGATGAACTACTCCCGTCGGGGAACGTCATCACGAGACGATATGGCAAACTTTCTCTTGTTTTCTGCTTTTGCTGGCTTTGTCACCGCAATTCTTAATTATTCATTATGAGAGAAAGCCGAGAGCCCCAAGAAGTTTTTAATCTGTTTGAATTGGATTAATTTCGATGTGCGGGAAGGTTTTGTCTTCATTTTTTTGTGATTCAGGCCATCTTGGTATTTTTAAACTTGACTTAGGATGCCAGCCTCCTTTTTAACTCGACACGCTGTTATTATTCTAGTCACACACAGTTTATTGTCACCTGCTTAAACTGACCACCAGCATCTTGACATCATTTACAGTCGCTGGCTTAATAGGACCCTCAGCACAGTAATGCATCTCTTTAAACTAGCAACTCTGTGGGTCATAAAATATGTGGGCTGTGGAAGATTAAAATAACAAAAGAACTTCTGAAAGTCCAAAGAAAATGTTTAGAAAACTGTCTTAAGATCTGATAACTGGCTTTAGTACATATATGGCCCTCATCATGGATATTTCATCATGGAAAGGTTTACCATCTAAAGACATTTACACCACATCTCCCATCTTGCAGCCTCCTTAGCCTGAGCTTCCCTCCTTCATGTACATGTGGGGGCAAACATTCACTTAATGACTTTAAAGAGTCAATAAAACAGGTGTTTTTACTCAAGTGAATGCCCATTTCTCACCCACGTTCAACCCTGAACAAAGACTTTGAAACAACATGCACAGATTTTAGTTTGTGGCTGAGACATGGAGGAACACGGTCACTTTAATAGAACACACTGTCAGATTATGATGACATTCACTCCAGTGTGATGAGCTAAAACCACACACACACTCACACAGACACACACACAGACACCGACACGGCTTCGCCATCACCACTTGTTGATTTCCATGAAAGATCAGAGCAGCTGCTCAGGACTGCGGTTTGGCCACTTGATCCTCCGAAAGCAGCAGAGGTCAGAGTGAGCTGTTACGACAGACTGCGCGGTGGGCATCATTAAGCCTTTCAGGTGTGCGGTTGTAGAAGTATGGAGGTTGGGGCAAGGCAGCGCTTTTATTTATATTTATATAACGATACCCAGATAGTGTGGTCGGGACCAGTTGGCCCTGCGGTAGATTGCTATCATAGCCTGCTGCGGATGAAACCCAATGCTGTGTTCCTTCAGCTATTTATCAACTCCTGCTGCCGAACGGGCGTACACGTGAATCAAGGCCTCTGTGTGTGTGCATGCACGTGTACACAATCGTATATGAAGCGGCGTACGTGCATATATCTGTGTGAGGGGAAAAAATGCTCACATTGGCTAGCTGAGTAAAATTGTGACACGGGGAGAAGGGCACAGTTTACAGAGGAAGTCACGAGGCGCAAAGAGAGGTTTCAAACCGTGTACGAGAATCCGGTTTCACAGGCCGGCTGTGTAGATTATCACAGGAAGCGAACACCGTGGCATCTACCAACGCCAGCCAACATCAGGATAGTAAATAAACACGCAAGCTTTCACAACAGCAGTAAACGATCTGGAAATAGCTGGAGGGGTTTATGTTTGCTATAAGCAGCTAGCATAACCACCAGCTAGCCGACTTCTGACTGACTGACATTATTTAAGTTTTAATTCTTATTATTTCCTGCCTATTATCTATTTAGCGCCCTTGTGTCTGTCTTTCTTTTCATAATTTACTCCAGAGTCGAACGTGTTTTTTCCTCATTCCGCCTGTTAGTTAGGATTAGAGAATATAGTTAGAAGATATGAATTGATATGCAGAAAACATTTCTTTTCGGTGCAGACACTGAAGACAGTATAACATAACAATGCAACATCAAATGAGTTAAAACACAGCATGGGCTAACAGCAGATGGTGTTCATTTTGGAAAGAAATACGTCAGATGATGTATGATTCATCACGGGTCGAACAAGAGCTCATAAGTTTTCTTACTAGTGGACCTGAGGAGACCCGAGGCCATGGTGGAAAAACATGTGTTTTGAGGTTTATGTTTAGGAAAAAAACAAAACGCATCTTAGTTATGTAAATTAGATGTCATCACCTTCTCCTCGCAGTATATTTTAGGTTTAATATCTACTTTCACCTCTGGATTTAGTAGGACGATCGTCTCCACTCGACCCACTTTTATGGTGTGAGCTTCATGTAACCTCTCAGAACAGAAGATAATTGCAGGAGAACGGTTCCTCTGCATACCCTCCTGTTCTTAGTCCGCTGACCTATTTGTGCTGCCACGCATAGATTCAAGGATGACTTATTGTCATCGTTCGCTCACGGTTGTATGAGTGGAAATGTTGCGTGTTTTGGATACGCTCCCATTGTCCATGTGCACATAACAGAGTAGTGACGGCGGTTGTTGTGAATGAAAACGGGGGTCCCCCGATGTCTTTGTTTTAGGCTCATCAAATAGAGTAGTCGCCATTAACCCTGGAGGTAGACTATTGTGCGTTTGAGTGGGTTTACGCCTTTCACATTATGCTTTAGCTGCTGTTTAGCAGGCCTGAGATAGCCTCTGGCCTAGCTGCTCCACACCTGCTGAAAGATTACAAAATGTACTTTTCATATTAAATTGACCTCTTTTGACTTATTATTTCTCAACCAAGTCAATTTCCAAGACAACGGAAGAGGACGATAATCTCAGATAAGAGGTGAGGAGGATTTTAGTGGAAGGTAATATACGGGCAAAATGATGATGGGAAGCAGAAAATTATCCCCGGAGAGGCTACAGAGGCTAAATGGCCAACGCCTGAAAAAAAAAGTGGAATCCATGTTATCTACAGTTCAAGGTAACGGTGTTATCTGTCTCATCCCAGTTAATAACTTCCCTCCTTTTTACTTACTTTGGAAGTGAAGTATGACCTCGTTTCCTTCTTGTATCATAAGGACACATCACTCATGCACCTCACGCTCCTTTCTCTCCTGCTCTCTTTTTGCTCGTGTTTCTCTACACGTCTCTATCTTATCTGTCTTCCACGCTCTGTGCTCACTTCAAATTCCTTATCCACCCCTCGGAGTCAAAAGCCCGTATTGCTGCAATTCTCTTTTCACTGATTTATTTGCATTCCGTTTAGAATTAATGAAAGCGTAGCCGTATAAACCAAGGTTGTGTTTGTTTGAGCGTTAGCAAAGCCCACTTGCCAGACTATTGCGTCACCGCTGTCTTTTAATGATCCATCTCTCTAATCTGGCTGTGCTCGGGTAACACTAAGGCAGGGGGAAGGAAGCGGAGAGGAGACTGGAAGCTGGTACTGAAGCAATCAGTTGAGTCGTCATTCCAGTCATGCGTCAAGCATTGACGTCCAAATATTGCTGGTTTCAGCGTCTTAAATGTGAGAACGTGCTGCTTTTCTGAACTTTACATATTTGTGCACGAAAATAATTTCAATTTTGGACTGTTGGCCGGAGAAAACAATCAGTTTGAAGACGTCACGATGGGTTCTTAGGAAAATGTGCGTTTTGTTGACTAAATGATTCATTGAAGTCTTTTCCAGGTTAATCGATAATGAAAATAATAATTATATAATCTAGAGTTAAACAAATGAAAAATTCTAAATGCTATAACTTTTTACTTCCACACAACAAATGTATACACTAGAGTTTGGCTAGCGTAAGATACATTTTAACATTGTCGTATTTCCTTTTTCACTTCTGTTCATTGTCCACATTTTGGGTTGCCGTGTACTTTTGGAGCGCTTTTCTTCTTGCTGCTCCTTTTGTGTGTATGTGTGGGGGGGGCTGGGTTATTTCCAGCCTAGAGCTGCAGACCTTGGCGCACACACACACACACACTCTGCACCATAATAGTACACCACTTGCTCAGAGTGAGCACTGAGAAGGTACATGGCCATCTTGAAAACAGCTGCTTCAATGAGAAGCTTGAATGCTTCTGTTTGCAGAGGGGAGGGGGGGGGGGGGGCATTGCTGCAGTGGCTGGGATTAATTACTTTTTAATTGGGTGCATTGTAACTTCTAATTGTTTCCAAACTGTATCTAAAAGGCCACCAACAGCTTCTCCTAAAACTTTTTAAAACAACTCATCGTTCTTTTACCCCACATGAGCTACAAAAGGTGAGGTTCCACTCTGTCTGTTCTCACCTCTGTAGAATGACCTCAGCTGAAATGTCACCTGGCCTTCTTGGTTTTCAGTGATGCATGCTGCTCATCACAGCCAAGTTGAGTAAGATGTCATTCTCATTTACAGCCACGCGCCGAGGAAATAGTTACAAGGGCAAGATTCTACACGATTGGCCCGGCGAGGACCTCGATGGCTGGGGGCGGTACAACGCTCCTCTCTTCCATTATAAGCTGACGATCACCGTCTCTGCTTCAGAATTACATGTGATCTCACATATTCAAAGCTTCAACTCAGGATTATTGTCATTAGTGATTTATAATAAATTATTTGTCTATAAGATAAATAATGATAAATGTCCAAGATGATGTTCTAGAAAATGTTCTTGTTTTGTGCAAACAACGGTCCGAAACTCAAAGATAATTTGTTAATTTCAACCTCCATAGCCCTAGTTTGTAACACAGGCTTTCTGTTAAAGACAAATATATCTAAAACCATGCCAGGATAACACTCATGACATTATTATATTTATATCACCAGTTTACCTAATATGTTCTCAGACTCCTTTTAGAACCACAGAAGACACAGGCTGGGTAGCAACCTGGCCTTAATATGTAGAAGTGGTGGATTTGACCTTTAACTGTTTTAAGAGTGTGTTACTTCTTTACTTTCTAGCCCACAGTTTGTTTTCCAATCTTTTCAACCCTCTGCTGTCTCCTATGCTTCTGGCTCATCTACATTTTTTTCTAATTAGTCCCGGTGGGTTGTTGATATTTCAGTTATTATACTCAGAACTAGTAGTTGTTCCCGGCCGACCCTTGGGACATAACACTTGTTTAAGGATGGCTAATGATGAGAGAGAATCCAAATGCAGATGTTAGCCCGGGGCTGCGGGTAAAAGGGTCTTATGTGTGTTAGCGGCTAATAGACCGCACACAGTTGGACTGTTAGCATACTGTTTCAGGTAGGAGCCAGGGAAAAGTCTCTCACAGACCTAAGCCTGCCAAGGTAAATCTCTGCGGCCTGTAGTCCTGCTACAGAGTGCGGTGGGTACAGTGTGTGTGAAGTCGCTGGTATTTCATAAGTTGAAGTGGGCTTCATAGTTAAAGATATAGTACGGTGTTCATGGAGGAAATGGAAACCGTGTGTTGTTTTGAAGACACGGAGAGTGAAAAGGTCTTTTTGTTACTGCAGTTAGCAACTGAAGAGACTCATTGGCAGTTTGATACTGCAGCCCATCAGGAGATTATAGGAGCTGTTTTTAATATTGATGAGCAGCAGTGACCAGGGCAGCGTGTTTATGGAAAGAGAGCCAGGGCTGCACTATTTATTCATTTTGTTCCGTAATGAATGATCCATTTCACCGGGTCTAGGTTTTCTCCGTCTCTGCAATGTCGTTTGAGACTCGTCTGTGATCAGCTGTGTATAAATAAATCCTGGATTTTGATCCAAGTATTTCTTCTTTTGCCACTTAACGCACCTGCTATTGAACACAAACAGGAGTGAGTTGCTGCTAGCATGAGCTCTGTACTAGCCTTTCACTTTCATAAAGACCCTTTATTTGACCCTTTCATTGTCGGTCTTGTCAGAAACTATACCGATGCATTGTTTTCTCTTCTTCCCTCTTAGGTCCATACAAAGTTCCACTGTCGGCAAGCACACATCCCAGGATCAGACATCTCCTGCATCGCCTTTTCCTATGATGGCAGGACTCTCGCTTCACGTGGAGGTAAGAAAAACAAATCCTTAATCTTACAGTATCCACCAAACCCGGCAGCCAGCAGTTGCACACAACCAAGCTCAAAGCCTCCAGTTTTTAGGTGCAATAGAGGAGCTTCTCTCTTCCTGTGCAAAATACAAGGATCCACCACCAACAACACACAGAGCAGATGTAAACACAGAAACACTTGAGTTCCTCCTTGGTACGTGATCTAGTCAGGAGGTTTCACAAAGACAAACCGGAATACCTCTGTGCACGAGTCCGTCACTCAACATATTTCTGTCATGTAAATGAAAAATCTTGTTGTATAGTCAAGTTCCACTGTGGGGACTTTCTGTAAATATCACAATTTCTAGTTGACCTGTTGTCTCCATCTTTTTTTCTAGGGGATGACACTCTGAAGATGTGGGACATACGTAACTTCAGGAAGCCTGTGAATGTAGCTACGGGACTGAGCAACAACTTTACAATGTGAGAATTCTTAGCTTTCATCTCAACGACTGTAAACTGTGTGTGGATTGTGAACCGATGATGATGTAATTGTGTTTTTGTCTCTATTAGGACTGACTGCTGTTTTAGCCCCGACGACAGGCTTCTCGTAACGGGGACCTCTGTGAAACGAGAGCAGGGCAACGGGAAGTTGGTTTTCTTCGACAGAACTTCCTTTCAGAAGGTCTATGAAATAGAAGTCACCGATGCAGTAAGTCCCGCCTCAATCTCCACAACCACAACGGCTCTTATGGCAAGTTGTTTTTCGACTGGTTGGTATGATATTTTGGTTACAAACCGAAATTACCCTAAATAATTCGCGGTGGAAAAGAAACAATGAATACACAATGGAAAACATAATGAAACCGATATGCATGTCATTCCTCCTCCACGTAAGTAGTCTTGGCTCAAACAAAACTGCAGCCTTAAAATGTTTTTGTTTGGTTATAGCTCCCCGAGAACACAACAACAGCCGCCTCAGGCCTCATTATGACAGCCGATCAGATCTCACTGGCCTGATATGGAGATTTATTTAACTTTCTATTTAACCCAACGCAGGATTATTCCAGGTCTATTATTTATATTTAAATTCTAACGCATAATGTACACCACAGGAATTTAGAGAGACAGAACATGTATTTTCTCCATCTTCACCCCTGAAAGATAGTCGTGGCTGTGTTTTTTGGGGGGAAATAACGAGGGGAGTGAAGGCAAAGGAGGAGGAAAGTTTAAAAAATGGTTTCGAGGCAAGCTAGGAGAAAGTGGAGTAATGTGACCTTTCCTTACTGCAAGTCATTCCCACAAGCCTTTGGCAGGACAGCTCCTAACGCTTTTATATGCCTTTTGAGTTGCATTTGAAATGAAATTATCCACGGACACAATCGGCATGTTCCATTCACATGTGCTACACTGTCAGACACGTTAGCATAGTATGCACTTTACTAATCCTGCTTTCTGAGAAATCCCATTTGGTGAGGGCAACTAGCCATAGGTGCTGAAATGAAGGGCAGAGGTGCCGTCTTCAGTAGAAATACTTTGTTGCTTCCTGCTCCTCCTCTGTCTCTCCTTTTCAACAGATTCAGCAGTGTGTATCTGTAGTCATAACACTGAGGTCCGACCGAGGCTAATGGCTTCTAACTTGGTCTCCCCGGCTAAGACGTGACACTTTTAAATCAGCCACTGACTGAACGTGTTGGAGAGAGGGAAAGAGACAAAAGCAGTGTTTGTGTGTCCGTGCATCCCTCTGTCCTGCCAGCCAGCTGCTGTTAGCTTGCAAACCTTGGCACAGCATTGACACTAAGTGCAAACCCCGCTGCACTAACTGAGGGCAGAGGAGGGTGGACCGTGTTTTTAGTTGACCCATTTAATCTGAGATTTAAACTTCATTTGAATAAATAATTTTTAATCTGTTGTAATCCTTACTTAAATATGATTTTAGAGGTATTTAAGATGTGAATTGATGTAAAAGGAATAACTGTTCAAATCAAAGTTGAGTGTGAGCTCGTCTGAAGTTAGAATACATAATTATGTTAAAATAGAATTGACTGAAGGCGCTATAATATATTCACAGTCGGTCAGTACCTTGGTTTATCTTCATTCAGGAACAACAACAATCTCTGTCTCACAGTTGCTCTATTGGCTGCAAGTGTTTCTCAAAATCAAAGCCACATGTTCTTGATTCTGTGGATGGTGTTGCCACCGTACCTGTCCTCTCCTCCAATCAAAGTACACTTGACTTTTGAATGTTCAGTATTAATGGTGTCACTAAAAGACAGTAGGTGCTATTATTGATCTGCACAATATGTTACGTATGGAGGTCTGTCATTTAGATCAAGCAGTGGTCACATTAGGTCTTCCTGCAGAGTCCACATGAACAGAATTAGCTTTAAGACGATATCGCTATCGGCAGCATCAAAGAAAGACACTTTGGGTCAAAGAGTCTGTAAAGAACTTAACATCACTCCATGGACGTATCTTCTCTTTCTCTGTACTGAAGAGGGTAAACATTTGGAACTGATCTTTCCATTGGCCGTTCACTCGTTCCACCATCTACCATTGTAAGAAGCTCTGGAAGCTTCAGCTCACTTTCACTGGATGAACAGCAAAACCTCTTCCTGTCTGCCCAGTGCCACAGAAAACAACTCGGTCTAGAAACGGCACAGGCTGCCAATCGCCTGGGCAATGCTTTTATTTCTTTTAATTGTAACCTCTCAAAACTTATATGGTAATGATTTAAATACTTTAATAATGCTTTGTTCCTCAAAGGAACTACGGAAATATCCTTTGGAAGCCATTCACATATTTGAGCAGTTTCTTGCCGTCGTATTATGTCATTTCATTGCTTTTGTGTACATAAAAGCTTTATGTGTGTCAACATGTTGAGCTGGTTGTCCACGTGGATAGAGACAACCAGAGAAAATACATGTTGTGGTGGAGAAAATATAGTAAGTGGCCATGAATGGTAATAATCATCCCTCGTTGACAACTGAGATCAGTTACTTTAATATAGCATAGAGACATTTTAGTTTATTGTTTTGCCATTTTGCCATTATTTGGGCCAATGTAACTCAGTGAATCAACTTCCCAGTACAAACACTTGAACAAATCATTGGGTTCTAAAAGTTGTCAAATGCACTAATAACCAAATCCAGAGTTATTCTGTTCCTTTGTTCATGTGAAGGAGTTGAGAACAAGGCTGGACCCCGAGGGCTGGGAGGCGGGGTCAAATAAAACGATAGTGTGCTTGTTCTATCGGCCCCATGGTTGCGTAAGACCCGGGTATTTTGATCTGAATTCTTTACTTGGAAGTCCAACTTTTTTTGGCTTTATGTGCTACTGAGCAACTTTCATAGGAATGGACGGGGCGCCGCCTCCGACGCTGCATCCAGTTCTCTTTACTCATCCATGTTCCCAACCCGCTGACCATCACCATTACAATCTACGTGTATCTGTATCGCCCACGCCAATGGGTATCGGCAGCTTTACCCCCTTTTCTAAAATATACATTTTGATGCAGGGAAATTTAGTTTTGCAGCAGATCAGTTATTTCTGGTCGACATGCACTCAGTGAACCTGATGAATGTGCTATTTACTATGTTTACATCAGCTGTCTGCTCCTCGGATGGCCCAAGAATTTAAGTGCAGTCTTTATAAAGTGGCGTACCAGCTAGACGAGTGAAAGGAAGGGCCACCAATCATTTCTAACTAAACAGTCTACATAACCCCAGACCTGGATATTCCGGGGTATGCCTGGGAGCAGAGGCTGTTTTAGGTCCATTTGGTAAATACTTCAGACACTCTTAAGCTTATCTTAGTTCATCAAAATAGGCTGAAACCAGGTGAGACCATGCTGGCTATCAAAGGAACGAGCTCTTGGCTGGATTTCAAATGGAACTTAAACCTGCAGCCCTGGTGCACTTTCTCTAAATGTGTGCGTTTAGTTCTGGGTGCTGTATGTATGTATGAATGTTCCAGTACATCTTCCAGTATTTTGTGATCATCTGTACTTTGCAAATCCGGCGAGGACCTTGGTTGCATCTTTGTCCCTCATTTCCTGTCATATTTCCACTATTGTTATGCGATAACTGCGTAAAGGTTGACCCTAAAATGTTTTGGAAAAAGTGGGAAGCTGCTCCAACTTGATGCACCAGATTCTCACGTGTGCCATTAATTACCTTATTAAATAGATTGGCTAATAGACAGATTTGGTTGATCGATATTACGTACTGTTTATTGGTCACTGTCTTGGAGAAAAAATGGAAATTTGCACAAACCAAAAATTTGTGTTAGTGCACCCAACTTATAGTTATAATGGTGCAGTTACAGAGTTATTACCTTACACAGAAGAATGATCCTAATCAGATCTATTCAGTGATCCATACTCCGTAATAGCCCAAATCCTGAGTATCTGTTTTGGGATCGATGAATGTGGCATCACAACATCCCTAATATGATTTTCTTATGTTTGATATTTGAGCGTTTAGATGCCTGGTATTCAGTTTGACTCCCAGATGTCAGATTCAGGAGTGCAGCTTAAGAATCATTGATTGGCCCTGTTTATGGTGTTTCTCTGAATGGAATGGGACTGTTTTTGGGGGCCACCTACACTAGTTGCTCTCCTACCATGTCATGCTTGATAGCTCTTATTAAACAACGAGCTGCTCCCGGTGCCTTGCTCTTCAGGGAGGCCTTTCATCCTCCGTAAGAGCAGCCAAGCTTGAAAGGTAGAAGGGAGGCCTTAACTATGTTCTTTCTTGTGCATCGTACCCAAGTACATCTTGCATAATGTAAAAAGCCCGTTGTTCCAGTAAGGCAGTTCATACTAACTACAGATTTCTCGGACATGTGCCCACTCGGTGTGCAGCCGAGGTGCTACGTCTAGAGTTCTCCTTCCTCCTACTGAATTCAGTTGGCCTGCGTCGCTAAGCTAGTCAGAAGCATTGCACATGTGGATCCACTCACCAGCGGCTAAACAAGGAGCACAGCTGTGACGGTTGTGTCCCATTACTGCTGCATAACTTTATTTCCTAATCATCGTACATGTCGGGCGAGTGGCTGTTGTCTTATTTATCCCTAATCAGACTCAGGTATTTTAATCTGACGGGACATAGAAGGCTGCTACTGGAGAACTGATTAAAGTTTCCTCCTTCATGATGTGATGTAATTTTGTGGACGTGAAGCGTAAACAGTGGTTCCTAGAGTATAAACATGCTGCTCTGAATATCTGGAGAGCAGTTTTACTGTTGGACCGGACTGAGCTGGGCTCGGCTCCGGGCTGCTCAGTGGATCCAGCTGTGCTGGGCCCCACTGAGCTGCTCCGTTCGACTTGTTTCACCGCTGACAGAATGATTTGTTTTGGTCTGAAGAGGTTGTTTTCTGAACTTGGCTGGGCTGCCGTTACCTGGCTGTGATGTTTTTTTTTTTTTGGGGTTTTACTGCCCGAGTTGGGTCATGCTATCTTGTACTTTGACGATACCTGCGGAGTGTAACCAAAATTCCTAACTGTTGTCTCTGCCCTCCGTTGCATGTAGGGACTGTCCGTGTTGCTTTAGTAACGCTGATGGGGCAATTTATAATCCATTAGACATTAACATGGAAGCACATTCACAGTGGGTGAAGATCAATTGATGCATACATGTTGACGCATGTTTTTAGAAGTGGTGAGTGTTCTATGGGATCAGCATCTGCCTTAGGACAAATACAGCAGATTTTCACAGTTTTTATGCTAAGATAAAACAGGGCAAACATATTTATGTTTGCGCTTATTAAGCCATTTTATTCCAATTATGTATATATTTATTTATTTACATGTTATCATCTATCTACCAGTGTGTTACTGGAATATGTGAGGCTCGTGTTACGTCCCGTTTAAAGCATTTTCCAGATCTTTCTATCAATTACAGCCGGCTCATGATCTGGTTGAGCAGATTAACCGTCATCTGTCCCATGAGCTGCACACCACCGAGCAGTTGGTCTGCTAGTGTAGAACCGGAATGTATGTACGTGTAAGGTTGGCGTAAAACTGAAGCAGATTGTGAGTGAATTTAAGAGTCTTAATTATGTTGCATGCTTGCGAGAAATATTGGTTGGATGTATTGTTTTATATGATCAGTTAACGTTGTGTTTCATAGTTTTCATGAAGTGTGTGTGTGTGTGTGTGTGTGTGTGTGTGTGTGTGTGTGTGTGTGTGTGTGTGTGTGTGTGTGTGTGTGTGTGTGTGTGTGTGTGTGTGTGTGTGTGTGTGTGTGTGTGTGTGTGTGTGTGTGTGTGTTAAAGACTCCTTCCCATGGTATCCTGGTGGGAAGCTGAACAGCTGGGCGCTAAGCAGCTTTCGCCGTCACAGGATCTGGACATCCCAGTCGTAGACCTACCCACCCCCCATCCTGCTCCCCCGATTGCCTTCTCTGTTCCACATTTTTTTTAAAAACCTCACTCTCTACACACAAAAAAAATCTATGCAGCTACAGGACATACACAACCACACCGAATAAATGCAAATGTGCATACTCAAACAGAAGTCGTCACCGGAGGTTGTGATGCTTTAATAACGCGTGTGAAGAAAAGAGGCACTACTGCAGGGACTCTAGCTCTCCACTGCAGCTCACATATCACAGGATGAACAGAGGGTCTTCATCACTTCTCTCTGTACTCCTCTTTGGCTCTCTGTCTCTATCGCTCCCTCACATACACACACCTCTGGATAAATGTGGTCACATGTGCCTGTTGGCTCTGGGCCATCTGTCACACACAGACTGAGGGATCCAGCCCTCATCCCAACAACCAAATATAGTCAACTAGAGCAGCAGAGCACGCTGGGGCTGATCCCCACAGTACCACAACCAAACCTGGGTCACAGTCACACGCTCACAATACTTAAGACAATAGAATATGATGGTTACCTTTTGTTCCTTGCACATCTGAACCACAGCAGAGAAAGTAGTTCACAACTTGCTGTGGGCTGCTGTTCTCACATGCACTACCTTCAGTTACTGTACAAAAAAACCCACTTTAAACACTTTGTTTCTGTCTGTGTATTCCAGAGCGTCGTCCGCTGTCTGTGGCACCCAAAACTTAACCAGATAATGGTGGGAACTGGAAATGGACTGGCCAAGGTCTACTATGACCCTGTTAAAAGCCACAGGTACGTTCGGTTCTATATGTGAGGCTGGTGTTATTCCCCTAAAAGACACTAAAAACAACAATGAATTTATCTTTACACTTATTGTCTGTGTAGCCAGAGCCTGACATATCTTGCTGTCACGACATAGAATTCTATTGTTGACAAAAAATCAAAGAATTGTCGGTTTACGTCTCTTTAATGTGAATGAAAAACTACAAAACAAGGCCTCACCCATGATCTCTTGTTTTCTATATGATACGTTCAAATAGCCTCATTTGTAACAAACTGTCTCTTTTCCAGGGGGGCTAAGCTGTGTGTAGTGAAGAGCCAGCGGAAAGAGAGACAAGCCGAGACGCTAACACAAGATTACATCATCACACGTAAGTTCCTCCGTGCCTGTTCAAACACCCATAATCTGTTTAATTCTTCTAAGAATAATAGAATTTGCGTGGCACATAATTCCCCGCTCTCTTGCCTTGGCGTGCATGGCCCTAAACAATTACTAAAGCAATTAACGTGAAGTGCCTTTCTCAAAGCCCTCCAGCAGTTTAGTCCACCTTGAGCCACCATCCCATCTGCTCTTCACATGATAAGGCACTGCGTTTTTTTTTTAGATATCCTCAAAACAACGGTGTCCGTCTTCCAAGTGCATGATGTGACAAGTGGACCATATTCTAAGAATCCTCTTTCTTAGTTATAAAGAACAAAAATACCAACCCTTGTTTACGTGCTTACCTCTCTCTCTCTCTCGCTTCTCTCACACACACACATACCGAGGGCTTTGTGAGGAATGAGAGTGTATAGGGCTTTCACGGGCCCATTAGCTGATGGAGCAGGGTGTGGATGAGTGGATCGACAGCCGCGGGGCACTGTGCCACGCGGCGGCCATGTGGTCTGCAGTCACGCCGGATCACGCCTAGAACAGCCACCTCTCCCACCTCTGCTGGCGTGATCTCCGCCTGATCCACCCCCCCCCCCCCCCCCCCCACACACACACACACACACACACACACACACACACACACACACACACACACGTACACAAACTACCCCCCCCCCCCCCCTACCTGTCATATGACCAACACACGAGGCTGTCATCTCTTTACTGCGTGCCTCATGCTCCTTGGCCCCCACAGTAAAGTCATGAACATGCACGAGCTGCTGACACGTCGTCCCTGATTGGCTGCTAGGGCCCAATTCAGACGCCGCTTATTGTTTGGGCTACCGCAGCCTCTTCAGATGCATCGTGTGATTACATTGCCATGCCAACAGGGTGTGAAATAGGCCGCCGTTAGACTGCCACGAGCAGCGAGTGACGCACTTGATGCCCCGGCACTGGAAAATTAGAGGGGACAGGAAGCAAGTGATGGCCCATTGAGAAAAGCGAGGGAATCTGTTAACAGTAACCTTTTTGCTTAATGTAGCGTGGAGGAGAAGAATTAACACTGAACAGCGACAGGGCTCCTGAATGGAAAATCACTTTATCTAGCCCTTTACTAAAGTGTCTCTTTGTAACCCCTGAGGATAAGAGCAGAGCATATACTCACTTTACACAAACACAAATGCTGGCGCTCTCTCTCTCTCCCCCTCTCTCTCTCCCTCTCTCCCTCTCTCTCTCACGCGCACACAGTCTCTCCTTCTCACACACCTTTGGGAACACTCATTCACGCTTACTCATGCACATGTTCGCTCACACACTCGTGGTTTTAAGTGCTGGGGTCCTTTATTGTGATAGTGTTCACAAAAGTGTGAAGAGTGGCAGAGTGATTGTCTCAGTCTAAACATGGGGGATATAATGAATATGTTGGTGTGCACCGTGGCAGAAAGAGTACACAAGAGGAGAGATCCTGCCAGAGCTCAACAGGTGTGTGTGTGTGTGTGTATTTTTTGCGTAAATGCTGCGTATCTCCTGCAAGGTGTGGTAGCGGGTGAGATCGTGTTTCTGCATTTTGTGTATAAAAACTCTGTGAAATGTCAGCTTTGCATTCTGTCTCCATTCAGCATTCAAACCCATATTGCCAGGTGCCCCGTCTGCTTATTTGTGCGTCTGTGTTATGTGATCTCGCAGTTACCTAAGCAACTTGATTACCCTTGTTTACCCTGTGTGTCTCCAGCTCATGCCTTACCCATGTTCAGAGAGGCCCGGCAGCGGAGTACACGAAAACAGCTGGAGAAGGACCGACTGGATCCAAGGAAATCCCACAAACCCGAGCCTCCTGTGTCGGGACCAGGTGAAGTGCATTTTTTTGTGGCTTTTTATTAGTGCAAAACATAAAACTCACAGATTAAACAGGACAACAGGTAACAGGAAAGCAATGGCGTGTACATTGAGTGTCCCTGGAAGACGAAGCAAAAACCACCAATGAGCAAAATTAAAAACATAGTGACGATGGTACAGCTACAGTTCTACCGTTGCTTTTCAAAGCGTATTGTTGGTCATGTTAACTGGATGATTCTGTCTGAGGCAGATGTACAAATCCACAGTTGATGATGTGTTCGGTATTATGCAATCGGGCTGAAGTCGAGAGCTCTAACGGCACTGCTCCCGCTTGGCCTCTCAAAGATTCAGTGTAGCCTGCTGTTGCCTCACTTTATTAACTGCTGGGACATAATGATGCATCGTGAACTTTCTCTAGGACCCATGGTCAATCTGTTTGTATTGTTACTTTTAATACACACTTAAACAAACGCCACACCTATGCACGGTCATGTCTACAGTCTGAACTACAGCCGAGATGCCAGACAGCATTTCCTGCTTCAATGGGTTCCAGTTGGCTCATTGCTGCTATTTCATTGTTGTTTCTTTTCTACTTTCACTCACTTATTTCTTCAGTACTTTGTACTCAAAGCAATCTAATAGATCCACAGTGCGATACGGTTCACATGTTTTATTTTCCCCGCAAGAAAAATACAACATTTTAAAAAGGGTGTCACGAAAATGTTGCCTGTCAGAACCACCTAAAATAAGCCACAGCAGCACAATGAGGCAAATAACATGATTTGCACTCAAAATAAGTTATTGACATATATAATATATTCAACACATCAGTCTTTCTTCAAGTTGTGTAGTGGAAGAAAACTTTATTTACTCAATAAAGCCTTTTCATAAAACACCGCTAAGCTAAATGACAATGAATCGTTTTGTATATAAAGTATTAAAACATGTAGAGTCGAGAGAAAAGACAAAAATAACTACTTAACTACTTGCTAGCAGGCCAGAGACTTTTTCGAAGACAGGCTGTCTTTATATTGTTTATGCTTTGTGTGAAATTACTTTGCATAAGTGGAAGATAATGTTTGGCGGTTGGCTGGATGCTTACAAGCAAAAGGAAAACTTGCCTTTCAGTTCCCCAAACAACCTCACTGCCCAGCTCGAGCAGGAAACCCTGTGTGTTCAATTACGGGAACGCTCGCATGCATGTGTGACTCCTGCTCTTGATTCTTTAAGACAACCATAACAATGGCCTTTCTGGAAAGCAGCAAGCTAATGTTATAATTGTTAAAATAGTGTGTCATGGTGTAGTCACACAGTGTTTTTTAATATGATATTGATTGTGTGTCCTGACAGGTCGAGGAGGAAGAGTAGCAGCTCATGGTGGCACTCTGTCTTCATTCATCGTGAAGAACATCGCTTTAGACAAAACGGATGACAGTAACCCACGACAGGCCATCCTACGTCACGCCCAGGAAGCTTCAGATAACCCTTACTGGGTTGCCCCAGCATACAAACAGTAAGAACCCCCTTATATCCTCGCGATGAATAATTGACACTCTCCCTGTGCACCTTATTGTTCTTCGTTTCCTCTCACATTCATCTTCTGGCTTCGCTCTTATTAGCAGACAGTGTAAGGCGAGTGCTGCTTACTCTATTGTGATGGTACTTGGGTTTCTTCCTACCGGTGTGACACATAAATGTTTAAAGAGTTGTGCAGTTTGACAGATGCACACTGCAGAAAGGAGAGTAATGGACAACTTTAGATCGCTATCGGACTCAGACTGCTACATAAACGTCAAACAAAGCTTTGAGCCAAATCTCAACAGATTGTTTCACATAATGCAAGGAAACGATCTCGAGTTAAAAACAAAAGACTCTGGGATATACATTATCGTAGATTGATCTGATAAAGTGCATCACTCTAGGCAGTTTGCTGAGCTCTCTCCAGAAGTAATAGTCACTATCGCAGCTCTCTTTGCTTTGGAGGAGCAGCCCTGTGAAGGCAGGTCTCGTGTTCTTCTGAGTTACAGCCTGAACTTCCTTCAGCCCAAATTGGCCAGTACAGAAGAAGTTACTCAAATTCTAATAATAAACGTCGTAAACCATTTGTGGCCTCGTAGCTCTGTTATCTGGCGATCTAAATTTGAAGTTTATTGCTTTTCTCTGAAGTTGTCTGAAAAGACCTGTTAAATCATTACACCCCCCCCCCCCCCCCTTTAGGACCCAGCCAGTGCCTTTGTTTGCAGAGGACTCGGAGGAGGATGAGGAAGCTGAGAAGGAACCAGAGTGGAAGAAACGCAAGATCTGAGGTGCATCGGCAGCAGCTCATTTTCTATAGGACAGCAGACAGGGTGGGCTTGTGTTTGTGTATGTATATCATCGTAACCCAGAGGTCTCCGGATCAATCCCAAAGCACGGAGTTACTGTCAGAAACTGCATAGAAGCATCAATTACGTTTCTAAATTGAACAGCCTGTCCTCCCTCTCGTAATGTATGTGTTTATGTGTTTATGTGCGTGCTTCTGTGTCGAGGGATAGCACATAAATGTGCAGGTTTTCCTTTTCTTTTTTTACTGTGCAAGCATAATATAGTTTTATACAGTTTTCTGTTCTACTCCTTCGCGTTGCAATTCATCAACCTCTGGAAGAACTTGGCTTTTTATGTCTGTTTTGATTATATATATTCATCATTTCTATTGTCCTCTCCTCCCACATCTCCAGAGTTTGCTAATGCCTCATAAATTGTCTCCAGATTTTGTGGTCTGGTTGTGTTCATCAGCTATGAAGAACAGTTTGCTAGTTTGTAAAAAGTAAATAGCAAAGAAGTACACAAACTTGCAGCCAATTCTTTTTTTTAAGGGTTTAGACTTTATGAAGCTGTGCAAGGTTTGTTGGATGCGATACGAAACTCCAATCAGCATCACCTCAAGACCTATAGAAAGTCATTTGTATTCGCTTGTCAAATAGTGATATATTTTACCACAAGTTAAAGTGATATTTCTGTTTTTTTTACCAGCTGATCAACGACTTTCTTCTGCCAGATATGTATTTTATGAGGCAATGACTTAATCCTGCAGATGTATACGGTTCACCCAGTCCGGGCCAGAGCCGGTGTTTTGACTCACAGCTTTAAATAAAGTTTTTACAAGCTACTTTTTGCGAAGTTATTGCATCGGTAAACTTTCCTGCAACTGCTGCATTTTCTAATATTGATGAATATATAAGAAATCATGATTCAAATTTCAAATAATCTTAATAATACAAGTTTAAGTTAAGATCGTTTTCTCAAGCAACTACTCTCAAAGATAAATATTGAACTATCACCAAATTGCATCATATTTCTCGGGGCTCTTAAATTATAAAAATTAAACTTGGGTGTGGCTGCAAACAAACTCTCTCTTTGTTCGATCATTTGTTCCATCCGGAAATATCTGTACTGTTCAGCATGCCCAAAACCGATATTTCCTCATTGAATGAATGACCTGTACAGTGTCTAAAGATATTTCCACTGACACAACATACAGAGCTAATCAAACACGTTTGTGTTTTTTATTCATCTCTCTGGAGAGCAACCTCCGCCTACAACAAACTAAATGTGACTGTTTTTCAGTAAAACTAGTTTGTAATTGAAATTTAAGCCACATGGTCAATTTCACTGTATACATTTTGAAATGTTTTCTACTCGGGGTGAAACTGTAGAGCAGTCTTAAATTCCCAGACAACCAAAGTTACAAGCAGACAACCTAATGTCTCAGTGTCCTGGCAAACTTCCTGTTGCCATAAAATGAATACGAGACGGAGAAATACCAGGACAAGAAATATGGAAGGACTAAAACAATGAGTGATGTTTTTAAGAGCAGCTAAAGTGGTGAGCTGAGAGGAGAGAGAGGCTTCATGGGGGGGGAAGAGACTGACGTCAAGCTCGACTTGACAAAAAGCGCTCTCAACCCTCAGCGACCGCCGAAGAGCGACCCGCCGATTGATTCACTCCATCGGCGTGTGATGAACCGGTTGACACGGGGGGGAAAAGAGAAGCCGTGTGTGGAGCTGAAACCACAGCCTCCAGGTGCAGGCAAAGGGTCAGTTCATCCAAATGTACAAACACGTTCTCACTTACAGTACCTGCTGTGTTATGTCTATGCAATACAGAGAAGGTGAATGCTGGTTTTGTGCTTCTCGAACCCCAGATAGTTTTATTCAAAAAATATTCCACAGACCTCGTCGTGACTATAGTTTTCATTGGCCATCTCTCTACCCAAGAAATAGTCCCACAGAAAGCTTTCTTTTGTGGCCGCAAGCAATCATCAATTACAGCCGGGCCCAGATACTATGATGGATAAAATTACATTTAACTTGAGGAAAACAAACAAATGGGACCCAGATTTGTGGACTGAAGGATAAGGCTGATGGTATTCTATATCTTCCTAATTGACAAATATTCACTCTTCTTTTAGCTCTGATTTTGGTCTCAACCAACACCATGTATGTCCGTTTAGCTGCTGAAATGTTTAGATGCTTAATCTGTCTGCTTTTTGGGGGTTTTTTTTTAGAGCTGAAAGCGGACGCTTACGTCAGAAAACGATGCTGAGGAAGGCAATGAAACGTGACCAAAACATTAAAGTTGTGGGCTGTAAAACCAAAAAACAATGAGCTGAGTTTGGTGATCGTTTTCTGTATTCGTCTGTCACTATGAGCAGATGGTCATTTGTTCCATCATTGATATAGAATTACTGATAAACGCAGCTTTAATTACTAGGCCTCAGCACTGAAGTGACGTGATGTTGAAAACAAAAACAGCATTTAAATGACTTTGATTTAAATAAAATTAAAGATTTAGGTCAGTATTCAGAGGCTTGACATTTTTTAAACTTAACTTGTGCGACTTTGTATTACAACAATTGAGACTTAAACATCTCTTGTATTACTTAAACCATACATTGTATACACACCTTGAGCCCCTGCTTAATGACTGTTTGGCTGTTTGTACTGCTGCCATCTTCTCATCAGCGTTTCCAGATCTTCTGTGCACGGCGGAAACATTCTTGAGCTCCTTAATTTACAGCTCAGTGGCGCTTTACGGCGAGCTTTTTGTTTACGGTACGACCCTGGGCTAGTGTTCAGGAATGCACGCCACACTGTAGAAGGCCGTCTCTCCAAACCATCCCCGCAATTCTGCATACAACCCAAATTTTCATCCTCAAATTTACATGATGCTTGTGTAAACACATGCGAGGCAAATGTGCACCATCTGGCCCCGGTGCGTTACTGTACATGGCAGAACACCAGGAGACACGCTTGTTTAATAGAAACAAGTTTAATTCTGTAAAAAGTTATAAAATGAATATTGTACAAAAATAAAGCTTTGGTTCTGTAACACAAAACAAGTGAAGACGACATGACACAGGTGTTAACACAATACGGGGTGAAAAAGAAATCCAATCCTTCCAATATTAACACCGAGGATTCCTTCGCATCTTTACCTTTTCTACTTGTCTCAAAACCAAAAGGACTAATCGCTAAGGAACAGTGGAGCGAACGGTCGCCAAGACGAGAGGGGCCCGCTGGTCACAGTTTACACACTTTAATGTATGGTATCGAGGAGAAGCGAAGGCGCTCCGAGGGCTTCTGGGAAGACTCCTAACTGCACATTCTCATCTGGAAAGGCTTATGCACGAATCAGTTGTTAAAGGGGAAGATGATCCAATTGATGAGGTATGCTGTGATAAAAGCTAGATTTTTTTTTTTTTTCCTGTCTCTCTGTGTGTAGTGTTTGGCCTTAATTCAGCTTGATGCAGTGGATTTGTTCTGTGTGCAGGGGGATTACACAGTAAAGCTGGCTTGCTTGCTGCTGGGTGGGCACAGATACCTTGGTCCCTAATCCGCGCTAACATCAAGACCTACCCCGGGGGCTCTCTTTGTTCCACTTAAAACCATCCCCTCGCAGGGTCTCGATTGGGCCCATGCTTTCAAAATGCCTCCTGTTTTCCTGGATGTATATTTGTGTATAGTTTTGGGGGGGGGAACTCGGCTGAACTAGTTATTACATGTAGAAAAGCATGTTGAGCCTACCCATCGTCTTGCTTCTGATTCCAAAAAACATATTCTTTTGTCCAAGCCTCTAGTCTTGTGATATTTACATCAGTTCCGCGATGACAGCCGCAGCGGTTGCCGGATTTTTCCTTAAACTGCCTTCATCAACACGGCTTTGCCCCGCGGGGATATTTGGTTAAGACTCGTGTTAGAGGATCACTTTCAAATCCCTTTTCAGGCAGTAAGACCTGTCTGTCAGAGTCGAGACAGAACCACAAGCAGTCTTGTGAACTTTAAAGCCTATTGGGACAGTTAACCGCTGCAAAGCCTTTTGACAGACTCGGTACAAGTATAGAGTGAGGTTTCGTGTAACGTGTGCTGATAGGCAGGCATCCTGGCAGCGCTCTACACTCTGTGACTCAAAGGACGGATCCTCTTGAGGCACCTGCAGATCCCCAGAGAGACCACTGCTGTCGTGTCGATTTTAGATTTCAAATTCAGAAATGCGATGGCTCCTGTTTGGAGTGATGTTCAATCTGTTCTGGATTATTTAACTTGAAAAATAAACAGCAGCAAAGCGTTATTTGCTGAGAGAGCAACGTGTGGAGGTCCCCCCCTCCCCGTCTTAGCATGGTCACATTTGGAAAAATGAGGTGACGTGTTTAAAAGAATGATCTACCCTGCCGTCCCTCAAAATGCTCCAAAACAATCAATTCACTCAAAAAACATCTTCTATTGGTCCCCTCCTCTGTGTCTCTTACTAGCTAATGATGATCCTTTGGTGTCATGAATGGAGGAACTCTGGAATCTAAGTGAAGCGAATAAGCATTATTAGGATTTGTGGGCGAGTGTTTCGCAGTTCTGGATCACCTTTTCAGATTTTGCTTGAGAAAATGCTCCACAATGGCAACGTCGAGGACAAACAAAGCTTTCAAATAAATAAGAAAAATGACAATTTCTTTCATAAAATGGATTGAAATAAATAACAATAAGTTAATTCCCATCTTAATAAATATACCTCTTACACACACGTGTGTATATATATATATATATATACATATATATATATATGTATTTATGTATGTATATATATATGATTGGATTTTATGTAGATGTAGCGTTGCAACAAAAAGTCTTTGCTGAACTCCGCCGTGGTATTTGTCATCCCCTGGCTCTGAATGTAAATGTCAACATCCAGACTGTGCAGTGAAAGTAATTTAGATTGCAGCTGATTATACTCCTCAAATCTCCACGTTCATCTGAAGTCTTAGGAGCAGCTATGGAAAAACTGATGTTCCTGGGAAAATGAATTCCTCCGGAGGAAAAAAAAAAAAACAAGCCGACTTAGTCAGTTTTCTTCACTCTCACCTTTTTTTCAGACGGCACGGTTAGTTAGCAAAGTGTAACAGTCTCGTTTCTCCTGCATATACTGGTCAGGGGTTCTGAAGGACTGAGCATGGACTGTCAAAGTTGAATGTACAGTTTGCTTTTTTTTGAATGGCTGTCCCATTGTTTTTGACTGCCAACAGCAATACGAGTCAATACACTCCCTTTTTCCCCGACCAGGTGTGACCTTAGTCCAACAGAGATCCCACCAGCCGGGGGAAAGTGATCCTTAGTTCACTGATGTAGATCTCTCGCCTGTCACTTCATCAGACACAGGCACACTTCCTGGCAGAATGCTTCTTCAGCGTGTGATACACTACATTGTCGTCCAAGAAGGATAAGTCGTCGTCGAAAGCGATTGGCCGACAGCAGGTGCGGGAGGGTGTGTCCTTGTCCAGCTTCTTGTTGTGTGTGAGATTGTTGAGGATCTTGTCGTAGTTGGTCTCGGCCTCCACGCAGGGGCCGCTGCAGTACCGAAAGATCAGCTCCTCTTTAGTCTGGTAGCCCAGCCCCAAGTCTGTCACGTTGAGGTGGACCTCCTTTAGCAAGCAGCCTCGGGTCTGCACCGATATCCTGTCCCTCCCCTTCTCACCTCGCCCTCCTTTCCCGCCTCGTCCCCGACCACGCTTCCTGTCGCCATGTCCTCTCCTCTCGCCTCTCGCGCCTCCTGTGTTTGCCGCTCCCCTCTGTCTCTGCTCCCGCCGTGCCTTGGAGCCTCCGCTGGGCTCTGACGATCTCCGGAGTCTGCCGATGGTAGCCTCAATAAAATCCATTACATCATCAAACTGCTCCGGATAGGGACCCGCGATGTCATCTGAAAGATACGGAAGGAACACATTCCCTTATAAAGTTGGCATTAAAACAATATATCACAGACTTTCTGAGACGTCACCTCAACAGCATGGTAATCAATGATCTACTTCTTTCAAAGACTGTATGAGAAGATTAGATTGTACTTTAACAAATGAAACCACATTACGGGTATGACAACAATTCAGAACTAGAAATCTCAGCAAATGAACACATAAATGCATGTAAGTAAGAAAAGCAGTATATGGCATGTTTTGGTTAAGAATCAGCCCTCTGCATGTACAGTGCATTTTTACCATCTCACGTGCAGCCCACAGTACTTGATACTTGATTGAGCATGCTCATTGAGGAGTTTTAATTCATCTTTTTCAATTCATTCTTTATTGTTGTTTTTTTTTCAAATGTGTGGTAAACCCTAAGGCTGCACACAGTCCACATTGTTGGCTTGACTTTTCAATGTACCTTTACCCATTTCTAGCTAACATGACTGTAGCTAACTCAACACTTGGCAGATGGGTAATGGATATCCGTGGATAACATGATGGATCACTTCTGCTTGTGATATGATAAACGTTTAGTTACTGCATATTACATGGTGAACAGTCTGAGCAGATAGCCCCATATATTGCTATTTTTATTCCTGTCATTTCTTGTTAATTCCCAGGGAAAGTTTCCACCTTAAACATTCCCGGAACTTTGCACCCCTAGGTGAGATAAACAATAAATATGGAAACATGTCCAAGGTATACAACAACTTAGTATGTAACAACTGGCTCTGTCCAGCAGTAACACAATTCACCAACTAGCACCTCTAAAGATAATTAGTTGACGTGTTATATCTTGTTTAATCTGTAACAAATATGAGCGTGGTTATGATCTTCTCATTGAACTCATCCTAATTCTATACCGGCAAGTCAAACTACTCCTTTAAATGCACAAATACAGATGTGTACGTAACATGCGGAATTGAATAAATTCACTTCGGCCAAAGAAATCAGTACAGCAAACCATTCACACAAGTGTTGAGAAAATATGCAGACAACGTCCATAAATACTGAGAAATCCTCTTGAGGGATCAGAAACAGTGCATGCTGATTTATAGATTAGATGTCAGGCGGAGGAATGCAGAGAGCAGTCCAGAGTTGTTCTTATTGACGTGAGTGCAGGTGCCCTGCTTTGACTCTTTTCAAGATGGCTGATGGGGGATGAGTTGGAGGCTGAAGTTCAAAGGGTGTTGTCACTTCCACTTTGTTGTAGTCAAAGAAGAAGATTTGTACATGTGGGTAGACTTGATTTTGCATGAATAACCAAGGCCGGCACGCTGCCTACATTCGTTTTCAATCTCAGAGAGCCCGAGTCGTTAAAGGTTGTTCAGCTCTACATCTGCAGTTAACCACGTTTGCGTTCACACACACACCAATTGCCTGCGATGATACAGTAGGCACAGACCAATTACACCACCAAGAGAGACGCAGTGAGAGATAGTTTTTCCAGCCATTTAATTCGTTCATGGACGTAATTTGAGAATGCCAACACTTCAAAGGCCAAATAAAAAGGAAATCGTATGCTTTGGGTCATTTAGATGAAGCAGATTGGAGTCGAAAACTCAAAACATGCACCAGCTCAGCTCTCTCCGCCATCTGCTGCGAGCAGCGATGGGAACTGACTGCAAGTCTTGGACCCTCCTGTGTTACATGTTGATTCTATTATGGGGTAAAGTCTCTCCTCCTCCAATGCCTGAAGGTCTGGCAACAATGAACTATGAGTGCGAATCATGAAGACATATTGTTCTGAAGGGAATCAATTGGTCCGACTCTAATCACGTTACCTGCGTGCGTCTGTGCGTGTGAGTGTTTGGATGTGTGTCAGGGGAGCGATATCTGGCAGGTGGTGTTGTGGTTAACACAGCCTCCATATTGCAGTGTCACCTATCTCTGTTGTCCTACCTGTTCCTGTGGCAGCGCACAAGCCATCTGATCCGCCTGCGCTCCACAGTTGATTGGGCCGCTGCTCGTATATCAGGTGAGCCCGGGCCAATCTGTTTCGACACACCTGCCCTTTGATTTAGACACCTCCTATTATGTGTCAGCTGACAGGCAGGGTGGCTACAGTGTACACCTGCTGACAGACTGGGCCGGTGGCAGCCAAAGGAGCCAATTCAAGGTGCAAATTGTGCCATCATTTTGACTGAATACTACAATATCAGTCCCCTCGTGCAGCTGCATGCCTGCAGATTTGAGCCTCAAAAACGTTGATGTTACGCGCAAACCAACAGACCCATCCCCTTTTAGGGCTGAGGTTTTGTTTACACTGTTAGTGCATAGTTAATGGTCTTTGGTTACAAGCACATCAGTGATGTCACCGCGGTCCAAACAAGAATATGAGGTGGCAGGACAAACATTTGTCCAAATGTTCCATTCCTTATCTAGTTCTTGGCCGCGTCTACTTCTGCGTGAAGATGATACTGTGTCACTTTGATCCAAACAAAATAAATTCCTGCCCACTGTTGCTGTTAAAATGAACATAAACACAGAACTCTCACTCGGTGCTTCAAACTTTCCGGTGTTGTCCAGCCTCTCTTGCCTGCAATGTGGTTCACACACTGCCATCTCGAAAACCCATAATTTCTGACTTTTGACAGATGGGCAAAGGTCATGGGTCTCTATGTTTCAGAGTGGCAGAGGTGAACGTAAACAAAAGGGAGAAGGGGGAATGTGGAGAGCAACCTCTGAGATCAGAGCTGCTCATGCTCTTATTCATGCTGCAGGCCTGTTTTGACAAGTGCTGTAACCCACAGAAGCAATAAAAAAAACAAATTAAGATTCTATCTTCTATCTGATAACCTGCATGTCTGAGAGGCTTATCAATGTAGGACTCTCCACTGTTGGCTCAACCCACTGGCTATCACTTTACCTGCTGTTTCTCAAGTGTGATTAGTGTAAATTACTTGGCCAGCAAACCAATGGTGTCTGAAGGGCCCTTTTTTTACAAAATGCCACCTACAGTATGAGCTGTACATGCTGCCTACTGTTCCTCTCGAAAGTCAACACGTTGCATGACAATGAGATGAAAAGATGCCAGCTTCACTGTTTATGATTGAATGATTTAAATGATCATGTTATTAAATGGTTTGCACAAGCAGCGCAGATCATGACTAAAATGTGAAACCCCATGTGGGACAATAATCCGACATTTAAGACAGTGACTCCGCCTCACAAAAGATTTTGTCAAAACATGCCGCGTGCCTTACATTGATCCTCCATGGAGATCTCCTGCAGGTTGTGATCTTTACGCTGGAACGTTGGCTCTTCTTCCTCCACAGACAGGGACGCAGAATCACTGTAGCCGCTGGGGAAATAACGCCTCTTGGCTGGCTGAGTGTTTTGGTAGAGAGGCCGTGTAGCAACAGAGTTCAGGAGCAACAAACACGTGGCCAAAACATCCCATAACTTCATCTTAGACTCAGTTCCTATGAAGAAAGCTGCAAAAATAAGAGAGGCTCTTTCATTTCAAATGATAAGAAATAGCAATAATAAAGTTATCAAAACTCTGGTTTATAATGAAGTCAGCAAAGAGTTTGAAACAGTGTGGCCAGACCTGCCCTGACTCATTCTGTATTAATAACTGTGTCATCATGTCGAGAGGCTTTGAACTCCACTTCGTTTCTGTCTCATAGTGGAATTTGTTGTAAATATGAATATCAGCGTTACCCTACCAGGACGTTCTAAAATGGCCTATGTGCTTGATAATCTCAAGGTATCCCCAACATATAGAAATAAGGATACAAAGAAGAATGCGTAAATGTGTGCGTAAAAGTACTATGTTGGTTTAAAATTCCCAGCAGCCTCCTACTTATTCTCTATCGACCTATGAGGAATATTAGATAATATATTCATGTTGTTGTGAGGGCGAGCTCTTGCTACTTGTAATGAGGCACGGAGGGTGCGCCTTACACAAAAATGCGTTGGTTAAAGCACGCACCACACCGTGTTGGCAACGATAGCCTAAATAATGGTGTGAGTTGGCCAGATGGCGATCCCCAAAGCTTACGTGACTCTGTCTAATGGCATGTTGAGTCTGCAGTAAACCTAAACAGCTATGCATGGATAAATACTGTGCTTAAAAATGCCGTGCAAAAGTCCTAACAAATGCACAAGCTGCATTTTCATTTTAATTTGCTATTTCAACGAAAATTACTAAAGTGAGTCTCGTATTGCGCAAACATATTCTGAGGATATGAAGATATTTTGTTTTGAACTCTCAAATGAAAAAGAATATGTTGCTCCACTTACCTTAAATATGGCCCATGCAGACCTGAAACTCGCTTGGCTGTTAGTGTTAAAATCCAAAACAGAAAACGCGTCTCAGATAGTGTCCAAAGCTGAATTGGCTGCATGAATCGTTCAACAACCACAATCCGAAAATGTCCTTAAAACGAGTTCAAATTCGGTCTATCTCCCGATAGAAATAAAAAGCTAAAATACCACACCACTTGTTTTTTTCATTCTCCGATCCGGCAAAAACCACGCGTCTTCCCACACTTTGGAGTCCAAAGGTGGGTGTTGAAAAGAGCGTACCAAGTGCCACTGCGCCTTACGGGGTACAGTTGCAGTCGCTGATTAATTGGATGCTACGTTTCCACGTTGGAAATCCGAGAGAGTTCCACCATCTCCGATTGAGAGGAGTTCAATGAAGACATCAGCGTCTCCAGTGCAAAAGCAAGGCGCCAAAGGTCCAAAAATCTGTTTCCCAGGATGCAAGAAGCTCTTGTCTGCCTCTTGATAAAACAGTTAAAGCGCCGTTATATCCACAACTGCGTTAAATGTTCATAGTCGCCGACATATGACAATATGTTGACATGATAAACAACACAGATTGGGGTATTTATTCTCCATTTCTCCGGGTCAGATAGTGTTTATGCAGCTCGAAGAGTTTCCACACGCGTTGTCCTCATACTGGACTGAAGCGGGACAGATGTCTGCGCATAACACCGCACCGCGCGCAGAGGGCAGTTTGGAGAGATTTATAGTTAAGTGCGCTCTGACGTATAGGGCAGTTGGTGTCCGCCCCTTATATATCCCCGCAAGAGCAAACGGAGGTCCACAAATATTTCTCCAAACCTCTCCTGGAGCCCCGTTTGGAGGAGCGCAGTTTTCAGATGTCTTTGGGATTATGTCACACATCCTGATGTCCTCGGATTAGATTTCAGTATACGCGGAATGCGATTTGGAGATGTTGTGTTGCGATGCATGTTTCTAACCTGATCTCCGCGCTCTCTTTGCGCGCCGGTGTCATGTTCCGTCTGATGGCCACACACATCTCAAATTTGAGTCCCACTTCACTTGCTATTTACTAGAACATATTTGTAAATACGCCAGAGGAGCAATTTGGGGCAGAGTGAACACTTTGTTTTAGCCCATATGTTGGTAATGTATTCCACTCCAGATTTATTACATAGAAATGTATCTCATAGGAGTGTCTGGTCATTCAATAAGCACTTTCTTGTCAAGGTGAGCCTGGGGCAATACCGCACAGACCACACAAAAAAGGACTCTGAACCGGCTAAGATGTGGTACCTGAGAGGCTTTCCATCGCCCTTCATGATTTACAAGCTATACACTCGCCTTTCATCTTCGGCACAACTGAATTCCACAAGCTACCCAGTCCTTTAAGAATTAAACTCATTTTTTTTGTGCATGTGCCAGAAGAGACCGACTCCTTCCAACAACTCAACGCCTGCTTTTCCAAGAAGCTTTCTGGTTTTAATTTAACATGTGAAATGCTGCTAAAGATGGCTGTTCAATAAAAGGATAGAAATCCCAGCATTGACACTTTAAGTCCGCGCTGACTTATCTGTTAGTCAGAGGTATTACGGCTCATAGATATGTGTATACTCATGGGCTGAAGCTTCTTGTCAATACATGTTTTCTTTCAAGCATTTATGTGCGCCCTACCCATACTTAAAGTATCTGCATGGTACAGGGCCAAGTCCTAATTGTATGGATTCCTTTCCATCATGTTCTCACATGGTTTCATTGTGGTAACCGACAGCTACTGGTGTTTTGTTTGTTGTGACAGAATCCTCTGAATTCATATAATTAGTTTTTGTACATTTATGGTAACTTGGCTCTGACTTCCACCTTATTTCATATAGTTTAGCTTTGTTCAATAGCAGAAATATCTCTGGTGTTTAGAATAAGTTGGTGTTTAGTCTGTAGGACACAGATTCCCTGGTGACATTCTTCTGTTATTACTGTCCTGCTGTTACAGGACCAGATCCTCTTCAACTTCCTTTCCCCTCGAAACTATTTTAATTGGACACTGTCTTAGAATAGTAATGTAATTGGAATTGTCTGTATATGTCTTTAATTATCTTTTTTTTATATTGTTGTCCTCTTCGTTTTAAAGGGGAACATATCATATTCATTTTTAGTTTCAGAACTGTATTTTTGGGTTTCTACTAAAACATGTTTACATGCTTAAATGTAAAAGAAACACATTATTATTCTCATGGTGTCCGTCAGAATATAGCCGTTCTGACTGAATTGGGGGGGGGGGGTCATTCTAATAAGCCTGCATGTGACACAAAAAGAGGAAAGAAAATCTGAATTGCAGGTTGGATCACATGTTTTGTGATCTAAGCAGCCCAGCACAGCCCAGATTGTGGTTTGTCAGGCACTCCAGATCACCAAATGTATGTGCACAAGCACTGAAAAGGTGAGTTTCTCATGATATCATACAAGTTCCATACATAACTTTTAATTTATTAACCAGGATGTTTTGTGCATGAGCTGTTCTGTCATACCTGAATGTGAGTCATAATGCTTCCTGCACTCTTGCCCTCACTGAGGCGTCTCACTAGTTCAGGGTAAGTGGACAACTCAGCTCCACTATAACTAGATTTATACAAATCAAATGAAGAACAACAGGGTTCACCGGGAATATTAAATTGTTCAGAAAACAGCTTTGTGCAACATTTCCATGCCAGTGCATGCTGGGATAGCCTCCAGGCTCCCATTAACAGGAATACGCAGGTGAAAAGAATGAATGAAAAGAAAACCTTACTCACATAAACAAGCTCGAAAGCATGAATGTAATGTGAACTGGCAGTACTTTACAGTACATTATAAAATTGAGTCATTTGGAAGCAGAGCAGAGTGTCTCTGGTTCTTCAAGGTTATTTAAAGTTCATCAGGAGACGTAGGAACTGAGAAATCTAAAGCTACAAATACCTGTTTTATTTGTTATTTAGATGTATAAATAAATACACATACTGTATTCAACTTTTAAATGTCTTATTTAATGCTATATGGCTGTATTAATAGTCATTGATGGAAAGCACTTTGATTCTATTTGTAGAGGAATATCACAAAGCTGAAACAAATTAACTAGAATGAGTAAGTTAATTAACAGAAATGACTATAATACTATGATAATGTTTATGATAATGGAGCAATAAAGACAATAACAAGCAATATTAAGACATCACCTGAACAAGAACGGACATTTTACACGAACATTTTATCGACTCAATGAATAATTGGAAAACTAATCAGAGGGATAATCGATACAAAAGAAAAATACAGATTTCATTTTAGCATAATCTAGATTTATTTGTCATACTGTAGAAAGCAAAATAATTGCATTAGAAACAACAGTCCGTGGTGGATCCTCATTTCCCGCATTACTGTGTCTGTCAATGTCTGTTTGCTAGCATAAGACACATTTGTCAAATGACTGGAGCAGATCTCACATAGGAGATGTTTTTACACGTCGCCGCATATGACAGCTCCGTCCAGGACACAGCCTGCTCAGAGATGGGACAGACAGAGGCCGTATTGTTTATTGATATCTTGCAGCAGTGTCACCAAAGGATTCCTCTGTGACCCTCCTCTGTCTCATCCAGGCAGAGTCGAGAAGATAATGGTCCCCGAAAATAGAACCATCTCACAGAGTTCCTTTATGCGAGAGAGAGCGCTGCACAGCCCGGGGGGAGTCATCAGTCCCCTGAGCTGAATGCTTGAGTGACGATAATAAATATTAATTTGTTTGGAGGAGAAACATGAGTAAGCTGAACGAATCACCGCCGCATGGGGTGTGAGGAAGAGACGCGTCACTCCCACAGAGGAGCCCTCTTTCATTATCTGTGCCACTGACTGACTGACTGACTGGACAGGCACCTTAATGTTTGATGCCAAGCCTCCACAGAGCAATGACAGGCCCTCATATGGAAATAGCAGTGATTCCCCAAAGAGTTTATAATATGAACATATAACACAAACAATCCAGATCAATGCAGCTGTTTCAGCTTAATATGGAATTGTAAAACTTAATATGAAACAAATGATTCTGTGAGTCACTATTGCATGTAATATGCAAAAAAGTGGAAAAAAGTGGACCATCTGTAGGCTGGGTTGATATGTTTTATTACAACTTCGCAACGTCTTTTGTGAACAAAGACAAAAGATTTCAACACACTATGCAATAAATATAACTCAGTGGGAGAAAAAAAAAAAATCCACCAAAGACTAACAACAATTCATTGAAAGCGTTATTGTGATCTAGATGATGAACAGGCTGAGTTCCAAAGGTCTCAAGAGATCCTCAGGGTACAACTTCATCCGTATTTTAATAGTCAATTGTATTTAAAAAGGTTGTGGTACCTATTGAAACTACAATGGTGATGCTGGTGTGGGACACCTTTTGCTTTCACATGTTACAGGTTATCAGTAACAAGTGAGCACCCTTTAGAATACAATACATAGATATTGTTGCAGACCAGCTGCATCCCTTCATGGCCGAATAGTGGCGTGTTTGTATTTGGAATTTTCCCCCAGAATGAATTAAAACACTGTCACTAGCACATGTCAACATAGGTCTCAGGACATGACAGTGACTTTGGCTTATACCTCTGCTCTGCAGTTTACTTTGAAAAAGCAGCAAGGACTCTGTGTGGTTATTGAAGTCATTGAGTATAGTAAGAACATGACCCGCATGAAACTTTTCTAGCCTCTTGTTCAAAGCCGAACAAAAGGAAAACCAGACACTGTCTTGAATAGCCGGGCTGGCCGTGTGCGCTTTAAGTGCATGTGAGCGTGCCCCGCTGGCTAACTTATGGCCACCGTTATGCACTGCTCTCATGTGGCGGTTACAGCTGATAACGCTGTCTTGGCAGAAGCGTAGCACCCATCCTCTGGTTGCCCCTCAGGTAAACACCGTCAGCTCGGCCAACGCTGTTGCTGTCACCGTTTTTTTAAATATATAGCAAGTTGAACCTTCTGATATATTTAGTGTCGAGAAAAAACGGTCTTAATTTAATTTAGGGATTTTAGGATTGCAGTATATTATCGAGATTCTCCTTTCATTGTCCACCCAATGCATGGCAAGCTCAAACTCCGCATCATTGTCCCTTTTTGCCAATCATGACAGTAGCCTCTCATTATGTATTCTGCATGTAGTTGTGTGCGAGAGTGCCGGTTTCCTGCCAGAGTGAGCTCAGCTGTCAGCAGACACAGAGCCCCCGGATCAACCCTGGCACAGAGACGGAGAGACGGAGCAGGTAGGCAGGGCAGATACCGAAGCTTTCAGCTGATCCATTAGGACATGCTACAATTCAGATGTGGCGGGCCGCCAAATGCCCAGCCATTGTGGCATTCAGAGCAGTATTCCCATCCGTTTCAGTCATTGCTCAAACATTTTATGAGTATTTCTTGGCATCATACACACATAGATTGTATGCATGCAAAAGTATGTGCTTGCTGGAGTGTGTGTGTGTGTGTGTGTGTGTGTGTTTGACTTTGCGTGTGAGCGAGTGTGTGTAAATGAGATCACTTGGTACTATCAAAGTGCAGGCAGGACTATGACACTGTTATAAATAGAAGGGAGGAAGTAAGGAAGGTTAAATCTCTCAGACACAGATACTAAATGTGTAGAGAGAGGGAGCCATTTGAAAAGCCGCATGTCCTTTTAGGCTTATTTCACTATGTATATTTACATTGTGTACATTTTGGGGCGTTCTCCCTCGCTATACAGTGTAAACAGTGGGCCGTCACAGTAATTCAGCTTTCTTGTCAACTATAAGGTCTGATTTGAAAAGTTGAAACAACTCTGTTTCCCCTCTTAGGGTCAATGCAGCATCAAGGCTTAGCTTGTCATTACATCGCAATAGCCTCCAGATAGCTGCACGCTGTGTGAACAGCTTATTATTGGTCCAGGGGCGAATTATCACCTCACGACCAAATGGGAATCCAGTAAGCTCGCTCCCACGGACCAGTGCCTTCATTGGGCCGTGATGAAAATGATGAATTCAAGGTTCTTCGAGTGGAGTACAGCGCTGAGAAAGTTATTGACCTGTAAGCATTTACAACACTGCTCCCTGCTATTTTTTATTATTTTTATACAATTCACAAATACTGCTGAAAGATATTGCCCCTCACTACAAAAGGGCTGGACAGGTGGGATGCATAGATTGACTCTGAGATGCACTTGGGACATCTTGGCAACTGCCCCAACCCTGAAGACATCCAGGCGTGTCTGCATTCAGCTGTCTGCATGACAAAAGATGGATTGAAATAAGGAATTTCAGAGGATATGTGTGCATGTATTCTATATTGTGTGGTCGGATGTATCTCCAAACATGCACACAATGCCTACAGACACAGCGAGGATGGTCTGTGGTTAGGCTGATAGGGTTGCTCCACTCTTTAAATTCAGCCCTCCAGCATCGCTCACTGCAGCCTGTAATCCTGACCGCCGACATCTACCTGGCATGACTTTGACCCCTGACTTTTGGCAGCTGTCGGTGGCGCCCCTCGCCGAAGACTGGACATGTGGGATACTAGCGCTCCTCCCAAAGGTGGCACAGTGTCAGTCTCTTTGCTGGCTTTACGGTTTTTAGCATTCAAAGAGCGTCCGCCGGGGGCCTCCTCTTACTGTGTTACTAAACAAACAGGGCTGGCGAAGTGCTGATCACGACCACTGAGCAATGATGTAAAGCTCCCTTGGGGAAGGGACACGGTTACGTTGCTTGTTGTCCGTTTGCTTTGCGTATCTGTATCGGTTTACAGATTTGAACGGAGCTATTTTGATTATAACCTCTAGCCTTCAAGCCCGCTCGCCGGACAGCTCTGCTAAAAGTGTGGCGCACAAAGCTGGGTCTTGACTTTCACAAAGCTTCCCTGTCCCCAACGTAACAAGGTCACACTAATTGGAGAAGGAAGTGTTGAGGATGTCTTTGGGAAGGAGCGGCAGAGTCAGAGAGTGACAGCAGAGAGGGTCAGATCTTGTTTCTGCTCTGGTTCCCTGTTCTAATCCAGCCTGGTATGTGTTGAGATCAGAGCAGGTCCCTTTCACCGCAGCCATCCGGTGGCTGTTGCAGTGGGGACTTGCTAAGTCCCCATTTCCTTTACTGCTGCAAATTCGTTTGGAGAAAGCACTCGATGACAGCCCGGCACATGGCTCGTGCCCGGGGAATCAAGTTCACTGAAAGGAACTTAAAATGAAGTGACCCAACAAGAGAAACAGTCCCACAGACCATTTCAGGTCCTAACCCCTAAGAAACATGGCACTGGACAGCTGTGTGTTCCCCTTGATGTATTTATGTCAGCCGCTTACATAAATACACTGTGACACACGTGCACATTCACACTCATACGCGTGGGCCTGTGTGTGTGTGTGTGTGTGTAAATGTGCGCGCTCACACAGGCACAGTGACACACACTAACACACACAAATGCATACGGTGACACTCGGACGCACACACCGAGGCACAGACACACACATCGTGCTCCCTGTCAGTAATACCCAGAGGATATTATGTCTCTCTCAGCAGACTGGACAGTTGATCAGAGCAGCATGACCACATGGTCACTTTGATGTAAATCACGTAGTGCAGTCACCTTGAACATTGTTTGAAAAACATTTCCCATGGTTTATTTCTCCTTATATATATATATATATATATATATATATATATATATATATATACACTGTAACAAATTGCTGTAAAAATACAAGAAATTCTCAACAGCAAGGTACTGTTCTTCGTAAATACAGTTGAATACAGTTAAATCCAGCAAAAGTTGAGGCCTTGGAAGAAAAAAAAAATTAACAGCAGCTACTGTCCAATCTTGCAGTATACTACAGTATTTTTTCCTTTTTCAGTTGACTAAGCCCGCCCCTTACTCTTCAACAGCACACGGCATCAAGTATCTACTGCTTAGTTAGCACATAGTCAACCTAAAGAAAATGAACAGAAAGCTTTAGATATCATAGACCGGTGATTTTATTCAGGATGGAAGAATAATAATAAGAGGGAATTTGAGAAGACGATTTTCAACGGACTGTGACCGAAGCACCGAAGCAGACCGAGCACCACCTGCTGCTTCAGCTCGCCTACAAACACGCAGCGGACACCGTCCATCCTGCCCCTGTGGCTCACTGAACAAGGTAATTTAGATGTTATCAAAGTTAGCATGACCGTGTTCAGTCATTTTGTGTTGAATCTACATTGTATTGTACTGATTTTTTGCCGATAACGTGACTTGTTGCATGCTAACATGCTAACGAGCGGTGCTTGCAGGACAGCGACTGCTGCAGTAGCTCGCGCGGTTCACTGTGCATACGTGGTGACCCGTGTGTTAGAAAAGAATGGCATGCGATCTACCGGCACTGCCGGTCGATCGCGATCGACGTATTGGGCACCCCTGCTCTTGATTGACAACATATCGTTATTTTTTTTGTTGTACCGCGTTACCAGCGAGAGTTATTTCATTTTCATAGATACCTGATTGAATTTGTCAGCAATTGAATCAACAAGCTGAGTTAATATATATATATATTTGATATGGTTTCAGAACATTAACTATAATTGTTGTCTGCATTAGTTGCTGGTGACGCTGCTTGATAAGCATTGAAGCCACGTCGTCTGTGAAGGCATCCAGCCAAGCTTCATCACGTTGCTGCTGCGGTTTTCTCCAGCTACGATGTGTTCAACTTGCAATACCAAGAGGAAGCTGCAAGGACACTGGAGTTTGTTCAAAGGTAAATCTTCTGCAGTCTTAAATATTATTTGGATATTTTTCTGAAGGTTAATATGTTGCAACATGATTGAGCTTGTAGCCTTGATGTGAGAACGTGTAGAACAAAAATCAGACCTTGTATGTTCACATTTTTTGCTTATATGAAATATTCAGACATATGTTAGATGAAAATAAGATTATTCTCTCATTGTTAGTAGACACAGAGGTCAGAATACTTGTAATTTGTATTTGTTTATTCCAATGGGGTTCAGTATTAAGTGTGAATACTCTTTACATACCACACCTAATATATATATATGCTTTCTCTGTTATTTAGGCGCTTCATTGGTCTCAACCTGGAAAGGGGGACAAAGGCCAACCAGGGGAAGGTGGTGTCCAGAAAGACAGGGAAGCTGGTCCAGAAGAAGGCAGGAGCTGTCAATCCCCATGTGGCCACCCTCATAAAAAACCTCCTGGACTTTGAGTGTGGCTTTATGTAGTCCACAGCACATCTCCACATAGGAGGAAGGAGAGGTAGCCCACACTGCTGGTGTTCTTTTTTCCTTTTAAGGTAACACGTTTCAAAATTGCATTCTGTTCAGTTCTATCGAGTTGTCTCAAACGTGCAGTTCCAGATTTGTTCTTTTACTTGCTTTCTATTACACTAATGACCATAACTAAATAAAAAAGTGATACTGAAGGCGGGGTACATTTAGTAAACTATAAGAGTTGTATATAGATTGTTGCGAATCTGTTTAACATGATACAGTGTTCTGGTCTGATTGTATTGTACAATAACGTAATTACTGACAATGTTTTTTGTTCTAATTTACTTTAATGAATACAATTTTATATGGTGCTTTTAATATTTGTATTTTGCAAAAATGTGATCACTGTAAAATTGTCAGTTATTGAATGTGTTTGACACTGCATTGGCTTTAATAAAAGCTTTTTAATGTAAGGCCATCTCTTGTTTGAGTCGTTTCTATGCTCGCAATTTTCAGGGGTTTTATTTTGAAATGTAACATTTTAAATCATTAGCTTCTAGCAGTGTCATACTGTAAATACATTCTACGGTAATGAACTGTTCATGCATTTTCTATACAGCACTGTACTGTCATACTTTTTTACAGTATGAAACCGTTGTTGTACATTACAGTAGGTATGCTGTAGAATTACAGTTAGAAGCTGGAGCCTGTAGCTGCCAGCTCTTTACTGTAATTTAACGGGGAAATTTGTTACAGTGTATATATTGTGTGTGGATTTTATAGGCAAGTGTGTTTCACAAAATGCCAGAAAAGATTAAAAATACAGTTACACCAGTTGCACTGTATGAAGAACAACTTCATTGTGAGACCAACAAGAAATGTATTAGTAATCTGCCAGTGACTGGCTGCCTTTTCACACATTCAGGTTAGACATTTTATAATGACACAATACACACCAACAACCGAGCGTCATTTACAAATTCTGCATAAATGAGTGGGACTCTAATACTTCTGACCCATTAAGATCTGGGTCATAACTGGCCAATTACTGCTTTATGGTGAATTATTTCCTTTAAATGGATTGACTTTGTCTTTTCACGCTGAAGTTATAATCCTGCGTTGTACAATAATGCTCACCAACACACACGCACACACACACAAAGTTGCACACTCACACTCCAACACTGCAAGCAGAATACACACAAATACACAAATGTGTAGAACATGGCTCACACACTGCTCGGGTTAGAAGTTCAGACTTTATCTGGGGCCACCCATGTTAAAATGTATAAACTCATGGTCCTGCCAGGCAGTCGAAATGCATTAAGGACACATGTGGACGGACGGGAGGCGAACTTTACCAGCTCTGAGAAATATGACTCATGATTATGCTAAACAGGATGTGGCGTTTCCCTGTGTTTCATATTTCACTGCTTCTAAATGACATTACCACTCCGACATGGACTCGAGTATAAGGAGTATTAGCGCACATTATTACTGGACAAACGCTGCTCAGTTGTTCTTGTAATGAAAAGAGAGGCGAGTCAAATGTGGCGGCAACCTTGAACTTTGTTTCATGAATAGCACATAACAAGAGGCTTACAATAACAAACAGAACGGAGCTTACAAAGAGACAATTGGATGTAATCCCACGATAATCTAATCAGTTCACTTGGGAGTAGAGGTTATGGGAAAGTTGACTTGCAGTGCTTATTTACTTCCAAGGTCAAATAAATTAGCGATATCTACCAGTTGTAAAGGTGTATCCTTGGATCCGAGATCAAATCGGCTGTAATGTGACATCAGATATGAACTAATTAAACTGTTTATTATAACCTTGGTGGATATTGTATCTCATTAACAAGAAAGTAAACCTGCTATCCGTCTCCAAGCTAAACTAATGTAATACCTAGATGGAGAAATGTTTAACCTTTTTTTTTTTTTTAACTCTTCAGACACAGTGGTGGACCTGTGTAGATGTGTCGGATCGAGTATTGATGACACTTTCCAGTGTGAACTGCTGATAAAGAGCCGATAATTAGGAAAAGGGATGCTGTGAGAATTTATCATCATTATCAGGAAATGGAGGTCAGGTTTATTTGGTAATCACCATGGTGTTTGGCTCCAAGGACAAGACGTATTTGTACACGGCAAGGCAGTGAGTCATTCAGGGCAGAGAGAACCTTTCAAACTCTTTTCATTCGTTGGTTTGAGTCTCTACCTGATAGCTGAAGTATCTGGAGACATACACTTGGGTTCATAGGTCAAGGTTCAGGTGTCAGGCGTTGAAATGCTCAGGGCATACTTTTGTCTAGCCTCTGAGAAAGAAAATCCGAATTTTAAAGTGTGAATATTTATATATATATACACACACTTTCATTTCATCCCAATCCTAGGATTTTATTCATGACGGCTCTGATGACAGACTTTAGGAGGCTGGCGAGACGCACGACAACACATGAACTTTATCATGACTGTAACAAGATAATCTGGCCTCATATCACACATCGCTCCCATTCCGAGACACTTTATCAGTTTAAGCCCGAGTCTGAAAACACTACAGCTGTCTCTTTGACCTGTGACAGGCGATCTCACTGCAGGTTAGGATGCTGAGTCGGTTCATGTTACTAACAATTGGCATGTGCAACGTTTGTGTGAAGAATCACCAGCAACACCGTTGACGCACTGAAGCAGCTGAGCAAACTATGAATGAACGACAAATGGATGTGACAGATAGATAGATATATGGCTGTATGGGTAGCCAGACAGGTGATGGATAGATAGATAGCCAGGCAGATCCATGTAAACGTGCTTTAGATATCAAAGTGGATGCTACAATCTTGCAGACTGCATAGCATTAAAAAAGTAAGAGAATACAGTGAATGTAATTTCCGGTATGGCAAGTTCAGAGCTTCACCTTTTGTGTTGAATAATAGGTCAGCCGAAGGGTCAATTATCCAACTCTTAGTGGGGATCAACACACTCATGCGTTCCTTTAGAACTGTTTTTCTGCTCTTTAAAAAAAAAATACAGTTTTCAGGGGGACAAGGGCGCAGGGGGCAACGCTTTTGGAAGGGGACGACGATCATATTTCCAATACATTTCTTCTGAGAACAGAAGAGCCTTCGTACCTGTCGCAAGTGTAAAACAGAGAGGTGTCAAAAGTGAAACGCGATCGGACGTATCTGACAAAGGGGAAACTGCTGTGAGGGATCAGTTCAGAGAGAGAAAGACCCCGCGTCCCCACAGCAGATGGGAGCTTTATCGGTTGTGGCCGGGGGCGCAGGGGAGCCAAAGAAGAGAGACGCGAGACCACAAAAAAAGGCTGGAGACGCGGCTGGACTGTGACACATGTCCCACTGCGGAGGGGGATTTCACTCACCTGGCCTTTGGTGTGTCATCGTGTTACCACTCCTGTCATGAGCCTCCACCCTGTCCGCCTGCGCTGTATTGTTCTGTACTGCATGTGGACAAGGGAATAAAAAGAGAATAGATAATGAAAAAGAGAGTAGGCCAGGCAGTGGGAGTGAGCCACATTTGGGCCCTTTGTTGGTGCTGTATCTTTTTTTTTTGTTGAACAATGCTAAAGTGAGGGATAAAGCTGATCAAAGGGTCGTGTATGATTGCTCTGGTGGGTGTTGAGGATCATTAGTTGGGAAGGCAGTGAGAGCGAGTAGAGAAGGGGGGGGTGGGGGGGGGTCTGATGTGTCACGGAAGAGGGAAGAAAAATGATGCTGCAGAGGAGGAAGCTCATCAAACAGTGCTATCATGCTTCATCGTGCAGATATTGAAAAGACACACCTGAGGACCGCTCACTGAATACCACACCTGGTTTTCGTCCAATGTCACCATCTGTCCCTTTCAAAGCAGCTACATGCAAAATCCCGCTTCTGTGTCGGACATCAAGACGTTTCATAGCTTTAATGACAGCTACTGTTATTTTCGCACAATGTGAGAGAAAGGGAGCGTGTTTGTGTGAGGATCTGAGGGGAAGAGAGTGCCTTATAGTCATAACACACCCCAGATGTGCTTAAGCCCCAAATAAACAATGGCTAAAGCCAGTTTTACTGCGTTCAGTCCTATTTATACTGATGTAAAGGCAAGCCTTCACTTGCACTGTGAAGAAATTGTGCATCCTCAGAATCTAACAGATCACAGAGCGGAGGTGAAACACTAGACAGCTGACCAGATACACCGCGCAACAATTTGAACAACGGGGAAAATTAAATACGCAGAATTTACACAGAGGTGCATGTGCTTCGACTTTGAACGCGACAGTGTTTTGTCTGAGGTATTTATAATATAAACAAACTCTGTAACAAGCAAGTATATAAAAGTAACACTTAGAAACATGAGCCACTCCGAGCTCAAAGATGACTTGCGCAGTCCCAAAAACCTCAACGTCAAATACCTTTGTAATGGAGCTGTTTTAACTAAAAAAAGGACTGTGCGCACACACACACACACACACACACACACACACACACACACACACACACACACACACACATGTAATTGTATGTGCATGCACGCTAAAGTGGACCTTGGGGTTCTTTACGTGGAGACTGAGGGAGAGAGCTGTGTGCCAGCCTGCTGGAGGTGCCGCGAGATCAAGAACAGTTCACCCCCGGGTGGTAAAGCTAAGCTTTCAGTGGGGGGTAGAGGTCACAGACACTGGAGTGGTCACACACGTGTCAGAACACTATTTACAACTGGAGAGGCCCACCGTAGACCACCTACATCTTCCACTACAATACTGTAAATCTGCAGGAGGTGCTGTGCTTCAGGATCCACTAGGTGGTAGTGAAGCTCCATAAACGGCATCTCTTCATCGTGACATCCTGACATGAATGGCTCTTATCATCAGTCAAGAGACAGTATATCTGTAGCATATCTGAACTCTGAACCTCTACTATAATCTTTTCCTCGTTAAATAAAGCAAACCGAGAAGAAATGAGAGGACGTGCACAGACATTCATCCGCTGTTTGAAATGAAACCATAAAAGTGTGGTTGGACACAGCTTCAGATGCACAAGTGGCCGTGCGTGTTTGTGCATAACTATGTTGTTAATTTGAAACGCGTCCGTAACCTTTGGGATCCTGTTCAAGGTGGCAAAAGACTTCAGTGAGGCTAACGGTATTGGAATGTGTACAAGTAGTCTTGTGCAGTGAGTTATACTAAATCTATTATTCCATTTTTTTTAAAATAGAACTAAAATGTCTGCAATATGAGAGCATCATCTCTCTTTGCAGTGCCATGAATATCTTTCGATCCCTTATCTGTATACTATCCTATAATCATACTCAGTTGAACTCGTCCAAGTCCTCTAATTCTATGTTTGGTTAAAAGACATGCTGTGCATTGCTGTAGATGCAAGCTACAGACACGTGCAGACCAGATGACATATAACTTATTTATATGCCAACAATGGCTAATGTTTTGTTTTAACAAATGAAATGTATAAACTGTGTAGTAAACGTGTCCAATAGATGATCAGATCAAATGATGCTGACATTTT